>NW_027361690.1:37920000-38470000 GCF_039654945.1 Dendrobates tinctorius
ACCAGATAAAAGAAAATGTATATAGAGTTTGACAGAGAATTATTTTTATTTTTACCATGACTTCTAAGTGGCAACATCATCATGACAATCCACAGGAAGAGTAGCTGTGTAGCCATATCCAACATAGGAGGAAGGAAAAGGCTTCCTTATGTGACGTAGAATTTCATATCGCTGAACTGTCGCTTATGATAAACCAGGGGACATCCTCAGTGTAATATGCACATTGGGAAACAGGATCTGTAACATGACATGAAGGATCTGTCACCTGAGCATCAAAGACAAGTCTCTTTCCTAAGCTATGCAGTTTCTGGAGTTACAACCATTATTTACACTCAGTCCTCCGGTTACACTTTCCACTAACAAGACATGTAAAACAGAAGATGGAAAGTGTGCCCTTCCCCAATATATATAGTAAAGAAAACCTGTACATATTACAAATTTACATTAGTAACAAGTGACAAAAGGAGTTCACCAAGATCACATAAAACCCTAAACTCACCAAGCATTAGAGGAACTCTAACCTCCACGGTACCCTTTGTTTGAGCTTGGACCCAGGCACAGATACTATGAGCTGTGGCTGCCTGCTTGTATCATTCATAGACAGGGTACGTGAAGCTAGGGGTGCTCTGATATTTTAAAATACTGTCAGCCATCTGAGTTGCAATTCCAGACATGGCCAATGGATAGGAGTGGCACTATTTCTGGACAAAAAAAAATACATTTTTTTTTTCTAATCTCAGATGACAGAGTATATTACAAATGATAGCACCACTAGCTCCATTTGTGTTGTTATAGATAAAGATTAGTGAATGTAAAAACGAAAAATATCTTATTTACAGTTCTACTGATTATCAAAAATATGTTCACAAAGCAGGCAATTTCCCTACAAAGTACAAGGTCTGCCCATTTTACAATTACATTTTGTAACTTTTTGAATATTGCTTTATTTTTCCTGTTGCAAAAGATCTAATAGAACATAATAGAGTCTCATATTTACATAATAATCCTACATAAAGGTCAAGTATATTATTTATGAGAGAGATGGAAAGCTATAGAATAGACAAGTAGACAAACACATCAGATACATTCTGTTATACTTCATAATCTAATCATATTCTACAGTTAGTTATTTTACATGGCCCAACAATTGCACAGGATAACAACTGAAATATTTTGCAGTTTTTTTAGACAGATTTTTATAACAAATATTTACAATCGTTTGTTAAAAATTTGAAACATGTAAAAAAAGTAAAGAAAGTGACATTTTATTTTGCATGGAAATATGATCTAGTCACTTCTTTAGCAACTCACCTTCTATAGACCTGTTCATAAACGAACCCAGCTAGTAATAAAAATGAATTCTCAACATTCTCTCACAGTAGAAGCTCAATGTCAGACTTCTCTCTCCATCACGCACTTGGCTCCTTCTGATCAGGTTACCTATGTTCAGTACCACTTGATGGCATAAGCTCCAGCCAAACTGACCATGTCATAGAAAGAGGAGCAGTCCAGGAACATGTCAGGACAGGGAGGGGCAGGCTCTAGACCTTGTCAGTCGTGAACTTGTCTGTCCTGAGAGTCACATATCTTCTTTTGTCCCCTCTCGATGACTTTACTGCATTATTTATACAAGAATAAGTCATTCCAAGCACAATTATTCACCCCAATTCCCTAGAGGAAATTCAGCTCTTAAAATAACCACATGTAAACTATTGGGGTCAGCAATTCTGCTGGTGATATGCACTTTAAAGGGGTTGTCCACTACTAGGCCAACCCCTTCTTAAAGTAAATATTCGGCCCCGATAAAATAATAAAGCCTAAAGTTGAGCGAAACGGGTCGGTCACATTCAAAAGTCGGCGACTTTCGATGAAGTCGGGTTTCATGAAACGAAACCCGACCATAGCGTGAGGTCGGCCACGAGGTCGGTGACCCGAGCGCCAAAGTCGCGTTTCAAATGATGCTTCCAGCGCCCTTTTTCAGCCAATGATGGAGGATGCACACTGTGGGCAACGTAATGACATAGGCATCGGTCACCACCATCTTTGAGAAGGGCATGTAAGTGATTGGCTGGCTTTGTGTGGCGTCAAAGGGGCTATAAAAGGGCGTGCACACCGACCGCCATCTTTCTTCTGCCGATCTTAGCATTAGGGAGAGGTTGCTGCTGCTGATTCAGAATAAGGGAGAGCGCTAGGCAGGGAAGAAGAACCAAAAAACTGCTTCTGCTGTTAGCGATTTCCACTGCACAACACAACAGTTTGTGTGCAGTGACAGGGGAGGCTCTATTTTTGTGCATCAGCTCTGTTGGTTATTAGGCTGCCTTATAAGGCTCCCTGATAGCTGCATTGCTGTTTGCACACTGCTCTGCAAACTGCTTTTTTAAAAGCAAAAATACTTTTCTTCTTCTTTTCTGCACAGTTACCAAGCGTTCATTTTTCCACCCTTTTGTGTGCAGCAGTCCTGCTTATTAGGCTGCCTGCGTCCATACTTGGACTGAGAGCATCATTGTTACCTCCTAAAATTTCTAGTGAGATCCAAATTCTCACCAATACTATATACACTCTCCACCTTGTCATACACCATCCAATTTCAGCCTGTTACATTGGGGTGTAATCTCTCCTGGCCCTGAGATACTAGTTCAGCGTCCTCAAATCTCTAGTGAGATTCAAATTCTCACCAATAGAGATGAGCGACTTTGCCTTTTTTCGGGTCGAGTCCGGTTTTATGAAACCCGACTTTCTCAAAAGTCGGGTCGAACGCAATCGGTTGAAAAACCGTGAAAAGTCGAAGGCCGACTGAAACACGAAACCCAATGCAAGTCAATGGGGAACCAAGGTCGGCAGTGATTGGAGGACAGGAAACACACCTACAGTGCCCATTTTAATGCCAAAAACATCAATTCTTATTACTTAGCTTGTCAACCTTAATTTACTTTATAATAATAGTTAGGCATTGAAAACTGGGGGTTATTTGGCTAAAGTTGTGGGGGGGTGGGGCTGGCTCCAGATTTTCGTGGGTCCTGGGCCAAAGAGTGTCACTGGGCTCCTTTAACACATGCCACAATTCATGATCCTCTGATACGGCAGAGAAATAGCAGTATAGTACGATGTAAAATACTTCACTTCTTACATCTCATGACTGATATCCATTTTAAATTCTCCAATAGCTCCAAAAACGGACAGTATATTACTCCATACAGTATTATGGCCACCGCATAGTGCGCTATACAGAGTAATGAGGCCCATATATTTCTCCATACAGAATCATTGGTCCCATATAATGTTCCATACAGTATATGATGAGCTCCAAATAATGCTACAGTATATGTTGGTCCCCATGGATGAAGCTCCACTGTCTTATGGGCCCAAATAATGCTCCATATTTAATGGGCCCTATTTCTAATGCTCCAGTGTATAATAGGCCCTGTAAATGCTGCTCCAGTGTCTGATGTCCACGACGACGTGGAGTCCAGACTAGTACAGGGATTCCCTAGCGAGGAGACTTATTTAATTGTTTTCAATGTTCGGACAGCAATTTTTGGGGAGCACTATACTCTGGAGAATGATATATGAGGTCCACCATACACTGGAGCATTCCAAAGGTGGACATCAGACACTGGAGCAGCATTTACAGAGCCCATTATGCACTGGAGCATTAGAAATGGGGCCCATTATATATGGAGCATTATTTGGGCCCATAAGACAGTGGAGCTTCATCCATGGAGACCAACATATACTGTAGCATTATGTGGAGCTCATCATATACTGTATGGAACATTATATGGGACCAATGATTCTGTATGGAGAAATATATGGGCCTCAATACTCCTTATAGCGCACTATGCGGTGGCCATAATACTGTATGGAGTAATATACTGTCCGTTTTTGGAGCTATTGAAAAATTTAAAATGGATATCAGTCATGAGATGTAAGAAGTGATGCATTTTTCATTGTACTATACCGCTAATTCTCTGCCGTATCAGAGGATCATGAATTGTGGCATGTGTTAAAGGAGCCCAGTGACACTCTTTGGCCCAGGGCCCACGAAAATCTGGAGCCAGCCCTACCCCCCCCACAAGTTTAGCCAAATAACCCCCAGTTTTCAATGCAAACTATTATTATAAAGTAAATTAAAGTTGACAAGCTTAAGTGATAAGAATTGATGTTTTTGGCATTAAAATGGGCACTGTAGGTGTATTTCCTGTCCTCCACTCACTGCCGACCTTGATTCCCCATTGACTTGCATTGGGTTTCGTGTTTCAGTCGGCCTTTGACTTTTCACGATAATCGGCCAATTGTGTTCGACCCGACTTTTGAGAAAGTCGGGTTTCATAAAACCCGACTCGACCCGAAAAAAGGCAAAGTCGCTCATCTAATATATAAAGGTCAAGTGTGTGTATGTATGTATGTGTGTGTGTATGTCCGGGATTGGCCTCTGCACCGTCGCAGCTACAGCCCCCAAATTTGGCACAGTCACACGTCTGGACCCCGAGAGTGTCCTAAGCTATGTTGTGAGGTGAAATTTTAACCCCATGCGTTTCAATTCACCAAACAATTTTGCCTCTACATAATGGGGAAAAAGTGTGTGTGTATCAAGCCCCGCCCCTCATTATGATGTCATAATGGCTGCCATGGCGACGCTGATGTCATCATAGGTTGCAAGCCCCACCACTGATTATGATGTCATAATGGCTGACTGTGGGATGCAGGATGTGTGATGGGTATATGGGCACTGGACTATGGGATGGAGGATATGTATGACGAGTATATGGGCACGGGACTATGGAATGGAGGATATTTGATGGGTATATGGGCACTGGACTATGGGATGAGGATATGTATGACGGGTATATGGGCACGGGACTATGGGATGGTGGATATGTATGATGGGTATATGGGCATGGGACTATGAGATGAAGGATGGGTGATGGGTATATGGGCACTCAACTATGGGATGGTGAATATGTATGATGGGTATATGGGCATGGGACCATGGGATGGAGGATGTGTGATGGGTATATGGGCACTCGACTATGGGATGGAGGATATGTATGATGGGTAGATGGGCACGGGCCTATGGGATCGTGGATATGTATGATGGGTATATGGGTATGGGACTATGGGATAGAGGATAATTATAATTTGCTATAACTAACCACAGTTAGTTACTATGCCCGGGCAGCGCCGGGCTCTTCAGCTAGTCTCTAATAAAGCCTATACTCACCTGCCATGCCGGTTCCGTTTCAGCGGTGTCAGCGTTCGTGGTCCCAGGACCTAGTACTATACGGCGGGACATGTAAATAGTATTGAATGTGTCTTGATGGACCTTACTTTGTGAACTGGTGCACAGTCATGCCAGAAAAGAAAAGAGTCTTCCACAATCTGTTCCCACAAAGTTGGAAGCATACAATAGTCCAAAATTGTCTTGGTGTGCTGAAGCATTAAAGGGGTTTTCCCCACAAACAAAGTGCATTTAAATCAATAGATCTTGCAATAAAATTAAGTTCCACAATTGGATGTGTTAGAAAATGTCCCTGTGCTGAGATAATCTCATAAATGTGCTTCTGCTGTGTACTGTGTAATGGCTGTGTCTGACTGTGCAGGAACATGGTCTGATCATACCAAATTTTCTGGGCAGGGGAGGAAGGAAAAGACTATCCAGACATTACAGCAGGGGATCACAGCTGTTGCTGTCCGTGAAGTAAAACATTTCACTGCCTGTTTTTAAAAAATGTTTTACCTGAAAGGAGTCAGCTGCAATCCCGTACTTGAATGTCTGTACACTTTTTTGCTTTCTCCCCTGTCCTGGAGATGAGGAATGTTCAGACCATGAACTGGAGCAGCTCTGCATGGTCAGACACAGCCATTGCACAAAACACAGCAGGGACACATTTATAAAATTATCTCAGCACAGGATAATTTTTTAATACATCCAATTTGGGAAATTATTATTCCAAGATCTATTGATTAAAAGGAACTTTGTTCATATGACAAAACCTTTAAGATTTTTCTTTACTGGAATAAGGTGCCTAAGCCAACCCCTGTAAACCAACACCATAACATTATCTCACCTCCACCAAACTTTACAGTTGGCGCAATGCAGTCAGGCAGGTAATGTTCTCCTGGCATTCACCATAGCCAAACTTGTCCATCAGATAAATCTATTCACTACACACATTTCCACTGCTCCAGAGTAAAAATTCAGAATGTTTTACACCACTCCATCCAACGTGTGGCATTTGTGCTTGGTGATGTAAGGCGTGCATGTAGCTGCAGAGCCACAGAAACCTCTGCCATGATGCGACAAGCTTTGCAAATGTTTATAAAGGCAGAGTGCATGGCTTTAAGAGGTGCATTTTATACACCAGTGGCAATAAGACTGGATGGAAAAACCTAAATTCAATGATTAAGACGTATGCCGTAATACCTTTGATCCATTCTATTAAAAGATAATCAGACATCTTACAGTAATCAAATTTCTGTTCTGTAAAGAGAAATTATCACATATCTCATTATCATTATAGGCAGGGACCGGGACAAGGTATTTTGCTGTCCTTGGCAGACACCCAACCAACCCTGATGAACCCTCAGCACCCAAGTAAAGGAATGGGTGAGAGAATAAGGTAAAAGGACCCCTAATGTATCCCCCCTTTTTTACCAACAAATAATAATAATCTTTATTACTAGCAAAAGTTAAAAAAGTGATGTATTTTAGGGGTGAGGCTCAAAAGAGAGTGTGTTTTCAAAGTAATATATAGAATAATTCATTGCTTGTGGACAAACAAGGGATAAATAGCAATATTCATCTCTGACGTCCTATATTTTATATGTCAGACACAAGGACTGTCACGGAAGCTAGTATAGCTTAACTATAATGAGGTCCGTTTGGTTTCAGTTAAAGTGTCCATCATTTGGTTGATGCCCTAATGGAAACAAAACAGACCCCATTAAAGATAAAGGGATAGGGATATGTTTGATTGTTTTTTAAAAAAAAACCACTCCTCCCATCAAAAATTTTACTCTCTTCATATATTGCAGTCATCATATTATATAGCACTGTGTACTTACAAGTGATCATTTTGCCTTTCTACTCAGCCAATCCTTCCCTTTTCCACGTTTCCATTGTTTATGACATCATGTGATTAATAACTGATGAGCAGAATCCTTGTAAGTCAGGCCCATATACATTTGTATCTCATGAACCTATAACTCCCAGTATGTCCTTAACAATGGTAAGGAGATGCTTGGAGTTGTTATAAGTCTTTATATGACTGCAGGCCAAACAGTATTGATGAGATGTAGTCAGTATCAACAAGAAAACATTTACACACAAATAACTTATGGGTGACTGCTTCTGTGATTGAGTCTTTTCTTTCTTTGTGTCTCCATCTTGTTCAGAAGCCATGATGACTTTGCACATCTGTAAGGAGGTGGCAGGACCCCTCATTTGCCCCTCCCCCACACAGGGCCTATGCGATCCTTCCTACATTATATTTGTCATGTGTTATGCTGTGTTTGTCTGGTCTTAATGTCTATTAATACAGTCATATGTTAAAGTTTGGGCACCCCTATTAATGTTAACCTTTTTTCTTTATAACAATTTTGGTTTTTGCAACAGCTATTTCAGTTTCATATATCTAATAACTGATGGACTCAGTTATATTTCTGGATTCAAATGAGGTTTATTGTACTAACAGAAAATGTGCAATCTGCATTTAAACAAAATTTGACCGGTGCAAAAGTATGGGCACCTCAACATAAAAGTGACATTAATATTTCGTAGATCCTCCTTTTGCAAAAATAACAGCCTCTAGTCGCTTCCTGTAGCTATTAATGAGTTCCTGGATCCTGGATGAAGGTATTTGTGACCATTATTAGATATATGAAACTGAAATAGCTGTTGCAAAAACCAAAATCGTTATAAAGAAAAAAGGTTAACATTAATACGGGTGCCCAAACTTTAACATATGACTGTATAATGCCAGCACTGTATTTGCATTCTATGGTATTGTGATGTTCCCCTTTAATGACTGTATATAGTTAGGGACAGAATTAGTTAACTAAGGGGGCTGGACTTACAGCCTTGAGGGAAGAGGAAAGCTGCTGCTTCCCGGTCAGAAGCTTGGGTACGCTAGCCCAGAGCAGACGTGCTTAAAAGACGGGGCACTGCCAGACTCCCAGATAGGAGAGATCTGTTGCCCCGTACTCCAAGGACTCAGAGGAGCTGGAAAGGACACGAGAGGACTCAAGAGGGGTCCCAAAGACTAAACAGAACTAAAGACCACAACATGTGCCCCAGGACTCTGGAAGGGCCCCTGCTGAAAGGATCTTAGGCGCCCAGATTCCACACGTGGACTACTGCAGATCTTCAGCTGCTGCATCTGCTGTGGGTGTGGCTGTAGAGAGTGCAGGGAGAGATCAGGAAATCCAGTGTTATGCTCTTTTCATTCTATTCCATCCTTGTTCATTAAAAGTTAATTTTCCTATTGGACAACAGTTGCCTCATTGGACTCTATTTCGCCTGGAATACCGTGGCTTGGGGAGGGAACAAGGTAAACTGTGGAAAGAGCTGTGTCAGTTCTGTCCAGGGACTGATGGATGGAAGGTTTAAGACTTGTGATTTTGGAATTCTGTACCCCGTGAGAGAATTAAAGATGGCGGCTGACCATGATTGTGGGCCTGAAGTTTGTGATATGCTGCCCGAACTGGAAGAAATGAAGCTGTCGGCTGACAGCGATCTTAAGATTTGTGACTGTGAATTTGGGACTTGTGTTTTGTTGCCACCGGTATAGCATTACAGGTGGCTGACAGAGACTTTGGGCAGTGGACCACTGTGAAAGAAATGAAGATGCCAGCTTTTGTTGATTTGCAAATTATTCCGACGGCTACCGAAAAGATGGCGGCCGTTGGCGCGAAAACTGAAGATGAAGACCTTTCGTGGGCGTCCTATAAGAAATTTGGCACCAGAAGAGAGAAGGCCGCACCCTGTTTTGACAGATGCCCACCCAGAATGAGTGCGGGCGAAGAAGGAGCTACCGCCCTTACAGCCTGAGCAGGTAAAATGGGTGGAGCATCAAGGAATGACTCGACCCACGAATAGGTGGGACGCGAAAAAGATGGACTGTCTGTCAGAGGATGAAACGCCATTATCAGCTGACATAGAGAGGTGCAGCATGTCCTACCACGGCGACATCAGATTGGAGGTGCTCCAAGGCCCGAGCAGAGGCAAGCCTGAGGTTCAAGACCTGGTGGACAGAAGAGCTGGATTAGTGACCCCCATGTCGGCGGCCAAGTCAGGAACTGGCGGAGGATTAGAACCTGACGACACCTCGGCGGGAACCCAGGGGAATGCGGAAGACTCTGGAGGCAACCTTGTGGGGGATCATGATGACCACACTCACTGAACCTGGCAGCCGCGCAAGAGGGCTACCAACGGCTGTAGCAGTGAGTAAGGGACCCCTGCCCAGCTGTCCCGCTGCTTTGCCCTCTGCCTACTCACCTCCCATGGCCCCCCTCTTCATCCCCGGAGGTGCGTTGGCTACCGACTCCGCCATCTTCCCTAGCCGCGCCGGCACCCGTGCTAGCCCAGGCTGCACCCATTTCAGCTGACAGCCGTGGCCTGCATGCAGAGGAGCCCCGTGTGCCTACGGAGGCTGACTGGATCTATGAGGCGATTCAGGAGAAAGGGTGTCGGGAGCACCGCATCCTTGCAGAACTTCAGTGGGGGAACTGCAGCAGGCCGTAAGACCCATGGCCTTGTCCTGTACTTCAATCAGAACCCGGGTATGGATTCCTACAAGAGTTGGAGACCGAGGCCAAGGTATATATTAATGTTGGGCCCCTCATGGTTCGTGGTCCCCTCCGAGAGGGGGACTAAGTGGATTAAATTAAAGAGCAAGGACCCCAGGGGCCCTATGCAGTGGCCATAAGAATGGCCTCTCCCGACCAGGAGACCATTCCACCGCCAGAGATCCCAGATGTGGAATGGCTGGCTGCTGCGGACGCAGGTGCCCCGGCCGCATAGAAGAGAGTGGTGCCTCAGGGCAGTGAGGCAGCCACAAATGTGTCAGCGGTGCCGGAGGCTCAAGGAACTACAGGACCACCACTGGAGGGAGCACAGAGCCGGAGGAATAGTGGAGACTCCTCCTCCTCCAGTGGATCCTCATCTCAAGTGTATGTGGTGGTACAGGGTCCCAATGCGGCCCAATATTCCACTTAACGGTGGTGTACAGACTGGGGGCCCCTTTAAAATTTGATATTGGTGCCGGTTCCACCCAGAGCAAGACACTGTTTCATGTCCCTAAGAGGGCAGAAAACCCTAGATGGCGCCCAAGGGCAATGGTGTCAAATGTGGCCACCTGGTAACAGCCATGAGTGTTTGTTTTCCCCTCCTCCAAGTTTGTTTTGCACCCGTTGGTGCCTCCCTTACTGGATCACGGGACCAAACAACCCCATGAGAGTTGATGATGGTGGACTCCAGATGTAGCTGCTGGAATGCACTATCCTGAACTGTGTTCCCACCTTGGCCCTTGGACTAGCCCTATGTTAAAATGCAGCCCACCACTGTTAATGGGCCTGTGGTCCACTGAAAGGAGGGAAGGGAAGACTGTCCCCAGAAGGACCAGGGTCACGTGGACCCACACAGAGAAAGACTGTCGGGTCTGAATGAGGCCCACTTCAAAGACTTTGGCTGCTCGTGTTAAAGGGACAACCGGCCCAGCCAGACTGAGACTCTGTGTTACGATCCATTTTTGGATCTGTGGCAGATCTGGCTTTTCATATTATAACTTTTTTCCTTTCAGGCCATCGGGGGTTATTGGCACTCTTTTTCCCCCCAGTGGCCGCTGGTGTAATTACATTATTATTATTATGCATTTATATAGCGCCATTTATTCCATGGCACTTAACATGTGAAAAGGGGAAATATAGACAAGTATAATAAACATGTGTAAGACAAGGGACACACAAGTACATAAGGAGAGGGGACCCTGCCCGCGAGTGCTCACAGTCTGCTGAGTTTGCAGATACCGGTAGTGACCACTCCCACCTTCCGATAAAAGGTCACCTGATGCATCAGCTGACGGTTGGTGATACAGGTCTTTTTGGATACCAACCCTGCTGAAGACAAGAGGTTGCTGTTGCAGTGGTGCTTCAGCTGACTGCTGTTATCTGGTGCCTTACTCTGCTCTGCGGTGCATCACAGCAGAGAAAGCTAAGTGTTGTTTTTGTGTTTCCTATTCCCTGTGGTGTTATCTTACCTTACCATGTGTTGTCTTAGTGCAGCAGTGGGACCAGTGTCTTCACTTGCCAATTCCCTACTTAGGGATAGGAGCAGGGCAAGTCAGGGTTTAGGTATCCTGCTCGGCGATGGGTTGAAAAAAGCCATATAGGGATGGTGGTAAGAGCAGGGCATATCCTCAGGTGAGTGCAGGAGGTGTCCATTCCCCCGTTCCCTATCGCATGGCCACACCGTTGTTAAAGTTTCCCTGGTGTTTCTTGGTGTTTTTTGTTATGCCGTTTAGTGACCGACCAATTGGTGAACCATGGCCCAAATGCAGACCTTTGCTCAACTGCTCCAGACCCCCACCGATGAGCTCAAGGTGCTGCATGGTGAGGTGATCCAGCAGCTGCAGCAGTAGATGGGATCTCGGCCTCAGCTCAGTTGCAGGTTCTAACAGAACCCAATATATCTCTCCCTGGCTGGTTCTCTGGAGAGAGAAATACATTTTTGGTATTTAAGGAAGCCTGCAAGTTATACTTCAGGCTCTGCCCTCATTCATCAGGGTGTGAGGAACAGCGTGTGGGGATTATAGTCTCCCTTCTCATGGGTGATCCCCAATTCTGGGCCTTCTCCCTGCCAACTGGTTCTCCATCTTTACGGTCGGTGGACGAGTTTTTTGTGGCATTGGCGCTTGTGTATGGTGATCCTGATGGCGTCTCCCTGGCGGAATCCCGACTGCGTAAAATCAAGCAGGGGGGTCAGCTGAGGAGTACTGCTCAGAGTTCTGGAGATCGGCCAATGACACGCAGTGGAATGACCCTGCTGTTAGGAGCCATTTTGTGCAGGGTTTGTCTCCTAGGTTGCATGATATTCTGATGCAGTACGCCACCCCAGGTCGTTGGAGGCCGCCATGTCCCTTGCCATCCGGGTTGATAGACTCTTGAGGGAGAGACATACACCAAATGTGCGCCCTGTAGTCCTTGTTAGGGAGGAGGACTCACCGGTGCTGATGGACGAGTCCATGCAGGTGGGAGGAGTTGGTTCCCAAAAGGGATTTTCTGCGGTTCGTCATGGTGTGGGGGCATGTTTTTACTGTGGGCAGACTGGTCATTTCATCGGTGTCTGCCCAGCTCACGCCAAAATATCTGTACCATCTAAGAAGCCACGTCCCTCTGGTTGTGTGGAGAGAGGCAACCAAGGAATATATATTTCCTCCATTTTTTCCCCCCAGTGTACCTTGTCTACTGAAGTAGTGGTTGGCGGGGTAACTGAGAGTATACCGGTGCTTGTGGACAGTAGAGCAGGTGTCAATCTGGTGTAAGCTCACTTTGTCCATACCCATGGCCTGAGGTGTAGGATGCTAGCAAAACCCCTAAGCGTCCAAGCCATTGACTCTGTCCCACTTAGCCAGGGGAGGTTGACCCAATTCGTGGATGATATACATCTGCATATACAGTAGGGACTCATCATGAAGAGGCCCTGTCGTGCTACGTCTTGGGGGGAATGCCATCATCCTTTGTTTTAGACCTCCTTTGGTTGAAAAGACACAACCCGGTCATAGATTGGCGGTCCAAAATCAAACTTTTCGGATTTTGGCGCGCACGGCGCACCGTCAAAAGTGCGCAGCGCAGGTCAAAGCGCAACTAGCGCACGGCCTGCGCACGATCTGCGCACCCTATGCTAAAGATAGGGTGCGCCGATCGCAGGCGCCACTGTCCGCTAGTAGGCGGCGCTACAAGCAAGGGGCGGGCACGCCGGGCAGAGAGCCGGCTCGGGGGCGGAGCTACCCCCGGCCGTGCGCACGCTGAAAATGCGCTAATGTGAAACCGGCCTTAGTACAGCAGTGGGACCAGTGTCTTCAATTGCCAATTCCATACTTAGGGATAGGAGCAGGGCAAGTGAGGGTTTAGGTATCCTGCTTGGCGATGGGTTGAAAAACCCATATAGAGACGGTAGTAAGAGAAGGGCACATCCTCAGGTGAGTGCAGAAGGTGTCCGTTCCCCCGTTCCCTATTGCAGGGCCCACCATTGTTAAAGTTTGCCTGGTGTTTCTTGCCTGGTGTTTTTTGCTTTGCCGTTTAGTGACCGACTGATTGGTGGGTCATGTCACACTGGGCCAGTCACTCCGTTACACTCTGATGTTATATATATATACATTTTACAAATGTTGCCATGGCCAGGGACAGCCATGTTTAAGGAGGCAGAGTGTAAGGAGGTGGCAGGACCCCTCATTTGCCCCTCCTCAACACGGGGCCTATGCGGTCCTTCCTACATTATATTTGCCATGTGCTATGCTGTGGTTGTCTGGTCTTAATGTTTATTAATGTAATGCCAGCACTGTATTTGTATTGTATGGTCTTGTGATGTTCCCCTTTAATAACTGTATATAGTTAGGGAAAGAACAAGTTAACAAAGGGGGCTGGACTTGCCACCTCAAAGGAAGAGGAAGCTGCTGCTTCCCAGTCAGAAGCTCGGGTATGCTAACCCAGGTCAAACGTGCTGAATAGACGGGGCACTGCCAGACTCCCAGATGGGAGACATCTGTTGCCTCAGACTCCAAGGATTCAGAGGAGATGGAAAGGACACGAGAGGACTCAAGAGGGGTCCCAAAGACATGGATTACTGCAGATCTTTGGCTGCTGCAGCTGCTGTGGGTGTGGCTGTAGAGAGTGCAGGGAGAGATCAGGAAATCCAGTGTTGTAATCTTTTCATTCTATTCCATCCTTGTTCATTAAAAGTTATTTCCCTGTTCGACAACAGTTGCCTCATTGGACTCTATTTCGCCTGGACTACCGTGGCCGGAGAGGGAACATGGTAAACCGTGGAAAGAGCTGTGTCAGTTCTGTCTATTTATGTACAAGGTACCGGGGGTGCTCGCTGACCGTTTGCTCAGCGGACTCTGTCTATGTACTGTGTTTAAGTAACTCGACCATAACCCCCCCATTCGCCCTTGTTACACATCCACTGCTCTTCTCTCCAGACTCCCTCTTCTCCGGTCTTCTACAGCACATCCCGGCACAGTGCCTTTAAAAATAACAATGTTATTATAATGCCCTCTGAATAATATGACCTAAATAAGCCTCCTATAGTATATGAACTCCACATTGTCCTCCTTAATGAGCTACACCCACCACACTGTCTGCCATTATCAGCTAAAACCAATACATTATCCAACTTTATGAACCATGGTCTATACCATGGCTGTCCCCTCTCTACTTTTTTTTTTTCTTACACCTTCTATATCTCCACAGTGACCCCCCTGCCATGTTACCATTCTCCATACAGTGCCCCCATTTCACTATTTCACACTGCCCCCTCTCCATGTCCTTTCTGTAGCCCTATTCACACGATGCCCTCACACTGCCCACAACATGGTATGATGATGATCACAGCTCTCCATACAGTGCAATATGAACAATATCCCCAATATACAATAAAATGTCCACCACAGCCCCCCAATATACAGCATGATATCCTCGTCAGACCCTTATACAGTATGATTCCAGCACAGCACCTATACAGTATGATACTCCACCACAGCCCCTATACAATGATGCCCCCAACATATCCCATATATTATGATGTCCCCACAGTCCAGCTATAATGTGTCCCACAGCTCCAGTATAATGTCACCCACAGTCTCTGGTGTAATATGATGTCCCTTACAGCCCCTCTTGTAATAGCGCCCACAGCCAGCCGCTTGAATGTCCCTGCAGACAGCCCAAACTTATGTTCCCCACAGCCAGCCCGTTTTATGTTCCCAACAGCTAGCCCCTCATATGTCCCCCACAGCCAGCCCCTCATTTGTCCTCCATAGCTAGCCCCTTTTATGACCCTCACATCTAGCCCTTCATATGTCCTCCATATCCAGCCCCTCTTAGGTCCACCATAGCCAGTCCAATTTATGTCCCCATAGTCAGCCCCTTCTATGTCCCCCATAGCCAGCCCCTCTTATGTCTTGCACATCTAGTCTCTCTTATGCCCTACCAGCCAGCTCCTCTTATGTCCCCCATAGTCAACTCCTCTTTTGTCCCCCATAGCCAGGCCCTATTATGCCCCCCAAAGCCAGCCCTTCTTATATCCCCCCTAGCCAGCCCCTCTTATGTCTCCCACATATAGCCCTTCATATGTCCCCCATATCAAGCCCCTCTTATGTCCACCATAGTTAGCCCAACTTATGTCCCCATATCAAGCCCCCTTAGGTTCATTGTAGCCAGCCCAACTTATGTCCCCATAGCCAGCCCCTCTTATTCCCCCACATCCAGTCTCTTTTATGTCCCCATAGCTAGCCCCACCTTTGTCCCCCATAGCCAGGTCCTTGTATGTCCCCGTTAGCCAACACCTCTTATGTCCCCCACAGCCAGTTCCTTTTATATCCCCCACAGCTAGTCCCTCTTAAGTCCTTCCAACCAGCTCCTTTTATGTCACCCATAGCCAGCCCATCTTATGTCCCCTATAGCCAGCCCCTCACATGTCCTCCATTTATTGGCAAAATATCAGAATAAAAAAAGGCTTAATCCAGGCTCACTCGTCTTCTTTCCTGTTCAGCAGCGCATGATGGATGACACGATAATGTCCCCGTATCGCACCATCCATTATCCTCTGTGTATGCCGTCTCCAACAGGGTGAAGACTGGAAGTGGTCTGCATTCTGCTGGATTTCCTGGTAGGGCATGGAGCTGATTACAGCAATTGTATTCGCGTTTTACAGATGCGACTACAATTGAGTGCAGGCAAGGAGCCACTGTGCTGAATGTCTGCAGCTGGAGGAAGATGATGGGCAGCCGCAGGCATTCAGCCATGTCATTTCTTTCTCCCCAAAGTATGTCTCTTTCAGGGTGGCAGGAGTTGCACCCTCGGCGAATGCCTACCTTGCCAACCCTCATTAACCCCTTAACGACCGCAGATATGCCTTTTAACCGTGGTAGTTAAGGGTACTTAAACCACAACACCATTAGTTAACGGCACTGTGGAAAAAGTGTATAGCACCCCCGAGAGTCGGATTTTCTCTGGGGTCTCAGCTGCTGGTGGTAGCCGAGACCCCAGAGAACATGATTCGGGTCGGTTTTTACCAACCCCGCTTTTGCGATCGCCGTTATTAAACATATAACGGCGACCGCAAAAAAAGGCTGATGTGCCATTTAATTTCTCTCTCCTCTGATGTGATCACACATCAGAGAAGAGAGAAATACGGTCCCTGATCCCCCCGGTACCTCCTGGAGGTCCTTGGCCCGCATACTTCCCCTCCATGGGTGCCGCCATCTTCTTCCGGGAAGAAAATGGCGGGCACATGTGCAGTGCCCCCGCCGAGATCTGCTGGCCAGTACCTGGCAACAATAGGAAGATTTTTCCTATTGGTTCATTTTGGTCACTGCAATAGACCCTATCACAGCGATCAAAATAAAAAAAATAGTAAATAAACCCCCCTTTATCATCCCCATAGGTAGGGGAAAATAATGAAATAAAGAAAATATATTTATTTTCATTTTTCCATTAGGGTTAGGGTTATGGATGGAATTAGGGTTAGGGTTGGAATTATGGTTAGGGATGGAATTAGGGTTAGGATTAGGGTTAGGGTTGGGATTAGGGTTAGGATTGGGGTTAGGGATTAGGGTTAGGGTTCGGATTAGGGTTGGGATTAGGGTTAGGAGTGTGTTGGGGTTAGGGTTGGAGCTAGAATTGAGGGATTTCCACTATTTAGGCACATCAGGGGGTCTCCAAACGTGACATGGCGCCACCACTGATTCCAGCCAATTTTGCGTTCAAAAAGTCAAATGGTGCTCTCTCCCTTCCGAGCCACGACGTGTACCCAAACAGTGGTTTACCCCAACATATGGGGCATCAGTGTACTCAGGACAAATTGCACAACAACTTTTGTGGCTTAATTTCTCCTGTTATCCTTGTGAAAATAAAAAATAGTGGTCTAAAAAATCATTTTTGAGGAAAAAAAATTATTTTTTATTTTCACGGCTCTGCGTTATAAACTTCTGTGAAGCACTTGGGGGTTCAAAGTGCTCACCACACATCTAAATAAGCTCTGTGTGGGGTCTAGTTTCCAAAATGGGGTCACTTGTGGGGTGTTTCTACTGTTTAAGCACATCAGGGGCTCTGCAAACGCA
The DNA here is from genome assembly GCF_039654945.1 of Dendrobates tinctorius. Lineage (NCBI taxonomy): Eukaryota > Metazoa > Chordata > Amphibia > Anura > Dendrobatidae > Dendrobates > Dendrobates tinctorius. Next base: position 37,937,337 of record NW_027361690.1, read on the forward strand.
ACATGATGCCCGCAGAAAATTCCATCAAAGTTTGCATTCCAAAATGGCGCTCCTTCCCTTCCGAGATCTCCCATGTGCCCAAACAGTGGTTCCTCTCCACATATGGGGTATCAGTGTACTCAGGACAAATTGCACAACAACTTTTGGGGTCCAATTTCTCCTGTTAGCCTTGTGAAAATAAAAAATGGCTGGCTAAAAAATCATTTTTGAGGAAAATAAAATGATTTTTTTATTTTCACTGCTCTGCATTATAAACTTCTGTGAAGCACTTGGGGGTTCAAAGTGCTGACCACACATCTAGATAAGCTCCTTGGGGGGTCTAGTTTCCAAAATGGGATCACTTCCACTGTTTAGGCACATCATGGGCTCTCCAAACGTGACATGGTGTCCAATCTCAATTCCAGCCAATTCTGCATTGAAAAAGTCAAATGGCGCTCCTTCCCTTCTGAGCTCTGCCGTGCAACCAAACAGTGGTTTACCCCCACATATGGGGTATCAGCGTATTCAGGACAAATTGCACAACAACTTTGGTGGTCTAATTTCACCTGTTACCCTTGTGAAAATAAAAATTTTGGGTCGGAAAAATAATTTTTGTGGTAAAAATATGATTTTTTATTTTTACAGCACTACATTATAAACTTCTGTGTAGCACTTGGAGGTTCAAAGTGCTCACCACACATCTAGATAAGTTCCTTAAGGGGTCTAGTTTCTAAAATGGTGTCACTTGTTGGGGGTTTCCACTGTTTAGGCACATCAGGGCCTCTCCAAACGCAACATGGCGTCCGATCTCAATTCCAGCCAATTCTGCATTGAGAAAGTCAAACGGCGCTCCTTCTGTTCCAAGCCCTGCCATGCACCCAAACAGTGGTTTACCCCCACATATGGGGTATCAGCATATTCAGGAGAAATTGCACAACAAATTTTGCATTCCTTTTCTCTTTTTACACTTGTGAAAATAAAAAAAATTGGTTCTGAAGTAAAATGTTTGTAAAACAAAGTTAAATGTTAATTTTTTCCTTCCACATTGCTTCAGTTCCTGTGAAGCACGTAAAGGGTTAATAAACTTCTTGAATGTGGTTTTGAGCACCTTGAGGGGTGCAGTTTTTAGAATGGTGTCACTTTTTGGTATTTTCTGTCATATTGACCTCTCAAAGTGACTAAATGTGAGGTGGTCCCTAAAAAATGGTTTTGTAAATTTTGTTGTAAAAATGAGAAATCGCTGGTCAACTTTTAACCCTTATAACTTCCTAACAAAAAAAAGTTTGGTTCCAAAATTGTGCTGATGTAAAGCAGACATGTTTGAAAATTGCAAAATTTTTAAAATTTTCGCTAATTTCTGTTTTTTTCATAAGTAAACGCGAGTTACATCAAATAAATTTTACCACTAACATGAAGTACAATATGCCACGAAAAAACATTCTCAGAATCAGCGGGATCCGTTAAAGTCTTCCAGAGTTATAACCTCATAAATTGACAGTGATCAGAATTGTAAAAATTGTCCTGGTCATTAAGCTGCAAACAGACTCCGTTACTAAGGGGTTAATACAGGCAAGATTACAATGAAAGACATTCCCAATTCACAGGATTCCCCAAACACAATAGGCGATGTTACAACTCACCCAACCCCTCTACTTTCACAATAACCTTTGCCCTGATGAGTGCATGCTCATTTACCCCTTTTCAACTGAACAATATGTTTTTGAGCTTTTGTTTTTTCATCTTCTTTTTACTTTTTCCACCAACAGTTTTTTTGAAGGCTAAGTTGTAGTTTTGAATTACACCATTTATTTAACCCTACGATGTACTGCAAAATAGGGAAAACAATCAAAGTAAGAAAAATATGATTCCTCCATTTCTATTTGGGGTTTTGTTTTATGGTGTTCACTTTGCAGCAAAAAAAAAAACAGGTCAGTATTATTACCAAACATATACAGTATTTTTCAAGTGGTGAGGAAATATTAAGAATTTTGTAAAATGAAATTTGGTTTGTGTCACCACTTACTGAGAATTATAGCTTTTTTATTTTTCCATTAAGGGAGCCAAGTGAGGGCTTGATTTTTTCCACGGCTAACCGATGTTCCATTGATATCATTTTGAAGTGGAGTTACTGTTTTAATCATTTTATGTTCCATTTTTTTCATGAGGTTTGTGAGGCACAACAAAAAAAAAAATCACAATTCTGGTGTTTTTATATTTTTCAGTGCAACATTTATCATTTGTGTTAATTCATTTTATATTTTGAAACCAAACCCCCCAGAAGTTACAGTGATAGTTACAGAAATCGTTTGCAGTTATTGCCTGAAAAGGTTGAGCAACAAAATATTTGGCTAAGGTGCCATCATTATTTAGGACAACTTTTTACCCTTTAAATTTGCAGACTGACTGATTACAAGTTTGTGGACACCTGTGATGCCAATTACACTACACACCTTAGTTTAACATGTCCTTATAGTAAAATTGTTTTAGGCCTCTTTCACACTTCAGTTTTTTGCATCAGTCAAAATCCGCCAAAAGGACGGATGCTGGATCCGTTTTAGAACTGATGACAACGGATGCCACCCATCCGTTTATTTGATGGATCCGCAAAATGAAGAATTTTAAAGGAATCGCAGCCTGGAAAAGGAGAGAGAGAGAGAGAGAGAGAGAGAGAGAGATGTACGCAGCGGTTTATTTTCCGCAGCATGTCAATTCTTTGTGCGGATTCTGCAGCATTTTTACACCTTACATATTATTCCATTCTAGGAATCCACAGGTGTAAAAACGTAGGCGAAATCCGAACTAAATCCGCTAGAAATCTGCAGGAAATCTGCAGGTAAAACGCAGGCATTTTGACCTGCAGATTTTGCAGACTCCGCGCGGAAAAATCCGCAGATGAATCCGCAATGTGTGCACATACCCTAAGTCTTTTCTAGGGGTACCATCTATTTTGTCATTTTTATGTTGAAAAACAATTCAAAAGCATTATCCAATTTTTATTAGTTGATAAATTTAAATTTACAATTACTATTGTCAGATTCAAGCTATTTCAGTGACCATTGTGGGTTTTTCTTACTTTGACAGAAGACTGCAATCAATTTTGTCCACGGAAATAGAAGTACGGCTGATTAGGGCGCTCAGACCAAGACAGACACTTGTTTTGGACGGAAAACAAAACTTCTTTACTTGGTCATTATGTCCTCACAAAGCTTTTCGGCGGTGAATGCACATTCATCAGGTGTCTACCTGATGAAGGCGCATTCTCCGCCGAAAAGCTTTGTGAGGACATAATGACAAAGTAAAGAAGATTATTTTCCATCCAAAATAAGTGTCTGTCTTGGTCTGAGCTCCCTAATCAGCCGTACTTCTCTTTCCTTGTATTTTACACCCTTCTTGGGTGTGCGGCTTGGTGCAGCACGGACCCAGCAGGCTTCCAACCATCCTGCAAGACCTGAAAGACGGAAGACCTGTGGTGACATCAGCATCACGTGACGCCCCTTGTGACCAGCTAACCTTGAAACCTGGAAGCCAGGATGACGAATGGTGCACGATAAGCACTGCAGGCTCTGCAAACGTGGTTATGCCGGCAGCATAACCACGGCAGGTTAGTGTACTATGTTCCTAACCTACTCTATTTGACCACCGGGTATCACACCAGGAGCGCCCCCTCCTCTTTCCTATTTTGTTTCATCAATTTTGTCCACGTCTGTATAAGCGAAGGTGTAATTGACAAAAATAGAGGTTCATGGTCCATAAAACAACAAGTCTTTGAGGAACCAAGCTGCAATTTCCTAATCGGAAATAAGCCCTTGAGATAAATGTGCATTGAGGTCTCTGTGCAGTGATGGGGTCTAGGTGGAATGAGATTTTCTGTAAAGGTCATGCAAAAGATACTGGAGACATAGGATATGATAGAGTGTACTGCATCTTTTTGATAAGTGAATTTGACGGAGTTGGCACAGCTATCCACATGGACAAGCCTATGTGTTCTTTTAAATAATAATGACTGGACCCCATACACTGACATTATTGACAGAAATCCAGAGAAATGGATCCCACTAATAAAATCCTGAAGGCTTATACTAAGTCCAGGAAAACTCGTTTAAGCAAGAATGCTAATAATTTCCTTTTTCCAATGGTTGTTAGATGTTTGATATGTTTTCAATATTATACTTTTGGAACAAATTTAGTCATACGATGAGGCACATGATTTAGCAGATAATAGATGGTTTTCTCATCAGATACAAAGCAGAACTATACAACCGCTTTTTGCAGAAACTGTTCTGACTTTCTCCCAAGTACTGTTAACTTTCATTTTTACGGTATCTGTAACGAGCAAACTGTGTCTGGTGTCATTCTTCATGTGTGGAAGAATCTGAGACCTATGAAATGCCTTAGCTTGGAAACTCTCAATGGTTGGAGAGGCTGTAGCCAACATTCATATTACACGCTTGAAAGAGACGCTTCTGATGAGTGGCTGATGGACGGCTTTGTGCCCAAGATGGTAATTGGCCTCCTAGTTCTGATATCACTGAGCATAAGCAGACAGATTGGTGTTGATAAAACTAGGCAATTGTCTGTTCTAATTGGCAGAAATTCAAGGCTCTTAAATACCCTCTGTAATTATATGAGGCCATGGACAATGCCTGAATGCTTTGTATTCTTTATCTGTAACAAGGAACACCATTGTACATGTACTTGTACTAAGATGGTGCTAGGTTCTCAATATCTGCAAACAATATCTAATGATTCTTCATAACATGGTAGGAATATATTGTGTGACCACTTTTTACTTTATCAAGAGACTAGCTGAAGAGCCCGGCGCTGCCCCGGCATAGTAACTAACTGTGGTTAGTTATAACAAATTATAATTATCCTCCATCCCACAGTCCCGTGCCCATATACCCATCATACATATCCTCCATCCCATAGTCCCGTGCCCATATACCCATCATAAATATCCACCATCCTATAGTCCCGTGCCCATATACCCATCATACATATCCTCCATCCCATAGTCGAGTGCCTATATACCCATCATACATATCCTCCATCCCATAGTAGAGTGCCCATATACCCATCACACATCCTCCATCCCATAGTTCCGTGCCCATATACCCATTATACATATCCGCCATCCCATAGTCCCGTGCCCATATACCCGTCATACATATCCTACATCCCATAGTCCAGTGCACATATACCCATCACACATCCTCCATCCCATAGTCCCGTGCCCAAATACCCATCATACATATCCTCCATCCCATAGTCCAGTGCCCATATTCCCATCACACATCCTCCATCCCATAGTCCCGTGCCCATATACCCGTCACACATATCCACCATCCCATAGGCCCGTGCCCATATACCCATCACACATCCTCCATCCCATAGTCCCATGCCCATATACCCGTCACACATATCCACCATCCCATAGGCCCGTGCCCATATACCAGTCCTACATATCCTCCATCCCACAGTCCAGTGCCTGTATACCCATCACACATCCTCCATCCCATAGTCAACCATTATGACATCATAATGAGCGGCGGGGCTTGATGACATCAGCGTTGCCATGGCAACCATTGTGACATCATAATGAGGGGCGGGGCTTGATACGCACACACTGTTTCCCCATTATGTAGATAGGGGCATTATTACATCATAATGAGGGGCGGGACTTGACGCGCACACACTTTTTCCCCATTATGTAGACAGGGGCAAAATTGTTTGGTGAATTGGAACGTGCGGGGTTAAAATTTCGCCTCACAACATAGCTTAGGACGCTCTCTGGGTCCAGACGTGTGACTGTGCCAAATTTTGTGGCTGTAGCTGCGACGGTGCGGATGCCTATCCCTGACATACACACACACACACACATACACATATACATACATACATATATACACACTTTCAGCTTTATATATTAGATATAATAATAAGCCATTGGTAAATCATTTAAAGGGCACTTCTCCTTTTGGCTAACACTCGTCCAAAATGTTAATCACAGTAAAGACATTTTTGCTGACAGTACTAAATAACACTATTGTAAGGGAAAATGTCATCAAGATTTCCCTATATAAGTTGTTGTCACTACGTTCTTCAACCTTTTAATTTGTTCCTAAGAAGATCTCTATATCACCATGGTAGTTCCATATACCTTACAAAAAAAGGACTGTATTCTTATGAGCGCCGAACTGTCTGATTTGAGGTCCACTCTTTGCCTTTTAATGGTTCTCATCTGCCTATGATTGACATGGATGAGGATTTCTGTTTCATCTTAACAGCCACAGCTTTTGCCTGCACTTGTCTGTTCAAGTAGGACTTCACTGGCTGTGTACATCATGCACAATCATACGCAAATGGGTAGTGTTACAAGGCAGAGATGGGGTGCCAAGTACGATTCAGAGACACCCATAGAACCACTCGTCGCTTACAAGAATAGGGTGCTGACTGGGTGATACAGTGGGCTTCTTAGAAGCAAATTAGAAGGCTGAAGAACATGGTGGCTTTTATAAGCGAAACCTTATTGCAAGTTTCCTTTAAAGAGGCTGTCTTGCATATGCAATCCATGTGCAATAAGAGATGGTGGCAACCACTGAGACCTCCATATAATGCTAAAACAAAACATTTATGCCTCTATGAAAACACTATGTATGCTACTTTATCAGGTTAAGCTCCACTAGTCTTTTTCTAAAGATAGCATGGTTGGGATTTTATGGTCCATGACGGGCCATGAGTCCTTCAGAATAGGCTTAGCTCTGACACGTTATTCTAGCATATTTTAGCAGTATTAATTTCACCCCGAAGATTACCTTTTTAGAGACATTTTAACATAATTTATAAAAAGGATACAGTTCTATCCAGTCTAAGAAATGATCTGTGAGCTAAAAAACTTACATTTCAAAATTATGTACGATGTACACATCTATGTTCGTCATTTCCATTGGTCTGCTCTATCATAGGTGTGGTCCTGCTTGTTTTCCCTCAATCTCCACCTCCCCCCACTAATTTGAAGCTCAGGCTTCACAGAGCCACAGAAGAATGGAGATTGATGGAAAACAACTAATCAAGAACCCGAAAACATGGCAAGTCAGTGGAATCGTCAAAAGCAATAATAAAGGATTTTGGGGATATGTCAAAAGTAAAAGAAAAGTCAAAGATGCTATAGGATTTTTACAGGATGAAAATGATGAAATGGTAAGACAGGATGTTGAGAAGGCCGAACTTTTAAATTCCTATTTTGCATCTGTTTTCACTCAGAAAGGAAATGTAACATCAACAGTTCTTCACTGTCCTATTAATGGAATAGAAGAATCCAGGATATGCATAAATAGAAAGATAGTGAGGAAACACTTAGCTAACCTAAAATAATTCAAGTCTCCAGGTCCAGATGAATTACACCCCAGAGTACTGAAGGAGATAGCAGAAGAAATTTTTGTTTTGAACCCCTCTCCATAATCTTTGAAAATTCTTGGAGAACAGGAGAAGTCCCAGAAGACTGGAGAAGAGCAAATATTGTTCCTATCTTCAAAAAGGGGAAGAAGGTGGACCCAGGCAACTATAGGCCGGTGAGTCTGACTTCTATACCAGGAAAGATCTTTGAACAAATTACTAAACAACATGTATGTCAGAACCTGGATAAGAATGAAGTGATTAAACAGAATCAGCATGGGTTTGTAACGAATAAGTCATGTCAGACTAACTTAATTTCCTTTTATGACAGAATCACTGATTGGGTGGATCAGGGAAATGCTGTAGATATAGTATATCTTGACTTCAGCAAAGCATTTGACAAAGTATCTCACACAATCCTTATTGAAAAAATGACTAAGTATGGAATGGACAAGGCAACGGTTAGGTGGATTCATAACTGGCTTAGCAATCGGACCCAAAGAGTGGTCGTAAATGGCTACACATCCAGTTGGAAGAATGTCTCAAGTGGGGTACCACAGGCCTCTGTCCTGGGCCCTGTATTGCTCAACATCTTTATCAATGATTTAGCTGAAGGAATTGAGGGTAAACTGATTAAATTTGCTGATGACACAAAGCTAGGAGGGATAGCTAATACTAGAGAAGAGAGAGAGGATTCAAAAAGATATAAATAAACTGGAGCAGTAAGCAGCAACTAACAGAATGGTTTTTAACAGGGAAAAATGCAAAGTACTACATCTGGGCAATAAAAATGAAAAAAGCATATACAGAATGGGAGCAATAGGGCTAAGCAACAGCACATGTGAAAAAGACTTGGGTATACTAATAGATCACAGACTGAATATGAGTCAACAGTGTGATGCAGCAGCAAAGAAGGCAAATGCAATTCTAGGATGTATTAACAGAAGCATACAGTCTAGATCATGTGAAGTCATTATTGCCCTCTACTACTATTTGGTCAGACCTCATCTGGAATGCTGTGTCCAGTTTTGGGTGCCACATTTTAAAAAAGACATCAGAAAACTGGAGCAAGTTCAGAAAAGAGCGACCAGAATGGTGACCGGTCTGCAAACCCTGTCTTATGAGGAAAGGTTGCAGGATTTGGGAATGTTTAGCTTGCAAAAGAGAAGACTGAGAGGAGACTTAATAGCTGTCTACAAATATCTCAAGGGCTGTCACATTGTAGAAGGATCATCTTTATTCTCATTTGCACAAGGAAAGACTAGAAGCAATGAGATGAAACTGAGTGGGAGGAGACACAGATTAGATATTAGAAAAAACTTTTTGACAGAGTGATCAATGAGTGTAACAGGCTGCCACGAGAAGTGATGAGTTCTACTTCAAAGGAAGTCTTCAAACAGAGGCTGGACAGACATCTGTATTTAGCAAATCTTGCTTTGAGCAGGGGGCTGGACCAGATGGCCCAGGAGGTCCCTTCTAACTCTATGATTCTATGATTCTATGAATTTGATTCCAAAATGCGCGTTGGAGTGCGCGTTATCAAGACCCTTCGGTTCTTAAAGGTATATCCTCCCTATTTCATTTAATGTCATTTTTTTTTAGCACTATGCACTTTTAATATGCCATTTAGGCATTTTTCTTATTGACACATGTGCACTTTAGTTTTACCTCTAGTGGTTGCCCTTGCAATTGATGTTGAAATTAATATTACTTTTTACATATTTTACTTTGGTCACAAATATTTTGACACTGGCTCACCCTTTTTACTTGCTGTCTCATGTGTGGCTTTTATTTGATTATATTATACATTTGGAATATTTTGATTTCTTATTGGTGATTTTTTATGAATTTTGAGGGTATTTATTGATTTTGTTTAATACCTTAAATCCCCGCCACTTGTAAAATTGTTTTTTTTTATATTATTTTCTCTTTTGTATTTTTCTTTTTATGCCAAGTCATTTATGGATCATTGATACATTCACATTGTGCCACTTGTTTGTCATTTTTCTGGAATTTCATTGAATAAAGATATATTCTTTTATTATATATTTCCTGTCTGGTTGTCTCTTGGCTTGCCACATTTCGGGTTCTTGATTAGTTCTTTTCTTTGAGTGGTTTCCACTCCCACCTCAGTACATCACTGTGAATCTATGATTAATTAATCATTGTTATAATATATTTTTTCATCTATACATGAATAGATAATTCCGATAATTGTTTTGTTTATCTAATTGATGGAAAACAGCAGATGGGAACAGTCATTTGGCACTTGGTTTGAACAGTCATTATGTGCTGAAAGAATCCCTTTAAAGAGGAGTCCAGTACACTTGAAGAATTTCACTCTGACTCATAGCATTGTATATAATGCACCCGGCATTATACAGTGGGGGAAAATAAGTATTTAATACACTTCCGATTTTGCAAGTTTTCCGAACCTACAAAGAATGGAGAGATCTGTAATTTTTATCGTAGGTACACTTCAACTGTGAGAGAAAGAATCTTAAAAGAAAATCCAGAAAATCATATTGTTTGATTTTTACATAATTAATTTGTATTTTGTTTGAAATAAGTATTTGATACAATAAAAAAAAAAACTTAATAGATACAGAAACCTCTGTTTGCAATTACAGAGGTCAGGCGTTTCCTGTAATTCTTGACTAATTTTCCACACACTGCAGAAAGGATTTTGGCCCACTCCTCCATACAGATCTTCTCCAGATCTTTTAGGTTTCGGGGGTGTCACTTGGCAACATTGAGTTTCAGCTTCCTCCAATGTTTTTGTACGGGTTCAAGTCTGGAGACTGGCTTGGCCACTCCAGGACCTTGAAATGCTTCTTATGGAGCCACTCCTTAGTTGCCCTTGCTGTGTGTTTCAGGTCATTGTCATGCTGGAAGACCCAACCACGACCCATCTTCAATGCTCTTACTGAAGGAATGAGGTTATTGGCCAAAATGTCGCTATACATGATTACATAACCCCATCCATCCTCCCCTCAATACAGTACAGTCGTCCTATCCCCTTTGCAGAAAAGCACCCCCAAAGTATGATGTTTCATGTTTGGGATGGTGTTTTTGGGGTTGTACTCACCTTTCTTCTTCCTCCAAACACAGCAAGTGGAGTTTATACAAGAAAGTTCTATTTTGGTCTCATCTGACCACATGACCTTCTCCAATGCCTCCTCTGGAGCAACCAGATGGTCATTAGCGAACTTCAAATAGGCCTGGACATGTGCTGGCATGAGTAGGGGGACCTTTTGTGCCCTGCAGGATTTTAATCCATGACGGCATAGTGTGCTACTAACAGTAATGGTTGAGACTGTGGTCCCAAGTCTCTGCAGGTCATTGATCAGGTCCTCCTGTGTAGTTCTGGGTTGATTCCTGACCTTTCTCATAATCATCCTTACCCCATGAGGCAAGATCTCGTATGGAGCCTCAGTCCGAGGAACATTTACAGTCACCTTGTGCTTCAACCATTTTAACAAAAAACACTTTGATATAGTGCAGTGCACATTACAATTTTTTTGCACACTGTATAGTTTGCTAAAAGGCACACATTTTAGTGAGAGAGGCTGAAAAATTAACAAGTAATAAAACCTTTTATGGTAGCAGTAGTGTGGGCCCATAGAGTCAGTTCCCCTGATGGGCCCTAGGCACCCCAGTCTGACCCTTGGTGCGGAACAACAAAAAATGTAAACAGTTTCATATTCTCATAATGAACTAGGGACATACTGACCTTAGCAGCAGCCCTTGGCTCCCTGTTCCACCATTCAGCCTTTGCGTTTTCAACTCAGCACAGCAGGCAATGACGTCATTAGGTTGCACCTGCTGCACTAAACCTTAATCACACAGTGGCATCATATTATGTGGAGGGCTGTGGTGGAATCATACAGTATGGGGGGGTCATGGCTGTATGATACCGCATTGGAGGAAATTGGTATTATACTGTCTGTCGTGTCATACTGGCTATCGTGGTACCATACTATATGGGGGCTGTGGTAGCAACATACTGTATGGGTGGGTTGTGGTTGCATGATACTGTATGGGAGGCTGTGGTGGCATCATACTGAATCCACACCACAGCTTTCCATATAATATGATGCTATCACAACCCCCCATACAGTATTATACCACCACTATCCCCCCTCCCCCCACAGAGTATGATGCCATCACAGTCCTTACAGTGAGGCTATGAGGGCTAAAATACTGTATGTGGGTTATGGCTGGCCCAAAGGGTTTGCTGCTGCCTGCGGGGGTCTTTTAGATGTGAAAATTTGAATACTGTGAATACATTTGAATACTGTGGCACCGCCGGCCCTGTACCCATCACACAGCTGCGGGCACCTCAGCACCAAAGTGCCGCAGAGGAGCAGAGTCAGTGCAGGCAACCAGTAAGCACTCCATCAAAAAAGCCGACGACTGAGTGAAAATTATCGTGAATGATGGGATGGATGTAGTGTGAGGGTTAATGTTACTGTAAAGACACTTAATAAGGGGACAATTGTGAATGGGGGCACAGTTTGCGGGAGACGGGGGTACTTTATTCAGAGAGACAGTGTGGGATATATTTTTCAGAGAGTCACTGGGGGGTAGGTGGGTATTTTGTAGAGGGGCAGTGACAGTGTGCGAAGGATATTTTGGAGAAGGTTAGTGGGAGATATTTTGTAGGGGGGGGAGTGTGTGGGGATATTTGCAGAAGGGCAGTATGCAAAGGATATTTTGCAGAAGGGCAGTTTTTTGTTGGGATATTTTGCAGAGGGGCCACTGTGCACTAGATATGGTACAGAGGGGTAGAGTGGGGGTGATATTTTGTGGAGGAAGCACACTGAGGGGCAATTATTTATTCAGGGGTGAAGCAAGGAAGACATTTTTATTTATAGTGCAGTATAATGATACTTTTTTATTTTAAGAGCACTGTGTTGGAAAGTGTTGCAGAACAGCAAGAAAAAGAAACAGAAATACAATAGTGATGTGCACACCTAAAATATTACAACATTTACTAATATACAAACATAATAAAAACCATAAAACACATGTGCAAGGCCTGAAATACACGCAATAAGTTGCGCGAAATGGGCTGACCAAATGATCAAAACCAGACCAAAGTGCAGTCTATGACAGAGAATAAATAACCCAGAGTATCTCCTAGCAGCAATAAACATTATGTCGTAGTGTCAAAATCAAAGGACAATGTAGTACTGAAAGTATAAATATTTTAATACATATTTTATATTTTTTATATGTATAATAATAATATAATATATAACATATAATATAATATATATATTCTATATATATTATACATTTTATATACACATATTTTATACAAATATAAATTATTTGTCAATAAATTTGCATAATATATAAATATGTAAGACAGAACTAGTTAACATGAGACAGTACCAATGTTGAGATACATTATAAAAACTTAATATGGCTTTAACACATACTACCCCCCCAGAGGAAGATCACCTAAGATAGCCACCAATACAGCTGAAGGTCACATGAAACAATAAGGTCCATGGTAGATGCAATTAAGAAATGGTTCCAAGGTTTAATACCCAAAGGTAAGCAACATTATAGACAAAATGCAGACAAGAGAAAGTAAGGATATCATCCATAGGAGCCCATGAGTTAGGTCAGGACCAGACATCACTTGCGTATCACTGTTAATTACAGCATCATCATAGAAAGTGTTAGGGCTAAACCAGAACACAATATATATACATAAGTTTAATTTTAAAAAATTGGTTACCGGTAACTGTAACAATGAATCAGGAGTGAAGCAGTCCCACAAAGGAAGTGTTGCAGAAGACCAGAGAAGAGGGAAATCTGGAGAGACGAGCTCTGGTCATGAAATCTCATCATGGCATGGAGACAGAAGGTATGAGAATGACTTCAGTTGGAGAAGTCAAATATAAGGTACATGCTTATTTGTGATCCTGACTTCGTCTCATCGGTGCTGTGGTTCCAGTATGGTCCGCAGTCTAATGATGATTGTTAGCAACAAATCCCAGTATTTTCTTACCAATGTTAAAGAAAGAAATTAAAACAATAATACTGTAATCATATATTAGGCAAAACTAAGAAAACAAAAAACAAACATAGAAAAAAGGAAGAACAGCTTGAATGGAAACAGAAGCCAATACATTTTTAGTTTACTGCAATTTACTTTTTGATATTTTTTTCTGAAACACCAAGAGCACTTTTAATTATGGATTAAAAAAACATTCAATTGATGTCTTGAATTCTGTAACCCCAAATTGGGTCTGTTTATCATTGGTTTGCCCTCGTTCCTTGAACTGAGTTTTAACAATTATTTTCTAACTGTTGGCAAATGTGATTGGCAGCAGTGGTAAACTTGCCACTAGGAATCTCGTTATTTATGCTATACATTAAATGACTTAGTATAAAGAAGTGACATGTTATCAATGGCAGTACAAGTGTCAGGTAACCACAAGTAATGTCCCTTTTCAATGATAAATTGGATCATTTTAGCCTTTCATCTGATACCACAACCCCGTCACAGCCTTGTCTCAGCCGGTAACTAGAGACTTTGCACTTCCATCCTCCTACCATGATCCGCCGTGTTCGGGTCCTTCATTCCTGGAATACAAAAGAAGAACAGTTGAATTATTCATGGACTGGGATGCAGGTTCTGCTCGGTGTCTAGGCTCCATTTGCTTTTCTGAATAACAGGGCACCATGTGAGACATATTCTTTTTTAAGTTGTTTACTTTCTGCTCTCAAAGATATGTTGGCATGGAGACATTTCACAGAACCGTACAAAGCGTGGATGTAATGAACATTAATAATTTTCAAGGTTTTTTGCAACTGATTAGAATAATAATAATAATTTTTATTTCTGTATCACTAACATTTCCCAGCGCTTTACATTTTAGATGGGACTAGTACAGACAATAAAGACATTACAGAATAACACATAATTCAGATACCAGGAGGACTGAGGGTCCTGCTCGCAAGCTACAATCTATGAGGAAATAGGGGAGACGCAAAAGGTAAAATAATGAAAAATGCTTGTATTGTTTGGCCCAGCCATCAATAGAATAAATTCACATAATCCTGCATGAACCAGTCATCAGCCAGTATGAGTACAAGTACAGACACATAGAGCTATCAGAGGGCTATTAAGTGCAGGAGGATGTGTGAACAGATGCTACGAGGGCCCTGATTTTAAAGAAAATGTTGTATGGGAAGAACAGTGATAGATAAGTGTGGTGAAGTGATAGGCCAGTCTAAAGAAATGTGCTTTTACAGCACGCTTAAAAATGTGGGTACTGGGAATTAATAAAATTGTCCTGGGTAGTGCATTCCAAAGAATGGGAGGATAAGTAGGGTATTCCAAAACTGTGGAGAGCTTTGTGGTGGAGAATGATAAGTATATATTGAACTCTGTAGTGGATGGGCAACCAGTGCAATGACAGGCACAGACTGAAGGCATCGGTGTAGTATTTGAAAAGGAATATAATACTGGCGGTTGGGTTCAGGACGGAATGGAAAGGGAAGAGTTTAGTCAGAGGGAGACCGATTAGTAGAGATTTGCAATAGTCCTGATGAAAATAAATAAGAGTTACATTAAGAGTTTTTGCAGTCAAAGGTAAGAAGTGGTCAAATTCTAGAGATCTTTTTGAGGTGTATGTGACATGAGCGAGCGAGTGACCGGATGTAGGGGGGAGAATGAAAAATCTGAATCAAATATGACCTCAGGACAATGGGCATGTTGCTGGGGAGTAATGGTAAAACCATACAGGGAAATGACAATATCAGGCACAGATAGATTAGTGGAGGGAGGAAACACAAGGAGTTCAGTTTTTGATAGATTCAGTTTCAGATAGGAGGACATGATATTAGAGACAGCAGACAGACAATCACTGGTATTTTGTAGTAATGCAGGGGTGATATCAGGAGAAGATGTGTATAATTGGGTGTCATCAGCATCGAAATGGTACTGAAAACCGGATCTACTGATGGTTTGTCCAATAGCGGCAGTATATAAGGAGCAGAGGACTGATCCTTGAGGAACCCCATCAGTAAGGGAAAGTGGAGAGGAGGAGGTGCCAGCAAAAGATAAAGTGAATGAGAGGTAGGAGAAAATCCAGGAGGGAATGGAATCTTTGATACCGATAGAGTGGAACATAGTGAGGAGGAGCTGGTGATCCACAGTGTTGAATGCTGCAGAGAGATCCAGGAGAATAAGCAAGGAGCAGTGATCATTTGATTTAGTTGTCAGTCGATCATTAGAGACTTCTGTGAGGGCAGTGTAAGCAAGGTGTAGAGTGGAAACCAGATTGTAAAGGGTCAAGACGAGAGTTAAGGTACTGTCACACTTAGCGATGTGTCAGCGATCCCGACCAGCGATATGACATGGTCAGGATCGCTGGTACATCTCTAAGTGGTCGATAGTGAGCTGCCACACAGGCAGATCTCACCAGCGACATCGCTGGGGACGGGGGTCGCTACTTACCTGTCACACCAGGCGATCCTGCGTCCTCCCGCCCGGCTCCACGCGTCGCTCGTCGTCAGAGCAGGAAGCGCCGCAGGAAGCTGACGACGAGAAACAGTCCTGGATGTTCTTGCGCGATCAGCGATAACCAGCGGGGGAGCGGGTTGTAGGTAAGTATCACACACAGCGATATCGCTAGCAATATCGCTATAACGTCACAAGTTATAGCGATATTGCTAGCGATATCGCTTAGTGTGACAGTACCTTTACTTGAAAGACAGTGGATGAGAAGAGAGTGGAACAAGCATTCCAGGAGTTTAGAGATGAAACGAAGAACAGAGACAGGTCTGTAGTTAGCAACACAGTTCTGGTTGATGTCATGCTGTGATGGTCTTCAGTAAGGAAGAGGGGGCCTCAAACTGTCCCTGGAACTGGGACCTAACTATCCCTGTCCTGGGGTACTCTTGACGGAGGACAGGCCCGAATCTGTGACCTTACTGTGCTTCTCTTGTTCCCTGATCTGTCCCTTCCCCCTCCCCATGAGGCCAAGGACAGAAATATAAGGCAAACAAGACACAAAGACAAAAGGATAGGAGTGTACCAACCAAATGGTAATAGAACAATAAGGAACGCATACACCCAAAAACAGCATGCAACAATCTCCAGTAGCAACAACGAACTCCTATTCAGCACAGCGTCTTCAAGGAGCTAGTAACCAAAGCTTTCACTGACAAGGCAGAGAGGGTCTGGCCATGTTTTATAAGGAGAGGTAATAACTAAATCAGATGCAGCTGATAATGGAGTTGCAAGTTTCTGACCAGCATAGCAGTTAACCTCTTCAGCACCAAAGGAAACCAAATCCATTTAATATGGGACACAAACACACAGGCTAAATGGGCTAAAGAGCTGCGATTCACAATACGTAGGGCCACAGGATCATCAAGGGTTTATCTGGATGGGCCAAATGAAAGGACTGTTTCAACCTACCAGCATTAACCTCAGATGATGGCACCCACATCCTCTCCTCTGGATCATATCCTGTTATGATTGAGTCACCGTAGAAGGCAGACACAAAAATAGAAGCTACGTCCAGAAAACCAGAGAAGTTGGCAACTATTAGATTGCAGACCCCTGAACCTATCAAAACAACTAGCAGTAGCCGTGGGGGGTTCCTACGGTGCCCTAGACCCCTCGATCACAGCCGGAGAGCTAAATAGCCTAAAGACAGAAAAGGAAATCTAAACTGCCCCAGAGCAGACCCCAAAGTAAAAGACAGCCCCCAACATATAATGACGGTGAAGCAAGATGAAAAAACACTCACACAGATAGAAAGATAGGCTGAGCAAACGATGGGGCCCAAGCTAACTAAACAGAACAGGAAAGGAAGGTTGCTGTCTGCAATCTGCCAAAACCCTATCAAAAACAAAGCCAACAAGCTGATATGGAAAAAGACCCTGAAGCAGCTAGGCTTCAAAAACTAAATCAGCACTCAGGTATTTTCAGAAGACAGAGCTAAAGGAATTCAGCTCACCCCAGCAGGGAATGGCAGAAATCCAGAAAAACAAAGCAAAACAAAGTCAAAGCACAAATGCAAAAAGCCGAGCAGAAAACTTAGCTTTAGAAGAGCAGGAATTCAGACTGGTCTCCAAGGATCCCACAGAGAAATCACCCGCAGGGCAGAAGGGCGTCGGCGGCCTTATATCCAGTCAGTAACTCCACTCAGCCAGTCATCATCATTAGGCTCAGGTGTTTGATAATCAGGCTCACTACCTTTCTCTACCAGAAGAGGGAGTTCATCGGGCCTCAGTAGTGAAGGGGAAAATGAACTCACAACAATATCCCTTCCAATGTACCTGATACTGTACAGAGGAGTGAACCATACAGGAATCAATGATTTTCGCTATCTGAAATTCTTAATTGCCATCAACAATAACTGGTGGCAGCGGTAAACATAATATTTCCACAGGCACAAAAAATTTTTAGAGCAAAGACATGTGAAAAACATTATGGATCTTGAGAGTCGGCAGAAGCTTGAGATGAAAAACTGCAAGGTTGATTACGGTGACCACCTTATAAGGACCAATAAACCTAGAGCCTAATTTCCAAGAAGGAAGTTTCGGTTTAATATTTTTGGTGGACAGTCAAACTAAATTATTCACTCCCAGGTACGGACCTGACAATCATTTCTTATCAGCCACACATTTGCATTTCTCCCTTGAGTTATGATGTGCTTTCAAAATTTTTAGACGCAGATGTAAAGGTACAAACAATTGCCGTGAAGGACCAGCAGGGAAGTCCCCCTTAGCCGTCAATACCTCACCCTCAAGTTCATAACACAATGCGGAGACGACCACCCCTTCTTGTAAACTAGGGACATCATCATCAATACTCCCACCCACACGGAAACTCTGGGACAAAGTATTCGAGCTGACGTTCTTAATCCCAGGACAGTCATACATACGATGAGGAGGCAGTTCTTGATAACCTTTTTTAGAGAATACATCCCCAAAATCAGTTAGGAAAGATGGAATGCTTTTAGTGGAGACTCTAGAAATAATAGCAACTAGGCAATTATTTTTGTAAACTCACTCCACTTAATTATCTCTCTGGCCAGCCACTCTATGACCGAATTATGCTTAGTCAATCAGGAAAGACCGAACACAATATGAGTAGGGAGACCTTCCAAGATATAACAAGAAGGAAGCTCTCTGTGAAGAGCCCCAATGTGCAGGTTCACACCATGCACTACAGGGACGCTACATTTCCTTAACGACTGCATACTTATAGAAAAAAGGATGGATAAAGCAGAGGAGATATAACCAAAGGACCATAAACAGGCTAAGAGTTGCCTAAACCTGACCCTGATTTGTCTGCCTGACCGTGTAGACTTTTTTTACATTTCAAAAATTTACATTTTACATTCAAAAATTTTACATTCAAAAATACATTTCCTGCAGATCATTGGTTCACCTTGTTGAAATTATTCTGAATTATCTGCCTCACTGACAATTTGCTATATTTTTCAAAATATTTGACCAGCCACAATACTCAAATGTTAGGAGGAGGCAGTGGCGGATCTTAATAGGGGCGGATGGGGCGGTCGCCCCGGGCCCAAGGTTTTTTGGGGGCCCAGGGGCAGGGGCGGGCTGGGCCGGGTGTCAGAGAGGCAAATGCCCCCCCGGGCTGCTCCCCCAGCACCTGTACAGTGCCGGCCGTGCCCTGTGCTGTGACGCCGCCGGCAGCAGACAGCCGCCCACGTCACATTCTATGAGGCCGGGGCCGGGAGCTGTGCACGGCCGTCACCTTGACGGCTGCTCAGCTCCGGCTCCCTCCGGCTGTACTTCCGGGTCAGATGTCGGGCGTGCGCGATGACGTCATCGTGCACGCGCCGACATGTCCCGGAGGATGCTGAAAGCAGAGGCGCTGCTGGGGAGCGAGCCGGCTGTGAGGTAAGTATGGGGAGCGTTATTTATTTTTTTTTATTTATAAAATGAATTAAATGGGGGAGGGGGTGAGTGGGGGCTGTACACAATGAAGGGGGGGTGACTGGGGGCTGTATATGATGAAGGGGGGTGAGTGGGGCTACACAGGATGAAGTGGGTTGAGTGGGGTTGTACAGGATGAAGGGGGGTGACTGGGGTTGTACAGGATGAAGGGGGGTGACTGGGGTTGTACAGGATGAAGGGGGGATGAGTGGGGGCTTCACAGGATGAAGGGGGGATGAGTGGGGGCTTCACATGATGAAGGGCGGTGAGTGGGGCTGCACATGATGAAGGGGGGTGAGTGGGGCTGCATATGATGAAGGGGGGTGAGTGGGGCTGAACATGATGAAGTGGGGGATAAGGGGGACTGCACATGATGAATTAAGGGGTAAGTGGGACTGCACATGATGAATTGGGGGTAAGGGGGACTGCACATGATGAATTAAGGGGTAAGGGGGACTGCACATGATGAATTGGGGGTAAGGGGGACTGCACATGATGAATTGAGGGTAAGGGGGACTGCACATGATGAATTGGGGGTAAGGGGCACTGCACATGAAGTGGGGGTAAGGGGGACTGCACATGATGATGGGGGAGTGGGGCTGCACATGAAGTTGGGGGGGAAGGGGACTGCACATGATGAAATGGAAGGGGGGATAAGGGGCTGCAAATGATGAAGCGGCACTGCAGATGAAGTGAGTGGGTGATAGGGGACTGCAATGGATGAAGTAAGGGGAATTCAAATTAAAGTGGGGACATTAAAGTGGATCCCCTATGGCCAGGATCACGTTGGGCGATTTTGTGCGTATTGGCCGTAGGCCTACAGCTTATGTGCAACGTCTTATTAGGCTATGTCCACACGTGGTGGAATGGTGGCAGGTTTTCTGTATGGACCCGCAGCAAACCAAGTGTACGGCTGTCAATTCCCGCACGGGGACCGCAGCGCTCAGGTGGGAAGGGGGGTACAGGGGCCCAGGTTTTATGAACAGCCCAGGCCCCATAGTCCACTTAATCCGCCACTGGGAGGAGGTGGTGTAAATGAAGAGTTCTCCTTGTAGGGACAGGGAAGTCTCAACTGTCGGGAGTATGGCAGACATGGCTAACTTTGGACCACACTCATTACTGGTTGTTCACCCTTCTCGACCCACTCTCTGAGGAGAACTCATAATTACAGTCACAAATTTTGGAGTCTCATTAGCCAAGATTCTGGACCACACGGTGAGTTACATCAATTAGAGTCTCAAGCGGTTGATGATGATGAGACACAGTTGACGGCAAGTGATGCTGTTAATTCAACCAGTCAGGAGGAGGACCAGATTGCGGAAGTGGAAGGCGAGGTAGTGGACGAAGAAGTCACCAATCCAACCTGGCAAGGTCTCATGAAGATTGAGCACAGCAGTGCAGAGGTGGCGAGATCAGCAGCACCGCAACAGGCAGGAAGAGGCAGTGGGGTGGCTAGATGGAGAAACCAGATAACTGTTACCCAAAGCACCCACACATGGCAAGTTCCCAGGCTAAAGGTTGGATGTTGCTTTTGTTAATGCATTTCTATGCACCCCTGCCTACCCCCCAAAAAGGTATACGGTTCATAGTCAATTTTTCATATCCTCCTGCTCCTATTGTCCAAACCTATCCCTCCTCCAGCATCTATCCCTACTCTAAATACAGCTAACGCCAGTATTAATAGGGAATAGAACACAATACTATGTAACCTTGATGAGGACTGTTGGTTTTAGGTTGCAGCACGAAGGACTGTAAGGTAATAATAATCCCTTACTAGATATCTCTAACACACTCTCCCTTCTCCATAAACTTTCCCTACACTAATTGCAGCTCAGAACAGTATTATTTGAGAATAGAAGCTATTTGAATTAGCCCAGAAAATGACTGTTGCTTTAAAGTTGCAAAAGCAAATACTGTAACTCAATGAACCCTGTCTAAATGCCTGTAAGAAGCTAGCCCTATTCCAGCAGCTAAGCCTGTACTAATTACAGAAAACAGCAGTATTGTGAATTAACCCTGAAAAGGACTGTTTGTTTAATCATAGAATCGTAGAGTTGGAAGGGACCTCCTGGGCCATCTGGTCCAACCCCCTGCTCAAAGCAGGATTCGCTAAATCATCCCAGACAGATGCCTGTCCAGCCTCTGCTTGAAGACTTCTATTGAAGGAGAACTCACCACCTCCCGTGGCAGCCTGTTCCACTCATTGATCACTCTAACTGTCAAAAAGTTTTTTCTTATATCTAATCTGTGTCTCCTCCCATTCAGTTTCATCCCATTGCTTCTAGTCTTTCCTTGTGCAAATGAGAATAAAGATGATCCTTCTACAATGTGACAGCCCTTCAGATATTTGTAGACAGCTATTAAGTCTCCTCTCAGTCTTCTCTTCTGCTAGCTAAACATTCCCAAATCCTGCAACCTTTCTTCATAAGACATGGTTTGCAGACCGGTCACCATTCTGGTCGCTCTTTTCTGAACTTGCTCCAGTTTGTTGATGTCTTTTTTAAAATGTGGTGCCCATAACTGGACACCAGCAGGTACTGAAACACAAAGACACTGTTCCTTCTCCAACAGCATCTCTTCCTACACTACCTCCAGATGCACTGTTCTCAACATGGGGTCACAGGGTCTTGTCTAATCACAGTAATTAAAGTAGCAAAGAAAGATGGCTACGGCATTACAGTGATTGTCAGGCAATCCACCCATATTTATTGGCTGAAAAACAGCCGCAAAAAGTGCTGGGCGAGGAATCGAGTATGGCGGGCAAGTAACGGGTATCTCGAGTACCATAATGGTCAAGTGAATAACGAACAGTACTGAACTAGCGGTATTATGAGAGAATAGAATATATTTGAATCGTCACCGAAAGGATTTTTTCTTGTACGTGGCAGCAACAAAGTCTGTAACACAATCAAACGTGCAAAAATGTCTAATATGCTAATATCTATGCCACCAGATAACCCTAAATTATTTTCAGATATGAGTGGTGTTATTACAGAATAGAATTTTTTTTTAAATTATCCCTGAAAGGATCTTGTAAGTGGCAGTAACAAATTCTGGAATGCAATAAAACCTGCCAAAATGTCTCTAACACACTAATCCCTACTCCGCCACCTAACCCTAAATTATTTTCAGATATGAGTGGCATTATTACAGAATATAATCTATTTTAATTGTCCCTGAAAGCAACAAACTTGTGAATGCACTCAAACCTGCCGAAATGTCTCTAATATGCTAATCAGTAATGCCCCACCCTATATTATTTTCAGATATGAGTAACATTACTAGGGAACAGAATCTATTTTATTTAGCCCTAAAAAGGGCTGTTAGTTTAACGTGGCAGCGTTAAGGACTGTTATCCTATCAACCCTGCTCTATATGCCCCAATACACTCTTCCTAAAGGTACTGTCACACTTAGCGATGTACCAGCGATCCCGACCAGCGATATGACGCGGTCAGGATCGCTAGTGCATCGCTAAGTGGTCACTAGTGAGCTGCCACACAGGCAGATCTCACCAGCGACATCGCTGGGGACGGGGGTCGCTGCTTACCTGTCACACTAGGCGATCCTGCGTCCTCCCGCCCGGCTCCATGCTCGTCGCTCGCCTCTCCACAGGAAGCTGACGACGAGAAACAGTCCTGGAGGTTCTCGTGCGATCAGCGATAATCAGCGGGGGAGCGAGTCGTAGGTAAATATCAGACACAGCGATGTCGCTAGCAATATCGATATAACGTCACAAGTTATAGCGATATTGCTAGCGATATCTCTTAGTGTGACAGGCCCTTAATACAGCAGTTAATCCTCCCTAAAATGCAGCTAACTGCAGTAGAATAGAATACATTTGAAAACGGCTGTTGGTTTAAGATTGCGCAATCAGGCAAATAAACACTGTACAGCACACTGTCCCTTCTCCGGCAGCTATTTCCGGGTACAACAAGAGGAATATGGTGTCACCAGGTCTTATATAAACCTGATGATTCTATGAGGCCGGCCAATCATCATGACTGCGAATGGCAAGCAATCCCCACATGTTAAGTGGTTGAAAATCAGGTGCCAAACATGTGGGGCAGAGAATCTAGCATGGTGCCAGAGTACCCAGATACTTGATCGAGTGCCGAGCTACTTGAGCAGCAGCATGCTCGATTATGCCTTGAGCAGTGCTGAATACGTTCACCCATCAATAATGTTTTGTTATACACATGTTTCTTTCCTTTGTGTGTATTGAAACAACAGAAAAAAAAGAGAGAAAGGTAAATTGGACATGATTTCACACAAAACCCACAAAATAGACCGGACAAAATTGTTGGCACTCTCACCTTAATATTTGGTTGCACATCCTTTGGAATAAATAACTGCAATCAGTTGTTTTTCTATAATGATCAACAAGCTTTATACACCTCTCAACTGTAATTTTGGACCACTCTTCTTTTGCAAACTGCTCCCAGGACTCTTATATTTCAAGGGTGCAATTTTAGGTTCTCACCACAGGTGTTCAATGGGATTGAGATCCATACTCATTGCTAGCCACCTTCAGAGCTCTCCAGCACTTTGTTTCCATGCATTTCTGATTGCTTCTTAAAGTATGTTTTGGTCATCATCCTACTGGAAGAACCATGACCAAGGATGCAAACCCAGCTTTTTGACACTGGGTACTACATTGAGACCAAAAATCCTTTGGTAACCTTCAGATTTCATTATGCCATGCACACAGTCAAGGCACCCAGAGCCAGAGGCAGCAAAGCAAACCAAAACATCCACCATATTTGACTGTAGGTTCTTTTTTTGCAGGCCTCATTACAATTTCGGTAACCAGTAGAATAACGTGCTTTAGCAAAAAGTTCTATCTTGATCTCATCTGTCCACAATATACTTTCCCAGAAAGATTATGGCTTACTCCCATACATTTTGGCAAACTGCAGTCTTGCTTTTTGTGTCTATGTGTCAGCAGTCGGTCTCCTACCATAGAGTTTCACTTCATTCAAATGTCGACAGATAGTTTGCACTGACACCGATGAACACTGAGTCTGCAAGACAGATTGCATTTCTTTGGAACTTGATGGGGGCTGCTTATCCACCATCCGGACTATTCTGTATTGCAATTTTTCATCAATTTCCTCTGCTGTCCATGGAGATTACCTACAGTACCATGGGTTGTAAATTTCTTGATGTTGCACACCATGGACAAAGGATCATCAAGATCCAAGGAGATGAACTGGTAACTTTGAAATTGTAGATATTTTTCAACAATTTTGGTTCTCAAGCCCTCAGACAGTTTTCTTCTCATGTTTCTGTTCTCCATGCTTAGTGTTGCACACACGGACTCACAATGCAAAGATTGAGTCACCTTCTTCCCTTTTTATCCGGCTTCAAGTGCAATTTATATTGCCCACAACTGCTACTTGCCAAAGGTGAATTTGAACAAGCATCACACGCTTTAAGCAAGTTGTTTACCCACAATTTTGGAAAGGTGCTTACAATTTTGTCCTACTCATTTTTGTGGTATTGTGTGAAAAGATCATCCTCGTAAATATGTCGCTTATCTTTGGCCCCATCCTGCTGTATACAGTGGGTATGGAAAGTATTCAGACCCCTTTACATTTTTCACTCTTTGTTTCATTGCAGCCATTTGGTAAATTCCAAAAAGTTCATTTTTTTCTCGTTAATGTACACTCTGCACCCCATCTTGACTGAAAAAAACAAATGTAGAAATTTTTGCAACAAATTTATTAAAAAAGAAAAACTGAAATATCACATGGTCATAAGTATTCAGACCCTTTGCTCAGACACTCATATTTAAGTCACATGCTGTCCATTTCCTTGTGATTCTCCTTGAGATGGTTCTACTTCATTGGTGTCTAGCTGTGTTTGATTAAACTGATAGGACTTGATTTGTAAAGAGTGAAAAATTTAAAGGGGTCTGAATACTTTCCGTACCCACTGAATATCCCCCATCCTGGTACATATGTCCCTTATTCTGGGCCCCATCCTGATATATATATCCCCCATCCTGGTATATATGTCCCTTATCCTGTGCCCCATCCTGGTATATGTCCACAGTTCTGCTGCTGTTCTTTAATGCATAGAAAAAATAATTATACTGTACTTACATTCTATCTCCACCCCCACCCACACGGCATCTTCTTCTGAAGCTGGCAGCTGACTTCAGCTTGCAAGCGATAGGAGCACATTATGCCATGCACCCACAGCAATACACTCTAGTTGAGGTTCATGCTTTCCACCCATACAGGCCCAGTCGCGGTCGCGACTTTTGTGAATGCGATTGTTACACTCCTGATTGTCACCAACTTTGCCATGTTGTTCTACATATAGGGGGTGCAGCTTCATGCAGGGCAATTTCAGTGTTTCACTATAATGTTTTAATGAGTATAAGGACATTAGGACGAATTATGACTGTGAATTCTTCATAAGCTTCTGTGAGCTAATGGTACATATATTTCTACGAGTGTGTTAAGTAGGGAAGTCCTGAGCACTGAGACAGTTCATGAGAGAGAAAGAAGGTCTTGTTAGAGCTCGGGAGAGGGGAGTTAGTAAAATCATGCACTTAGCAGAACCGGGAGAAGCCCAGATCCACTGTTTTTCTGTATTCGTGTTTAGCAGAGTTAGTAATCTGTGAAAGGCTGAGAGAGGAAGTTATAAATAAAAGGTGAGTGGCAGATGAGGAGAGGGGATCACCAGTGGGGATGTTAAATTCCCACATGACGAGAGTGGGAATGTCACAGGATAGAACCTGCAGAAGCCGGTTGGCAAAGTGATCCAGGTAGTGACTGGAGGGGCCAGGAGGGCAATACATAACCTCCACTTGCAGGGAAAAAGGCGGATAGATTCTGACAATGTGGACCTTAAAAAAAGAGAAGATAAGTGAGGTTACTGGGAATAATAACCTGAATGGTACATTTTTTTTAAAGGAAAAGACCATCACCTCCACCTGGTCTATTTTTACATCTGTCTGAATGTGTAAAATGTAGAGTTAAATGTAGACCATCATATAAGAGAGCAGCAGTGGCAGTGATGTCAGATGTTTCAGTAAGAGTCACAGCTCCACTACCTTCAGTAATAACCAGAGGGAGGTCAGAAAGCGAATTCACAACAGGACATGTTCTTTTTTTCCCCATCCAAGATGCCCCCTGCTTATGATGGGTCAATGCTAGTGATGGACGAGCCCGCAGATGTTCGGGTCCGGCGTGTTCTGCCGCGCATTGTACCAGAACGGTACCTGAACACGAACCCCATTCAAATGAATGGAGGGCCCGAACATCCAATGTTTCCCACGCTGTCATCTGTGTGACAACTCAAAATTCACCGACTCAGATCTGCGCTGCAGCTGAGTTGTCAGTCTTAGCTCACTGTTCTCCTGAATTCATGGCTGAGCAGTCATATCATGCCACTGCTCAACCATGAAATCCAGATGTACAGTTGTGGCCAAAAGTATTGACATCCCTGCAATTTTGTCAGATAATACTCAGTTTCTTCCTGAAAATGATTGCAAACACAAATTCTTTGGTATTATTATCTTCATTTAATTTGTCTTAAATGAAAAAACACAAGAGAGAATGAAGGAAAAAGAAAAACATTGATCATTTCACACAAAACTACAAAAATGGGCCAGACAAAAGTATTGGCACCCTCAGCCTAATACTTAGTTGCACAACCTTTCGCCAAAATAACTGCGACCAACCGCTTCCGGTAACCATCAATGAGTTTCTTACAATGCTCTGCTGGAATTTTAGACCATTCTTCTTTGCCAAACTGCTCCAGGTCACTGATATTAGAAGGGTGCCTTCTCCAAACTGCCATTTTTAGATCTCTCCACAGGTGTTCTATGGGATTCAGGTCTGGACTCATTGCTGGCCACCTTAGAAGTCTCCAGTGCTTTCTCTCAAACCATTTTCTAGTGCTTTTTGAAGTGTGTTTTGGGTCATTGTCCTGCTGGAAGACCCATGACCTCTGAGGGAGACCCAGCTTTCTCTCACTGGGCCCTACATTATGCTGCAAAATTTGTTGGTAGTCTTCAGACTTCATAATGCCATGCACATGGTCAAGCAGTCCAGTGCCAGAGGCAGCAAAGCAACCCCAAAACATCAGGGAACCTCCGCCATGTTTGACTGTAGGGACCGTGTTCTTTTCTTTGAATGCCTCTTTTTTTCTCCTGTAAACTCTATGTTGATGCCTTTTCCCAAAAAGCTCTACTTTTGTCTCATCTGACCAGAGAACATTCTTCCAAAATGTTTTAGGCTTTTTCAGGTAAGTTTTGGCAAACTCCAGCCTGGCTTTTTTATGTCTCGGGGTAAGAAGTGGGGTGTTCCTGGGTCTCCTACCATACAGTCCCTTTTCATTCAGACGCCGACGGATAGTACGGGTTGACACTGTTGTACCCTCGGACTGCAGGGCAGCTTGAACTTGCTTGGATGTTAGTCGAGGTTCTTTCTCCAACATCCGCATAATTGTGTGTTGAAATCTCTTGTCAATTTTTCTTTTCTGTCCACATCTAGGGAGGTTAGCCACAGTGCCATGGGCTTTAAACTTCTTGATGACACTGCGCACGGTAGACACAGGAACATTCATGTCTTTGGAGATTGACTTGTAGCCTTGAGATTGCTCATGCTTCCTCACAATTTGGTTTCTCAAGTCCTCAGACAGTTCTTTGGTCTTCTATCTTTTTTCCATGCTCAGTGTGGTACACACAAGAACACAGGACAGAGGTTGAGTCAACTTTAATCCATTTCAACTGGCTGCAAGTGTGATTTAGTTATTGCCAACACCTGTTAGGTGCCACAGGTAAGTTACAGGTGCTGTTAATTACACAAATTAGAGAAGCATCACATGATTTTTCGAACAGTGCCAATACTTTTGTCCACCCACTTTTTTATGTTTGGTGTGGAATTATATCCAATTTGGCTTTAGGACAATTCTTTTTGTGTTTTTTCATTTAAGACAAATTAAATGAATATAATAATACCAAAGAATTTGTGTTTTCAATCATTTTCAGGAAGAAACTGAGTATTACCTGACAAAATTGCAGGGGTGTCAATACTTTTGGCCACAACTGTAGCAGAGCTGTAGTGCATCGTAGGACAGATATGGATTATCTTCTTGTCGGACAGGTGAGGAATATGGTGTTTTTTTATTTTTAATTTTTGAAAATAAATGGGTAAAAGAGGATGGGGAGTTTGTATTTCAAATAAAGGATTTTATTCTGGCTGTGTATTTTTACAATCTGATTATGGGGTTAGTAATGGAGGCGTCTTATAGATGCCTCTCCATTACTAACCCCTGGGCTTGATGTCAGTGGCCATAAAACAGCTAACATCAACCCCACAACTATTATACCACTTGCCACCGCACCAAGGCAAGTGGGAAGAGCTGAGCAAAGTACCAGAATTGGTACAGGCTGCTATTTTTAGGCAGGGAGGTTGGCCCCTTCCCAATCTGAGAATACCAACTTCCTGCTGTCTGCATTAGCTTGGCTGACTAGCAAAAACAGGGGAGGAGGGAACCCCATGACATTTTTGAAATTATTTATTTCAATAATTAAAAAATACGGCATGGGACCCCTCAATTTTTGATAACTAGCCAATATAAAGCTGACAGCTAGGGGCTGCAGCCTGAAGCTGTCAGCTTTACCTATGCTGGTTATCAAAAATAGAGGGGAAACCATGCTATTTTTTAAAAAATGTATATATTTATTGAACTGGTGCTAGCTGATGAATACTTTCATCAGCTTTGCCTGCTCTCACTGCTATCAGCAGGAACCTTTTAACTGCCAGTCAGAGCTGCTGGCTAATACACTGTCATCTGTGTGACAGCATGGGAACCACAGCGCTCTGACCGACAGTAACAAACTTACTGCCGATCAGAGCTGCCGGTGTTTTTTGTGCTGTCACACAGAATGCAGAGTGGGAAACACCCGATGTTTGGACTGCCAAAACCAAACAGTAAAATGGACTTCCTTGAGACGTCCGTGTACAGGGTTCGTGCACGGACACTAGGTGTTTGGTATGGACCCCGAACGTTGCCATTCGGTTCACCCATCCCTAGTCAACGCCAGAAAAAAAAGTATTTGCCCCAGAGAAAAATCTCTGGTAACGCCCCATTTGACTTAGCAGAAATTATAAACAAAAGGTTAGACGCTAATATCTCTGCAACTAAGATGAGAAATTAAAAAAGAAAAGCTATGTTTAAGGGTATTTTCACACTGGTACACAGCAAGGGAACAACAAGGTTTACCCGTACAGGCCTCCAGACAATGCACTATCAGGGTGCAGTGGACCCATATAATTAGGATGGCAACACAAGTGCAAAAAATACCAACAAAATAACCTGCTCACATCCTACCAATACATGGAGGGGGCGGTTATCTGGCATATAGATGCACACGGAACTTGTGTTTGCAAAACCAAATGGGCCCAGCTGCACCCTGAAAAAGAGTGCAAAGACAAACACATTTAAAAAAATGTGGAGTATTAGCTGATATTTTGGCCAAAATACGTGAGCCCGTAACCTGCGTCAAAGATCTCCACGTTTACGGGTACCTAACACTAATATATACTAATACAGCAAAGCACAGAAAGAGGAAAAAAAATTATCCAATAATGATACACAGCAAGGGAACAACAAGGTTTACCCGTACAGGCCTCCAGACAATGCACTATCACCTGTGTTGCCATCCTAATTATATGGGTCCACTGCACCCTGATAGTGCATTGTCTGGAGGCCTGTACGGGTAAACCTTGTTGTTCCCTTGCTGTGTAT
This sequence comes from Dendrobates tinctorius, assembly GCF_039654945.1. Taxonomy (NCBI): domain Eukaryota; kingdom Metazoa; phylum Chordata; class Amphibia; order Anura; family Dendrobatidae; genus Dendrobates; species Dendrobates tinctorius. The sequence goes on from NW_027361690.1 coordinate 37,967,426, forward strand.
CATTATTGGAGAATTTTTTTTCCTCTTTCTGTGCTTTGCTGTATTAGTATATATTAGTGTTAGGTACCCGTAAACGTGGAGATCTTTGACGCAGGTTACGGGCTCACGTATTTTGGCCAAAATATCAGCTAATACTCTACATTTTTTTAAATGTGTTTTTCTTTGCACTCTTTTTCAGGGTGCAGCTGGGCCCATTTGGTTTTGCAAACACAAGTTCCGTGTGCATCTATATGCCAGATAACCGCCCCCTCCATGTATTGGTAGGATGTGAGCAGGTTATTTTGTTGGTATTTTTTGCACTTGTGTTGCCATCCTAATTATAAGGGTCCACTGCACCCTGATAGTGCATTGTCTGGAGGCCTGTACGGGTAAACCTTGTTGTTCCCTTGCTGTGTATCATTATTGGAGAATTTTTTTTCCTCTTTCTGTGCTTTGCTGTATTAGTATATATTAGTGTTAGGTACCCGTAAACGTGGAGATCTTTGACGCAGGTTACGGGCTCACGTATTTTGGCCAAAATATCAGCTAATACTCCACATTTTTTTAAATGTGTTTTTCTTTGCACTCTTTTTCAGGGTGCAGCTGGGCCCATTTGGTTTTGCAAACACAAGTTCCGTGTGCATCTATATGCCAGATAACCGCCCCCTCCATGTATTGGTAGGATGTGAGCAGGTTATTTTGTTGGTATTTTTTGCACCTGTGTTGCCATCCTAATTATAAGGGTCCACTGCACCCTGATAGTGCATTGTCTGGAGGCCTGTACGGGTAAACCTTGTTGTTCCCTTGCTGTGTATCATTATTGGAGAATTTTTTTTCCTCTTTCTGTGCTTTGCTGTATTATGTTCACACTGGGCAATTTTGCTGCATTTTTGCTGCTTTTTTGTGCTAATTTTCAGCTGCTTTTTACAGTACCAGCAAAGCCTATGTGATTTCACACTTTTTTTTTGTCATCAGGTTTCTGTGCTTTGCTGCTTTTTTTGGACATAGAGCATGTCACTTCTTTCAGCATTTTGCAGCGTTTTTGCAGCATTTTTCACCCATTTTCATGAATGGGTGTTGAAAAAATGCTGCAAAAACGCATCATTTTTTCTACAGAAAAGTAATGGACATTAGCATGGCCAAAGAGACACAAAAAACGCACCAAAAATGCACCAAATCTGCACCAAATCTGCACCAAAAAAACGCACCTAAACCTGTGTTTTTGCCGCAGCTTCCTTCCTGCCAAGACATCAGGTTTTGCTGTAGATAAAAAAGCAGCAAAAACTCCCAGTGCGAACATACCCTATCTCAGATTTGCAGTCAATATCCCATGATACGGTCAGTGTAACATGCTCAAATTGGTTGTTGAGCCCCTTTAATGAATTCCACAAATCATGTAGAACAGTGACCTCTAGTGGAAAACTGCTGCTGTTATGAAAAAGCCTTTCAGTTAGGACTTATAACCATGTGACAAAAAAATGGTCTGATTTCAGGACCAAAAAAACAGACGAGTGCTATGTGAGTGTAATGTGATTTCCGTGCGATTTTTTCCACGGAACATCAGTTTGACATGCATATGACGTGTATGCAATCCGTATGCAATGCGGTTTTAACATGAGTTTTAACATACAGCAATTCTCTCTATGTAAAAACTCATGTTAAAAATGGCATTGTAAAACACAACGGTACTCATCGTTTTAAAACCAAATAATCCTCAAAACATATATACAGCTCTGGCAAAAAATAAGAGACCACCACATCAAATCCCTGTCATGGCCAGCCCAATCTCCAGACCTGAACCCCATTGTAAACCTCTGGAATGTAATCAAGAGGATGATGGATAGTCAAAAGCCATCAAACAAAGAAGAACTGCTTACATTTTTGCGCCAGAAGCAGCGTGAAAGACTGGTGGAAAGCATGCCAAGATGCATGAAAGCTGTTTTTAAAAATCATGGTTATTCCACAAAATATTGATTTCTGAACTCTTCCTGAGTTAAATCATTAGTATTGTTGTTTCTAAATGATTATGAACTTGTTTCCTTTTTTACGTTATTTGAGGTCTGAAAGCACTGAGCTTTTTTTTTTTTTTAATTTTGACCATTTCTCCTTTTCAGAAAAAAAATACAAAATTTATTGCTTGGAAATTCGGAGACATGATGTCAGAAGTTTATAGACTAAAAGAACAATTTACATTTTACTCAAAAATATACCTATAAAGAGAAAAATCAGGCAAACTGAACATTTGGAAGTGGTCTCTTAATTTTTGCCAGAGCTGTGTGTATATATAGATTAAAAGCCGGCAGGTGCCGGGTACAGTATAGAGTAGGTTAGAATAGATAGAATAGATATACTGTATACGCGTAGAATAGGTGTTGGCTATTTATATGGATACACCTGGGTGGGCTATTTATAAAGTTGAAAACTCATAGCACACATAGTGAACACACCACTAAAGGCCAACCTGCTAGGAATTCCTAATATGGTGTCTATACTGGCACCTACTTGACTGCGGAGGTGGGCACCCTAGGGGGGAACGATTTTGGCGCCCCCGCTCAACGATGACTGTCCTTAGGGACCCTAGATAAACCCTGCAGTCTAGTTGGATACCCCCTGTCCAAATATTAAGCTAAATGGACCACTGATACTATACAGAGATCAACTATATCTAGGGAATTCCTAGCCCCCAAAGTGAAAATAAAAACAGTTGGAGAACACTTATGGCTGGTGCAGCAAGAGAGGGAAAAATTGGATATGACTTTTATATAGAAATCTCCATTTTGTATCAGCTGCTGAACAGAGGATAGTTTACCACCTCCAATGTCAAGATGTAGATCAGAGAATATATAGATACACACCACCAATATGGATGAAAATAATCTTGATAAATAGTAACAGCCTATTTAATAATCCTTATGCAAATAATATCAAATCAAATTACCCACAAATAGCCTAGATAATCACAGAGACCAAGACATGATCAAAACAATATTCCCAACATGTCTGGGGTGGAGCAAAGATGTAACAAATAATACTGCCAATCATATATGGCATCTCTTGATATTGGATAACAAAGCAACTGCCCCAGCCAGCATCATATGGCACTTTATATAATACTCATCTCTGTAAATTGCTGCCCGCCTAGCATACTCCCCACCTCAACGCATTTCGCCACTCTCGGCTCATCAGGAGGCTTAATCCAGTAATATGTGTCTCGATAGGATATGATGCATGGGCATCCTAATGAGCCCCGGTTGGAAGAATACAAATCTGCTCCATCGACCATCTCTGAACCATGGATAACATATGGAGAAAGCCAGGAATGGGACCTGCCAATGACCTCGCTACATGGAGATGATATTTGGAGAAGCCAGGTTGTGACCCGCAGGTCAATTGGCCTTGTACCTCAGTGGACTGTCATCTTCCTATGCTTGTCATTACTTCCTCTCTGTGTGCGTGCCACAGGTGGGGTAGTCGACCCTGGAAGATCTGAAGTAACAACTGCCATTATCCCGGCAATTCAGCTTAACGGTGAGACTCTGTAATGTGTGCACCATCTTGGGGTATTTTTCTGGGACTGTTCTACGTGTTATCTGCCTGTTTAGTAGTTCAATAAAGCATTGGCACACTGTTTTACCCTCACCCACAAGGGAGAGTGGGCATGCAGTAGGACGATCCCAGGTCCATGCGGTTTTGGCTAGCGAACCTGGGTGCCCACCGACCCCGTGTCTACACAATGCCCCCTTTTAACTCTAACTAACGGAGAGTAATTTTTTGTGGTGTGATGAATCAATATATATCACTAACTGGGGAATGCATTGCCACAGTGTAATTCTAAGAATAAGTGGGTAGTGTGGTATGCACTATGCAAATTTGATAGGCTTAGAAGACGATCCAATCGGAGAGCTAGTTGTCTTGATGACTCGGCTAACACCGTAATCAATTGTAGTATGCCACATCACCAAGATGTTTGCACTTACAAATTCGTACCAGATTGGATCACTGTAACGATGACGCACTCCTTGCGAACATGTACCTGATTGGAGCATTGAGACACCTACTGACCTAGCCAGTCCAAACACGCCACATCATTATGAAGCACAAGAGAGACAAACCTCTCTACTGTTTGGAGTATTGGAGCAAGCGGACCCTTGTATTGGCTATTCATTTATATGGTAAAAAGAAGGTAGGATGCATGCCATTGCCACATATCACCATGTCTCTTTCTTTAAACTTCGATTTACTATAATTGGCTGGATGTTTTGTGAATACCTATTGGTGATAATATGATAATATTATATTGCAAAATATATTATAACACAAAAGATCAAAACACAGGTAACAGGGCTAAAAAGTAACAGGCAAAAACTGCATAAGCCAAGACAGTAAAGGCAGCATAAAGGTCCCAGTAGGTAACCAGAAGGCACATACATGAGTGAAAGCTCATGTAAGACGAATAGTAGTGCATAATAAAGTGCAGTCACTGAATCAATACGTTAACTACCTTCCCCACATAGAGCAGTCATACGAAGAGTTAAATTTGCATGTAAATGCAACTAGAGGAAATGACGGATGACATTTCCTGTAATTTGTAAAATTCGTGTCTATTGGTTACTGATGATATATAGATGGCTTGTTTGGCCGGTGGCCATTCATGCCAGTGTCCCATCCCCTGATGACTCCCCAAATGCGATGAAACATGTTGGGGGGACTAGTGCTCTAAATATACATGTCCTATTCTGGTGTTACCCACTAAAATATAAAATTGAGCTGAGGACTAATTTTATACCCCAAAGCATTTTATATTTAATCTGCCTTGGACAAATAGCTTGTCCAAGACCAACACTCACTTTTACTCTGCATTGCAACCACAGCTACACCTGTGACTGCAATGCACTCCCATGGTCTCAATATGCTTCTTTGTGCATCCTGGGGGACACATAGCTATCTTCGCTTATGACCCCGGTCACTGCCTCACATACTACCCTGTTCAAACTTGTGGGGTTCCCTGTTGGTATCACCGGGGTCGCCTCCATGGCCAAACATTTCCATTCTTCCATGCTTTCAATAGTTTGACGAGATACAGCTGTTTGCGTTTTCTTTTGCCGGGCTGGTAAACTCCTATAATTTAATTCTCCCACCTTTCCCCGTATCTCATATGGCCCTTGCCATTTGGCCATGAGCTTAGTCTCAGTGGTGGGCACTAGTATCTATACCCGGTCCCCTTTTTTAAAGGTCCAGACCGTGGCTCTTTTATTATAACCGTGGCTCTGCGTGGACTGGGCATACATCACATGCTCCTTTACTATGGGTCTTACTGCCGCAATCCGGTCCTGCATGCCTGCCACATGCTCTATGACACTTATGTGGAGTGGGCTCCTGTTCCCACGTCTCCTTGGCTATGTCCAGCTGTCCCCTCGGGCGCCTGCCATATAATAGCTCAAATGGGGAGAACCCCGTGGATGCCTGCGGTACCTTGCAGATAACGAACATTAGATAGGGCAGTAACATGTCCCAATCCGTCCCGTCCTTGACGACTACCTTTTTTAGCATGGCTTTGAGGGTCTTGTTAAACCTCTCCACCAACCCGTTAGGTGTACCACCCACAAACTATGTACATAGCTGTTTAACCCAGAGCAGCTTACATAGCTCCTTGGTCACCTTGGACATAGAAGGTGTCCCCTGATCTGTAAGGATCTCCTTTGGTAAGCCTAGGCGACAAAACATGGCAAATAGCTTTCGGGCGATTAGCTTGACCGATGTGTGGTGGAGAGGTATCACCTCTGGGTACCATGTGGCATAGTCTACTATGACCAAAATATAAAGCACCACAAAAGAAACACAGTGATAAAGTCCAAGACAATAATTATTATATTGCAAAATATATTATAACACAAAAGATCAAGACACAAACAGGGCTAAAAAGTAACAGGCAAAAACTGCATAAGCCAAGACAGTAAAGGCAGCATAAAGGTCCCAGTAGGTAACCAGAAGGCACATACATGAGTGAAAGCTCATGTAAGACGAATAGTAGTGCATAATAAAGTGCAGTCACTGAATCAATACGTTAACTACCTTCCCCCACATAGAGCAGTCATACAAAGAGTTAAATTTGCATGTAAATGCAACTAGAGGAAAAGCTGTAAAACATACCGGGTCTGCACGCTGTCTCCCGCCCACCCCAAAGTGCATTTCGGAGGTTCTCCTTCCTCAAGGGGTGTGCTATACAGAGGGCACATGGTTATTTATAGCTGACGCTGCCAGAAATAAAGGTAATAGGTGCGCCGCAGCTCCCACCGCTACACAGCCATAAACCGCCGACACTGATACACACAGGGCCCCATGTGATCAGACGAAAGACGGTGGGCGGGAACAGAGGAGGCAGGGCAGCAACAATACCGTTACACAATATAGAAAGCAAAAAGCACAAATATCCTGAAATAAAAAGTAAAAAATAAACTGCAAATAATGCATAAAAGTAATAATAATAATAATAATAATAATAATAATAAGGATATTTAGTAAACATAATTTTGATCAAAATAATGTACAAGCCATCCCGCCACGTCAAGGCAACCCTTGTGGGACAGTCCTACTCTAGTATTTAAAACCTTTCCACTTGCCAAGTGACGTGAATGAGAAACAAGGATCGATGGACTGACCCACTAGTAAACGCATAGGCCAGACTGGATGGCTTTCCCAGCTCAGAAAGAGGGCGGTCACACCCTTATATCACTGAATGCGCAATGAAATGAATAAAAAACTGGAGCCTGAACTGAGAAAGTAAATTAATGTGTATGCACAATATAAGTGCATATTAACACATGACCATTAACCAGAGAAAACAAAAAGCACAAATATCCTGAAATAAAAAGTAAAAAATAAACTGCAAATAATGCATAAAAGTAATAATAATAATAAGGGTATTTAGTAAACATAATTTTGATCAAAATAAAAATAATGTACAAGCCATCCCGCCACGTACATGTGTATACACATTAATTTACTTTCTCAGTTCAGACTCCAGTTTTTTATCCAGTTTTTCGTTACACACTATAGCAGACATCTTGAGTGTGGGCAAATAGAAGGGCATAGCGAAAAAGGATAATATAATCTAATATATAGATGTTCCAGCAGCGCAATATATGTCAGGGCAAATAAACAGATAATACAGATGAAAATGGTGTGCTATCAGTATATAAATCGGACGTCACAAAAATATACAAATAACACCAAACCTCATCAAGAAGACAGATGTATGTGATAACAGATATCAATAGTCCTATCAAGCACAACAAAATGATTCATAAGGAGGGAGCAACAAATCACACCATGCAATGTGTAATATATAAGGCCTCTTTCACACATCAGGTTTTCGCCGTCAGGCGCGATCCGGCGCTTTTGACAGAAACCGGATCGCGCCGGATGGCCATGCGTTTCATCCGGTTTTCGCCGGATCCGGCAATGTGTCGCGATCCGGCGTCTGGAAAAAACGGCTACTGTAACGTTTTTCGTCTCCGGCGAAAAAGCCGGACACGCCGGATCCGGCGCGTCCGGCTTTTTCACACAATGAAAGCCTATGAGCGCCGCAATGCGCCGGATCCGGTTTTTTGGTCTGAGCATGCTCAGTAGCTCTGCCCACAGGAGATATATAAAAGCAAGACAATGGGACCCTCAGCCACACCCAACATGCCACCCAAGCCAAGAACCAGGAGCAGGAGAAGGCAGCAGACATCTGCAGCAGCAGCACCATCAGCACCACCCCAAATGGAGCAGCAAATGGAACATGCTGAGGAGGGGAGTCCAGCAGCAGATGAGAGACGGTAATTATCAAATCCCCCATTCCTCCAAACTAGGGCCATGGAATATCAAGATATTCATTGGCCCTTTGTTTCTCTTTATTCAACAGCCGCCCAAGAGATGCAGCAGCAGCAGCAATGGCAGCACTGGCAGCAGCAACACCACCCACAGCCATGGAGTCTGGCCAGCAGGAAGACAGCACATCTTCTTCTGGGAGCCCTCCCTCGCATCGTCAGCGTTTGACGGTAAGTTTTTATTTCCAAAATCCATCATCTCTGTAATATATGTCTATTCATTGCCTTTTATTTCAAAACAGGAATCACAAGATGAAGAGGAGCTCCCAGAAGAAGAAGGAAGGGGTGGACAGACACCTGGAGTGGGCTCACAATTGGTAAGTTTTTTGCATCAAACGCAGAAACACAACATCACACTACACACAACACATAGAAAACAATGTTCTGCAGACCACACACAGCAAACAAATGCCTACATCCAAAGACATAACATTTTTTGTTTTCTTCTCTAGTCTTCCCAATCTGGTGCTCGGCCAAGAGGTCCTCGCAGTGCCTCCCAGGGTCGTCGGCGACAGCAACGCGGCGGTCACCAGCGTGTAAGTATAAATATTTTTGCTTTGTTTTTTTGCACTTTTTATTTCATTTCTTTTGTGGAGGCTAATTATGTTATTTTTGTCTTTTTCTTTAACAGCCTTCACAGCGTGCTCCCGACTCTGACGGTGAGGATGGAGGGATTGATGTGGACCGCCTCATCGATCTCGTCAGAGAAAGGGAGCCGCTCTGGAATATGGCTGACCGCCGCCACGCTGACCTGATCGTTACCCGACGACTCTGGGAGGAAATCTGTTCGCTCCTTGTGGGCCGCTGGGAGGACCTCGATGTTCGGGCCCAGATTAAAGAGCGTAAGTATATACAGTACCGGTTGCTTGATGTAAACCAGTGTTTCCTGAACTCCAGTCCTCGTGGTCCCCACGGATCATGTGTTCAGGATTTCTATTTACTATGGAAATCCTGAAAACATGACCCCTGGGGACCATGAGGACTGGAGTTTGTGAAACACTGATGTTGTATACTAACCACTCCTTTCTCGTTTCAGGGAACAGAATTGTGAATCGGTGGCGGTCTGTGAGGGATTGTTTCAAGAAGGAGTTCAATAAAGAGATGCGGGCCCCGAGTGGATCTGGAGGACGCAGGAGCAAGTACAAGTACGCACAAGCCCTGTCGTTTCTCCGGGAAACAATGCTCACCAGAAGGTAAATATTACACACCACATGTGAAAAAAATGTTAGATGTAACTTTTTTTTTTCAGCCAGGGCCATACCATGTCAGTATTTTAATTGTTTTTTTTTCTCTTTATTCCACAGCACGGTGAGCAGCACTCGGGAGCCTGCACGATTGGACCCTTCTGAGGCGATCCCTGAGGAGACCGGCACCGAGGGACACTTCGACCGCCCCGGTACATCTGCACCTTCCCAGCCTTCCCACACATTCGACCCATCTGTCCCATCCACCAGCACAGGAGCATCGTGGCCGCCTACATTACATGAAGCTGCTGGTGAGGAGATCGCTTTCCCTTTACCCCACCCTTCTGCCCCTGCCACCTCTAGTACACCTGCGGGTACTGGGCGGCAGCGGCAGAGGGGTCAGGAAAAGAGTTATGCGCAAGAGTTCTTGCATCTGAATGCATCTTTCCAGAACTGTCTCAAAGTCTTGTCAGAGCAAATCTCCGCAGGCTTTCAGCAGATCAACTCCAGCATTCTGGAGGTGAAGACACTTCTGCAAACCATGCATTCAGAAGCAAGATCTTCGCCAAACCACACCTTTTTCAGGTCTGTTGTGGAGCGCATGGCAACGCTATCTCCTACCCAGCAGATGCATGTAATGCATTCGTGCCACGGTGCTCTACAGCAGGTTACCTCCCAACCTCCACCTCCCACCACTGTAGTTCCTCCACCTGCACCCCCTCCAGCCACTTTCCATCCTCCCCCTCCTATTACATCTGCACCCCCTCCAGCCACTTTCCATCCTCCCCCTCCTATTACATCTGCACCCCCTCCAGCCACTTTCCATCCTCCCCCTCCTATTATATACCAGCAACCTCACCAGTACCAGCAACCTCCCCAGTACCAGACATCTCCCCACTTCCAGCAACCTGCCCCGTACCAAACTCCTTCCCCGTACCAAACTCCTTCCCCATACAACTTTCCATCAACATCATGTGCTCCTACAGTTCCTGCCCAACCCTCCACTCCACCGCCCACCACCTCTTCTGCCTCCCACATGTCCACCCATTCTGTAGCTTTTTCCACACCTTCACCTCTAACTGTTCCTTCCCACCACGATCCCAGTCCTCTCTCCACACACCCAGTGTCGAAGTGTCCCGCAGCCCCTCCAGCAGTATTTCCACCCCACAGTACACAGATTTGTAACGTGTGTTTTTTGTAATAAAAATGCCCATTGGGTTTAAAACCTTTATTAAAAAAGTTTTTTGCACTTTAAAAACATTTTACAAAAAAAAAAAAAATTTTAAATAAAAGTTAAATTATCGTTTCACAATGGTTGTCTGTCATTTCTTTCTGAGGCGAACTATGTTTAAAAAAAAGGTTAAATACAGGGTATTTCAAAGGTAAAAAGGTATTCAAAACCAGGTATATAACTGTGGGTAAATTTTAGCTTTTTGCCACAGTTGTGTTCCTGGTTGTGTTTGAAGCAAAGTATTTCACCTAAAAAGTTGTGTTTATTGTTGGTGATTTCCTAACAATGTACACAACTTTTGTTAAAAGGTGAAATACTTTGCATAAAACACAACCAGGTACCCTCCTGTGGCCTAAAGGTAAAAATCGTAAGACCATGACAAGATAGCCAACTTTGGTTGGCAAAGGTATATACTGTTGGTCCAGAAGGTACACAAGTTTAGGGCACAAATCTTTCACACTCTGTCATCCCAGTGTACTCTGCCTTGAGGTGACATAAAGTATAGTGGAAAATTGTCCCTGAAACCGTCACAGAACTTCTAGTGGTAATATTTCCAATGACAACATCCATCTTCGCCAGTAACTTGCTCTTCTCTCCAACCTGCACTTTCTTCTCTACAACCTGTCAAAGAAGGGCTGTAGGAACATGCTATATATAGTTTTCCAGTAGCCAATCCCGTTCGGAAGGCCACAAGGGTCAATTTTAAAAACCGGATCCGGCGTAATCCGTCGAAAAACGGATAGAAAAACGGATGAACCGGATGAGACGGATCCGGTTTTGTCTGTCAAGAACAAGACGGATCCGGCAGAAAACCGGATCCGGCACATCAGGTTTTACAAAACATTTGCCGGATCCGGCATTCCGGCACGACGCCGGATCGCGCCTGACGCCGAAAACCTGATGTGTGAAAGTAGCCTTAACCGTATATATATATATATATATATATATATACCCCGCTCTACCAATAAACATACAATAATCAGATAATATAATCATAGTTGTGGAGAGATCAAACGATGCATACAGTATATATATATACACATATATTGTACCAAAAAAAAATTTTTAAATTATTATTATTTTTTATTTTATATATGACACAATATCAATGTACAACAGATTTTTTTTTTTATATATATAGAGAGAGAAAATGTCAGAACTACATTTATATTAAGTATAATATTCTGTGCGGAAGCACCATTCTCGTTATTCATGTATCATGTCCATAAAGGGAATAAATATAAACTGAATCCAGAATCCATGGAAGAAGACCAAGAAGGACAGTAGAGCCCCCTCCAGTCCAAGGCACACGTATGGCGATATGGCACATATCAGAAGTCACTAAGTATAAGAATAAAAAAGACAATATTAAAAATATGAAAATAAAAGAAACATGCGGAGAAGAGCCGCACTAATTGATGCACAACGACGCAGGACATCAAAGAAAAGGAGCAAAAGAAAGACACTCATTAAGGCCAAAGGGATGAACCATCTTTAGTAGCCAAATCCATTTAGTGTCCAGTCTACCCAGGCATTTGGATAATCCACCTCCATTGTGTGTTATAGTAAATTTTGCAATATAATAATTTTTGTCTTGGACTTTATCACTGTGTTTCTTTTGTGGTGCTTTCTGTTGTGACATACAGTGCATCCTCTATAGTCCTGATGCATAGGCTAGTGATATTTCATATTAAGTACATAGGACATGTTTAATATGTTCTTTTTTCATGCTATATCATACTAGCCTCTGGTGCTTATCGTTCAGCTATGACCAGAATATGTTGATGGCAGATTTCACTATAGGGCCTACCAGCTCCATTGCTATCCGCTCAAATGGTACCTCTATGATGGACAAAGGTACCAATGGACACCGGTTGTTCGTGGTGGGTGAGGGTAGTTGGCACTCCGTACATGTGTCACAGTACCACTGGACCTCCATGTAGACCCAAGGCCAAAAAAAAGCTGCAGAATCCGCTCCTGCATCTTTTTGGCCCCCAAGTGCCCTCCTAGCATGTGAGTGTGAGCCATGTCGTGCACCACCCGACGGTAGGATTGGGGCACCACCAGCTGTTCCATCTCCTCATCCCGGACTTTATCCACCTGGGATAACTACTCCTGGTGGATAGCCATGCGGGGAAAAATTGTCTCAGCACCTGGTTGCTGAGCTACTCCATTAATTTCAATCCCACTTTCTAGTGCCTGGGCCAGGATGGGATCCTGGAGCTGAGCTGTCTTGGACTTACGAGGGGACACTTCCAGCTTGGGGATTAGTGGGGTCTTCTCGACCTCTCCTGCCATTACCTCTAGGTGAAGCTTATCGGGGTTACACTGTGTCCCTAGATTGGCAACCCCTACAGCAGGTATCCCTGACTCAGGATCTTCGGGTTCCGCGCCCAGAATAGCATTTACCTTGGGAGGGTTAACCCTGGTCTCCTACATGGACCTGAACAGGGGCAAATCTCTTCCCAATACAGTCCCATATGGAGGAGTCTTTACCACTCCCACCACATCTTCTTTCTCCTCAAAGGGTGGAAAACTATACACATGATCAGGTTTTTAAATACATCAGTTAGGGACTGCTCTGAGATGGGTATACCTTGACGTTCAGTAGAGCGGCTTAGTATACATTTTTTTGCAAAAAAAAGTATCAACCAAATACCCTGTTTTGTTATCATCTTTTTACTAGCACTTGCTGTTTACTGTTACTTTTTTACAACAGAGTATTTTTTATGTTTGTTTCACTGTGTTTTTCTCTGTTTCAGTCTTTTGGTGGTGTGAACATTGTCATACAGACTTGTTCGCTGTGTGCATGGCCCACGTGTTTGTGTGTAATTGGTTTCTTGCTTTTGCAAGATTGGGGAGGATTCCACCCCTCCCTTATGTGCCATGCACACAAAAGTCGTCTTCCATAGCGTGTCCACATCGGACTTTACCTGCCTTAATCCTGCTCATATACTGTAGGTACTATACACATGATCAGGTTTTTAAATACATCAGTTAGGGACTGCTCTGAGATGGGTATACCTTGACGTTTGGTAGAGCGGCTTAGTATACATTTTTTGCAAAAAAGTATCAACCAAATACCCTGTTTTGTTATCATCTTTTTACTAGCACTTGCTGTTTACTGTTACTTTTTACAACAGAGTATTTTTATACGTTTGTTTTACTGTGTTTTTCTGTGTTTCAGTCTTTTGGTGGTGTGAACACTGTCATACAGACTTGTTCGCAGTGTGCATGGCCCATGTGTTTGTGTCTAATTGATGTCTTGCTTTTGCCAGATTGGGGAGGTTTCCACCCCGATTGGGGAGGTTTCCACCCCTCTCTTATGTGCCATGCACACAAAAGTCATCTTCCATAGTGTGTTCACATTGGACATTACCTGTCTGAATCCTGCTCATACAGGTACTATATACATGATCAGGTTTTTAAATACATCAGTTAGGGACTGCTCTGAGATGGGTATACCTTGATGTTTGGTAGAGCAGCATAGTATACATTTTTTGCTGTTTACTGTTACTTTTTTACAACAGAGTATTTTTATACGTTTCTTTTCCAGTGTTTTTTCTGTGGTTCAGTCTTTTGGTAGTGTGAACACTGTCATACGACTTGTTCGCTGTGTGCATGGCCTATGTGTTTGTGTCTAAAGGGTGGAAAACATAACCTCTGCGGTCGGGTACACTCGAAGTTCCCCTTGTATGCATACCACCTCCACTTTCCATCCATTGGGGTTGTCTGCAGCAACAGGGGACTCATGAACCAGAGTCACTAAGCTTCCTGAGTCCAAGAGAGCATTCGTTTGGTTCTCATTGATGAGTACCTGGCACAGTTGTGGTTCGCTGCCGGCAGTGCCTATAGTGGCAGTGCAGATTGGCTGGGCACACATAGACACACGACGAGTATACCCGCAGTCCATGGGTTCAGCTGTCAGGGGGCAGTTGGCAGCCATTTGTCCGGGGCCCTGGCACTGCAAACACTTGATAGCTGCGGCACAACTGAACCTTGGGTTCGACTTAGGGGACCCAGGTCTGCTGTCACTCTCCCTTCGGGATTCCCTCTCAGTACAGGCTCATTCCTGATTGGCTCCAGTAGAGTGTTGTGGATCTTTTCCCAGGCTCCTGGGTTGGTGGGGCCTGACGTGACAACCATAGCAGAGCCATGTCCCGTATAAAGTCTTGAGTGGCCATGCACCGCTCAGTCAGTCACACTACCTGGTCCAGAGTGCCCGGGTTCCCTAGCCCCACCCAACACTGTATGACTGCTGGCAGAGCTCACACCAGCCGGTCGACCACCACCCTCACCACCATCTGGACTGGAGTCAAAGTCTCAGGTTGGAGCCACCTTTCCACAAGCAGCAGTAAGTCACACACCTGAGACTGGGTGGGCTTGGCCTTCACAAAAGTCCATGAAAATACCTGTTGGGCTCTCATATAGGTATTAACCTCCAGTCAGGCAAGGATCTCACCTTTTAGCTTGGCGTAGTCCTGGGTATCCTCCCAAGTAAGGTCAAAGTATGCCTTTAGCGCGTCATACTTCAGAAATGGAGCCACCACTTCTGCCTACTGGGTAGTTGACAGGTTATCCCGCTCTTCTGTGCGCTCATAGATGGTGAGGAACACTTCCATGTCGTTTTCCAGACTCAGTTTCCTCAAAGCGGTGCGTACCTTGTCTTGGGCCTCGCAATGTTCTGGGGTCGGCGCTCGAGGTGCCTCCCACAGAGCTACAATTTGCTGTAGCAACAGGTTATTGGTCTGTTGCTGTTGTTGCTGCGTGAGGACCAGCTGCCTCAGGATTTCCTCCATTTTTTCCACATGCCTGGGTTGCAGTGTGGCAGGCCTAATGACAGACATGCAGCAGATGTTGGGGTATGCCTCAATTCACACTGCCCGCATTCCCCAACCAAATGTAGTGCAGCGGTGTCCTCACTTTGCAGTGATGGGGCAGTGACCCAGGAAAGTTCAAGAGTAAACGTAGTTTTATTGTCCAAACTCACAAACAAAACACACGGTATCCTCTGGATCGCAACCGAAAAACAAGACAGTCCATAAATGCGTCCAGTTACCGAGTGCGACTGCACCACCGTATTAGGCTGCGGGGTGCCAGGAGTTTGCTCTGATTAGTTCTGTGTTCCCTCACACAGGCTGAGCTTTTGCAGCGTCATCTGCTCTGCACCTTGCAAACTCCACAGTGACATTCCCAACCCTCTGCTGCAGGGGCTTCCACAAGGAATCTGTGGCCGCAGGCCACATGGAAAACCCAGGCCGGTGGAGGAAATGGACCACCCCGCTACCTTTCTGTAGTCCTTTTAAAAAATAAAAGCCCATGGCAGGTTTTTTTTAGTCTGCCTTGGACAAATAGCTTGTCCAAGACCAACACTCACTTTTATTCTGTATTGCAACCACAGCTACGCACTCCCGCAGCCTCAGTATGCTTCTTTGCGCATCCTGGGGGACACATAGCGACCCCCGCATATGACCCCGGTCACTGCCTCAAACAACTCATTTGGAATTTTTTCCACTTTTCAGTGCATCTCTTGATAAAATGGTGTCATTCAAAAGTACAACTCCTCCCACAAAAAACAAGCCCTCATATAACTATGTGGATGGAAATATTAAAACGCTATGGCTACTCCGTGGTCATAAAACTAGCCTCTGATTGGGAGACCAGCCCATCACAGGGGGCTCAGGAGGTGGGGCGGCCAGTTGCCACAGCTGCAGTTGCTACAGAGGAGCAGGAGGAAGCGGCGCCTCAACGCAGTGAGGTGGCCGCAAATGTGACAGTGGAGCCAGAGGATCGAAGAGCTGCGGGACCACCACTGGAGGGAGTGAGGAGCTGGTTGCACTCAGAAAAAATATATATACTAGGGACTGTTCTGCATCTCTGAAGGGGCAAGGAGCCCAGGACGATGCCTCAGGACTATGGCATATGACGTGGCCCCCCAGTTAAAGGGAACCTGTCATCACATTTTTAGTCTAACAGCTTAAAATATTCTTTAATTTAGTGTCACCTATGCCTTATAGAACTAGTTTTGAAACCCCCTGACTCCCCATGTATCATCCAGAAATACCTTTTTCATTCCTCCCACGCTGTATGTTAATGGATGGGTCAGGTCCGATGGGCGTGTATTCATTTCCGTCTCTCCACCCCTCCTCGCTTGCTCAACGCATTCCATTTTGGCGACGGTGTACATTTTTCGCACGTGTGCATTTAAAAGGAATCTTGCGCGTGCTCAGTATGCTTTGCCCAACTGTGGGCAAAGCTGAAAATCAGTATTGCGCATGCGCCGGCAATGTGCCTGCAACTTTTGTTGCAGGTTTTCTGTGCTCTGTGCAAATAAGAGTGTGACACTGCTGTTTCCTTGAGCTGTGTGAGATGGTAATGAACAGACATTGTTGCAGTATCGTACTCTGGACACTGTTGACTCTAATATAAACTCTATTGCAGACCTCATGTTGTTTTTCAGTTTGAGCAGAGAGCTGACTGGAGTAGAACAATCCAAAGACATCCTGAAGCTCAGAGGGTGCTGTGTGCTAGAAACTGATCAGAGTACTGAAGAAAAGTGTACCTGTCCCTGTGACTCCTATTATAGACAAATAATTACTTTGGGGGGATGACTACAGTTGGATGCAGAGTTGGATTCCCCCCAAGGTATCTGCTGTGACATGGAAGGCCTCCAGTTAGCTAAAACTACTCTCCAGGTTACAAGGCCAGGATCCACTCCTCGGCCTTCCAGCTAAATGGCCAAACAGATGATCAACCAGCCTCATCAGTGACTAGGTTACAGGCGGTAAATCCTGAGCTCAGGCCACATCATAGGTATCCCGGAGAGATCGTGCTTGCAGACTTAGAGAGTGGCGCAAAACATAGAATCTTAATTAGAGACATTGTTTGCTAGTAGGACTGTGTGAACCAGAGCTAAATACATACCACATTAGAAGGAACTTGTGTATAGATAGCCCTACATAACTGTAATCTTAGAGAATTGTTACGTTTGTAAATCTCTGCGCTGCACCACTGCATGGGCCACCTCTTGCACCCATCTAATTACATCTTTGCCCTTGGTTAACTTCTGGTTACCGCATTAGGCGGAACCACAATTCAGGAAAATTATAGTGTATCCGATTGAACATCTTGGGCCTATTGGTTGTACAGCACAGGGGTCCTAGCCAACCCAGGCTAGATGTGTGTAAAATTTAACTGTCTTTATTTTGTGTGTTGTCGGGGTAACTTAGTTTTCGTTGTTTGTAAAAAGTAGTTCCTTAGCAATTTGTGTGGTCATGTTCTTTGTCCTCGGCCTGCTGTATCCTGGGAGAGACCACCACGGTACACGGTCTACAGCTGAACATTGCATTCATATAGTTCCCCACAGCTGGGTGTCCATTAGCCGGGGCTCAATCCTGCTCAGCCTTTATTCACATTATGTCAATCGACATACGGTAAGGTTTTAATACTAGAGCCCTTGACCTGGTGGGATGACTTCTACGTTTTTTTAAATCAAAATTATGTTAACTAAGTACCCTATATTATTTTCATGCACTATTGCTATTTATTTACTGCTGGGTATTTGTTTATTTTGTTTTTAACTTAGGGAGGTTTTGTCTGTTTTATGTCAAGTGTGAACATGACTTACACACTGCAACCAAACCAATCTATATTCCAGTTCATCTATTTAAGTTTTTGTTTCAGGTTTTTTGCACTCTGTGCAAATAGGGGTGTGGGCTCACTTTGAGATAGACATTACATTCACCTCATGGCTAGGTGTCCATTAGCCTCGTAAGTTTTTATTAATAGAGGTTAGAACCGTCCCGAATAGGGTCACCCTGATAGGCTGGTTGGCTTTTACATTTTTTTAATCAAAATTATGTTAACTAAGCACCCTATATTATTTGCATGCACTATTGCTATTTATTTATTTACTGCAGGATATTTGCTTATTTTGTTTTTTATCTTAGGTTTAGTGTCTTAGGTGTGTAGTTTACTGTAACACTTTATTAGCAAAAATAGTCCCATGCAGCTCCAACGCAGTTCACATTCCTTGAATATGGCTCTGGCAACTGTGAATAGCAATAAAGTTACCGCTCATCATCATCATCATTGTCGGGTCTCGTGGTGCCCATAAATAGCAGGAAGTTTACTGTTATTCACAGTGTCCAGATTTGAGGAATGATGGACTAAGTCGGAGCTTCGTGGGAACATTTTTGCTAATAAATTGGTGAACGAGGGACAGTCTCTTATTTTTATTTCTGTCTATTTATGATTTTCAGGTATCCATTTCTGGAGTACATCAGATTCGGTGGATTACTGCATACCTGAGTAGGAAAAATTGCATGTCAAACATTTGTTCAATGGAGTTTACATTTTATTTACAGCCTGTGAAAAAAATGAACAGCAGTGAAGTCGCTGAGCTGAACTGCGGTGAACTGAACTGCGCTGAACTCACTGATTATTTTTCACGGTGCTGAGGTCACCGCAGTTCAGCCCAGCTGGGAACACAGCCTCAGTGATCCGCGGTAACCCTGATGATGTCAGTGCTGATCACTGATGCTGCATTCGCAGCAGCTCATTCTTCCAGTGGTTCTCAGCCTTCACGGTCTCATCTTGGCAC
This sequence comes from Dendrobates tinctorius, assembly GCF_039654945.1. NCBI lineage: Eukaryota > Metazoa > Chordata > Amphibia > Anura > Dendrobatidae > Dendrobates > Dendrobates tinctorius. The sequence goes on from NW_027361690.1 coordinate 37,986,293, forward strand.
CATCCATGGTGAAAGTTGTTTATCTCCAGCCATGGATTACGACGTGGGACAGAACGATGGACAGGTGAGGGATATGGTTGATTTTTATTTTTGTTTTATTACAGGAGACAACCGTTTTAATGGATTGGGCGCTAGGTGAATACAACTGCTTTTTGTTATTAAATAACAATGGAAAACTGTGTTTTGTTTTTATTTCAAATAAAAGACTTTATACTTGCTGTGTATTTATTTACAATACAACTATGGATTAGTAATGGATAGGTGTTTTATAGACGTCTCTCCATTACTAATCCATGGGCTTGGCGTAAAGGTGCATATGATCCCTACTTGCCACTGCCACAGGGCAAGTGGGAAGAACTTGGCAAACAGCCAGAATTGGCGCATCTAATAGATGCACTTTTTCTGGGCGACTGCAGGCTGCTATTTTTAGGCAGGGTGGGGCAATTTTTATGGCCCCTTACCAGCCTGAGAATACCAGCCCCCAACTGTCTGCTTTAGCAAAGCTGGTTGTCAAAAATGGGACCCCACACCTTTTTTTAAATTATTTTTTAAAATAATTTAAAAAATCAGTGTGGGGACCCATCTATTCTTCATAACCAGCCTTGCTAATGCTGATAGCTGAGGGTTGCAGCCAGCAGCTGTCAGTTTTGCCTGGCTGGTTATCAAAAATACAGGGTAACCCCATGTCATGTTTTTATTTTATTTATTTATAGTGCAGGCGGGGACTGCTGAATTTTCCCATCACACACTGCCTGCTCTCTCTGTTATCAGTTGAATACAACTCTCAACATTGTACCCTGCTAGTGCTGATCTCAGCGCAAGCAGGGGAGAATGAGGAGACCTGTCTTCAGCACCCGGCGCCGGGGAACAGCAAGAACGGTACAGCTGATTCCCTGTCACCGATACATGTGATACTGATGCAGCACACGGGCAGCACACAATTGCCACATGTGTGCCACATGTATTAAACATGGCTATGAATATCTCTGGTACTGTTTTTTCCAGTACTGGAAATAACAGGACGTGTGAAAGAGCCCTAATGCGCAGAATTGATAGTGCCACCTAACATGTGTAATATGCTCATACCATAGACAATAATGCAACCCCACACATCAGAGATGCAACTTTTGAACTGTGGTGCTGATAATAAACTAGATGGTCCCTCTCCTCTTGAGTCCATAGGACACGGCAGCTGTAATTTCCATAAAGAATTTCACATTTTGATTCATTTGACAACAGAACAGTTTCCATTTTGTCTCAGTCCTTTATAAACAACTTTTCAGCCAGAGAAGAGGGCATCGTTTCTGGTTTGTGTTGATAAATGGCTTTTCCTTTATATGATAGGGGTTAAACTTGCATTTGTGGAACGCATGGCAAACTGTGTTCACAGACAAGAATTTCTACAACAGTACTGAGCTTATGTAGTGATTTGCATGACCAAATCATGCCTGTTTTTATTGCACTGCCACCTGAGGGCCTGTAGATCACGAGTATCTAATACTGACCATCAGCCTTGTCTCTTGTGCACGTGGATTTCTGAATGATTCCTAAATCTTCTAATTATATTATGTACTGTAACTGGTGAGATATTCATAGTGTATGCAATTTTACATTGAGGAACATTTTTCTGAATTTGTTCCACAAACATTAGACACGTCACAGATTGGTGAACCTTTGACCATCTTTTCATCTGAGAGACTCTGCCTCTCTAACTTCTCTTTTAATAAACAGTCATGCGACTTAGTTAAAAATTGACCCTCCCAGCTGTTTTTGATTAGTATTACAGACTTTTATAGCCTTCTATTAACCCTGTACCATTTGATTTTATGACAAAATTCAGTGTTTTTGTTTAATAGTCTATCAGAATGGCACATCTAACATTGGCAATCTTTGCTCACTTTTCCTTGTAGTAGAACTCCAAATCTATCAGATTGTGAGGGTATCTCCTGTGTGCAGCCCTCTTCAGGTCAACCCACAAATGGCAGGGATGGGCTCTGGCTAGGCCATTATTAAACTTTCAATCTTCTTCTGGCAAATCCATGCTTTTGTTGATTTGGAGGCAAGGGCTTACATAGAAATCAAGGTGATCCATAGCAGAAGTCCTACTTGACCCCCCCTCCACAAAACAAAAAAAAAAAAATATTTATGTGGTGTACACGAGAGAATTACCCACAACTTTGCAGCCCTTACAAGGTAATTTGCCCATTGTGAAGCCCCTTAGTGTTACCACACAATAAAATACCCATTTCATGCCCCATATAAAGTATGATGCCACCACCACCAAATGTGCCCCCCAAAGACAGTAAGGCACTCCCATACTGAATTTCTCCACAGTACCCTCCGACACAGCGCTCTACACGATATGATTGCCCCCATACACCATACACCCCTCCATACAGTATGATGGCCTTTCATATGCTATAGTGGCCTGCACAACCGTCAGCACAGTATAATGGACCCCACATAGCCCTGAAAACAGTATAATTGCCCCACACACAGCCTTCCAAACAGTATAATTGTTTGCCAGACAGTCCTCCAAAAAGTATAATGGCCATGACACAGCCCTCCAAAGAGTATAATTGGCCCCCACACAGCCCTTTAAACAGTATAATGTCCCACCCATAGTCCTCCAAATAGTATAATGGCCCCCAAACAGACTTACAAATAGTATGATGCCCATCAAATATTATGATGGCCCGCAAATAGCATTTCAGTACTATGATGGCCTGTCACATAGACCTGCTAATACAACCCCTGTCAAAAATTATGGAATCACCGGCCTTGGAGGATATTCATTCATTTGTTTAATTTTGTAGAAAAAAAGCAGATCACAGACATGGCACAAAACTAAAGTCATTTCAAATGGCAACTTTCTGGCTTTAAGAAACATTAAAAGTAGAGATGAGCGACTTTGCCTTTTTTCGGGTCGAGTTGGGTTTCATGAAACCCGACTTTCTCAAAAGTTGGGTCGAACGAAATTGGCCGATTATCGTGAAAAGTTGAAGGCCGACTGAAACACGAAACCCTATGCAAGTCAATGGCGAACCAAGGTCGGCAGTGAGTGGAGGACAGGAAACACACATACTGTGCCCATTTTAATGCCAAAAACATCAATTCTTATTACTTAAGCTTGTCAACCTTAATTTACTTTATAATAATAGTTAGGCATTGAAAACTGGGGGTTATTTGGCTAAAGTTGTGGGGGGGTAGGGCTGGCTCCAGATTTTCGTGGGTCCTGGGCCAAAGAGTGCCACTGGGCTCTTTTAACACATGCCACAATTCATGATCCTCTGATATGGCAGAGAAATAGCGGTATAGTACAATGAAAAATACTTCACTTCTTACATCTCATGACTGATATCCATTTTAAATTTTCCAATAGCTCCAAAAACAGACAGTATATTACTCCATACAGTATTATGGCCACCGCATAGTGCGCTATACAGAGTAATGAGGCTCATATATTTCTCCATACAGAATCATTGGTCCCATATAATGTTTGAAACAGTATATGATGAGCTCCACATAATACTACAGTATATGTTGGTCCCCATGGGTGAAGCTCCACTGTGTTATGGGCCCAAATAATGCTCCATATATAATGGGCCCCATTTCTAATGCTCCAGTGCATAATGGGCCCTGTAAATGCTGCTCCAGGGTCTGATGTCCACCTTTGGAATGCACCAGTGTATGGTGGGCCTCATATATCATTCTCCAGAGTATTGTGCTCCCCAAAAATAGCTGTCCCAACATTGAAAACAATTAAATAAGTCTCCTCGCTAGGGAATCCCTGTACTAGTCTGGACTCCTCGTCGTCCCCATCTTCCATCTCACTGCACTTGGACTGTTTAGGCAGAGGGCGTACAGACGTGATGTCATCGCGCTCTCTGACCGGAATGTCACTGTCAGGAAATGCGGAAGACGTCACGGCGGTGGAGCAGGGAGAGGTAAGTATTTCAACTTTGCAAGTGCTGTGATCCTGAGCAAGCAGGGGGGGCCCACTCGTTGGCGATGGAACTGGCACAGGGCCCCTCATAGTACGGCGGTGTGTCTGACGGCGGGTGGACCCTCCCCATCCCACCGGCAGAAACACTTTTTTGCGCACTATGAGGGGCCCTGTACCAGTGCCGTCGCCCATAAGTATGCCCCCCCACCTTCTCAAGGAACCTGCACTTTCATCTGCACCTTCCTCTTTGTCGCCTTGTAAGGTGGTATAGTATGCGGGAAGGGGAACCTGAGTTTCATCAGGGTCAAATTCTGGCTGTGTAGAGTTTGAGGGGAATGTAGTGGTGTGGGTCAATGTGCCAGCAGAATCATCTAGCAGTGGCTGGGCATCAGTGCACTTGTGGCGCCCCCAGGAGTACGGTCGCCACAGTGGCATTATCTTTCTCCTAGGGAGTGTGATGTCATGCTTGGGAGCAATGAAGGATCTCTCTAGCAGTTAAACCAACACACAACACAGTTCCCACTCCAGGCCAGCAAGGAGACCTCTGAACCTGACTGCTGAGGAGCTGCTCTCTGTGGTCGGGAGCAGGTAAGTTAGGGCAGTCTGTGAAGGGAAGGGGAAGTGTGTGGATGTGAGAAGGGGAGCTGGAGGATGAGCAGAGTTAAGGCTCACTCCTAGCTGGAGCGCATGGTCGGGATTCCGGTCTCCAAGTTTGTAGGGACACTGACGGTCCTCCAGCAGAAACCGGAGGAAGTAGCAGCAGTAAATGCTCTGTTCCCAACTAAGGCTCGGAGACCCCAGCAGCGACGTGTGTGAGCCAGAAGGAAAAGGCTATGGCTGCCTGCCATACGAGAAAGTTCCAAAAGAGTGTCAACAGGGGGAACTTCAGTGAACTCAGTACTGCGAGTACCTCAGATAAGTGCTAGAACGGAGGCCACACTACCTATCTGCAGAGAGAGAATTCCAAATTTGCTTCCAGGCTGACCAACTCCTTCTCCATCTGTACTCTGGGTCCTGGACGGCACTTACCAAGTACAAGTAAAGGAACTGCACGACTGTGTCTGTCATCTTTCACCTGCGCCTGGTGCACGGCTCTGCTACATCCTGCACTGCACACCATCTACCAACTCTTTCATCTGCCCTGCGACTACGGCCCTACCTGTGCAGGGCTTCTACATCTTAGCTGCACCACAACATCTGTCCCAGAGAAGCGACACTGCAGCGCAGGTCAATCTGATCAGAAACCACAGGTGGCGTCACGTATCCTTCACCTATAAACGTTTTTCACCCCTTTGCATGGACGCCCAGGGCCACGGAACGGGTCATCACCACCAACGTGACACATCCCTCTGAGACACCGGCCCGGTACCGATTAACCCCACTGCCCTGGTTGGCCACCCACACTCCATGTCAGATTCATCTTGGACTGGGGAATTCACGATTTGACTTGATAACCCAGGCATGGTATGATAGAAAGAGCTACATGGACTAATGTGAAGTGTGGCCTGCTGCATCATTCACTTTTGGTGGGGGTGAAGGACACAAGGAAAGGGGTTCTTCCTGACCAGGAGCCAGCACTTGACGACTCAGTGCTTGCATTTTTTGAAACTTCAGAAGAGGAGGGCATATTTGCTGGAGTCTGTTTCTGCAATGTAAGCCAAAACCAGTTCCTGATGCTCCGGCTTTAAAAGCGGTTAACCTACTCCCAGAAAAAGTAGCCTTCCAGGCGTTCCGGAGCCAGACCATGACGCAGGCTCAATACCTCCTGCCTTAGCTGCTATTGTGCTTTTGCCACTACCAGCAAATGCACCACCACATCAGCACCAGCTGGCCCCCCACGCCCATGTCCGCGGCCTCTTCCACCAAACTTCAAAATGTTGCAGAAAATGAACCCAAAATAACATCAGATATATGGTACTGTATCAGAAGCATACAACTCTATACAGTCAAAGGATGATTGTCAATCTCCCTATATATACCATCAGTCACACAGACGCTCACAGGCTCAGTATGGATTAGACAAGAATATAAAAAGTAGAAAAAGTGTACAGTATCATCAGATAGCAGGTATATATAGTATAGACATTCTAAATCTCCGTAGATATTTCAGGAGGCAGACACAGACGCTCTTAGGCTCAGTATTTATTACAACACAATATAAAGAGCCGTAAAACGGTAATGAATCTGAAGAGTACAGCTGTACACAGTGTAAGGGTCATTGTTGTCAATCTCAGTATGTATTTCCACAGTCAGAAAATAACTCTCACTTGGTCAGTTTGGATTAGACCAGAATATAAAAAGCAGTAAATGGGTAATGTATCACAAGCGTAGAGCTGTATACACAAGTGTTGGGGTAATTTTTAAATGTACATCTAAATTGCAGGAGTAACCCACAGACTGTCTCATGCTCAGGATGGATCACACCACAATATAACAAGAAGATCCGCAAGAAATAATCACACATGTGGGACAATGTTCCAGGTGTCGAAGATACACTTAGAGTGGTGGGTGGAGGAGGACTTCCTGGCAGAAAGGGTACAGTATCACCAGATACCAGGTATATATAGAATAGTTTAAACATTAAAAATGTACGTCTATATATTCAGGAGTAGTGTTTAGCCACCCCGCTAGTGTTCCAGTTCGTTTTGGTTTGTCGAACACGAGGCAAGTTCGTTGAATGTTTGTCGAACGTTCGACGAACAACGTCGAACACCATTGAAAACAATGGCAGGCAAACACAAACACATACAATCACATAGAAAACAATTACAAAACACCTTAAAAGGTGTCCCAAAGCAGACAAAATGCTCAGAATACAAAAATAACATATGGAAAACGGCAACTACATATAGAAAAGAGGTGGAGGAGTAAAAGGAGGAGGAGACAGAGATATAGGCATATCATGCCCTTATGAAGTCAAGAAAGGCTGGAATAAAAATGTAAAATACCAAAAAACAGTAAAAATCTGAAATCGAAGACGATCATATACCGTCGGACTTCCCACCAAGAATTAGGCAAACTGCCGATTGGGCGGCGTTATTCCCACGAACATCCAAACAGCGTCCATGAAGGTAAAGTGTTTGGTTTCCGGGGGCAGCATGGTTGCAAAGCTGAACCTTAAAGGAATGTCTAGAAGGGCACCACTAGGAGTGGAGCCTGCGGCTTAATTCGACTCCACCCGGGAAACCTCAACCATGCCAGCTACAGAAAAGATTGACAGATTGCAAGCTTTGTTGATTCTGTGGGTGGTGGTGGATGTCCGTTTCTAGTTGTGCCAGCGATTTGTCAGCTTAATTCCGTTAACGAATGAGACGCCGGCATGCCTCCGCGGTACGCGTCAAGCTTACTAGAGGGACACGCGAGGCTCTGGCACGCGAGATCGATCAATAACAGGTATGTCATGCCCTTACATGTCAGGGGCTGCATGCGCGCTACACTGAAAGGTCCAGCGTGTGTTGCTTACAGGTGCAGATAACCCGCTGAACCCCGTTAGTGATGGGGATCTGGAATTACAATTCTTCCCCGGGAACGAGGATTTCCCAGTAAGTGCAGGTCAACTGGAATTCCGGAATTAGGCCTAACCGGCATTCCAGAAAAAATGAAAAAATTAAGTGTCCAAACCACAGGTGCTGTAGCTTGCTTAACAGCTGGGCTCCTATGCTGAGTAGCACGCAGTTCTTACATAAACAGGCGTCAGAGCTTGGTTCACTGGTGGGCTCCTCTGCTGAGTAGCAGACAGTGCTACAAGGCCCAAAAGAATTTTCTGGACAAGATGCGGTAAAAAATAATTAGAAACACACACGGTGTAGCTCCTTGACAGGACCACTACTATGCCATGAAACAGTCTATTAACATTGAAAACCATTATTAATGTGAAAATGAAGTTACGCTTTTGGTGAACGAACTGTACTCAAACGGAACCTCGAACAGCCGAATTTTAAGCAAAGTGTTCGAGTTCGACGAACGGCTCGATCACCGCCCAAAACAGCTGGTATTTTAACTTGGCGAACAGGTCGACTCGAACACTGCTCATCTCTAATCAGGAGGCAGACTCAGACGTTCTCAAGCCCAGTATGGATTCAACAAGATTGTAGAAAGTTGAGAAAGGGTACAGTATCACCGGATAACAGGTATATATGTAGCATAGGGAACACCTGAAAAACCTATGTCTATATATCAGGAGGCAGACTCAGAGGGTCTCAGACTCAGTATGGATTTGACGTGATTGTACAAAGTTGAGAAAGGGTACAGTATCACCAAATAACAGGTATATATAGCATAGTTTAAACATTAAAAACCTATGTCTATATATCAGGAGGCAGACTCAGATGGTCTCAGGTCCAGTATGGATTCGACGTAATTGTAGAAAGTTGAGAAAGGGTACAGTATCACTGGATAGCAGGTATATATAGCATAGTTTAAACATTAAAAATCTGCGTGTATATTTCTGGAGTCCGACAAAGACACTCACAACCTCAGTATGGATTAGGCAAGAATCTAAAAAGTAGAAAAAGGGTTATGTATTCGAAGCGTACACCAGTATACACTGTTGGGGTATTTTTCAATCTTCATATATATTTCAGTCTCAGTAAGACAGTCCAGACTCTCTGCAAGAGGAAACGAGATGGATACAAGTACAGACAGAAAGTCGACTGATTGCAGAAATTTTGGAATTACTAATCACGGTAAAAACTCCCGGGAGAATTCTCAGAGGCGATGCTAACCCTCAATTACTTTGTCTGTGGAGACAGCGAAAACAGTTCTTGTGAAGAAATGTTTGCTGTATCGCAGTACCGTGGAACCCATCACCGTTACTCATCTCTATCAAATTGTGATCACAGGGACAGATGTAGACATTGTCCTCACTGCCTATCATGATATGTCAGGTAACTTTGGAGTGCAAAAGACAAAAGCCACAGGCCATAGGCGATTATATTGGATTGGCATGAGAGGACACATTTAAAAATGTGGGCAGGAATGTCACACGTCTGTGAGTCGGAAAACCGTAAAAGCCGATGATAAACCACCACTGCATCTCATTGTGAGTCGACATCCATAACAAATGGAAGCCATTGATCATCTGAAGATAGAGTCCAGCAGGACAGGGCATAGCTACGTCTTAACCATCATCTATCATTTCACCAAATTTGCATTGGCAGTCCCAGTGAAGTATTTAACAGGCCAGACTACACAGTGGTGGAGCAGGGAGAGGTAAGTATTGCAAGTGCTGGTGCCCTGAGCAAGCAGGGAGGGCCCATTCGTGGGCAGCGGTACTGGCACACGGCCCCTCATAGTACGCCGGTGTGTCTGACGGCGGGTGTGCACTCCCACCGTCAGAGACACTTGATTCTACTATGAGGTACCTTGTGCCAGTGCCGTTGCCAAAGAGTGTTCCCACCCACCTGTCCAGGGCAACGGCACTCGCACGGGTGCATGCGCCAGGTGGTGACCCCGGCCCTGTGGGGGGAGGCAGCCCAGTTAGGGAGGTAGAAAAATTGGCATATGTTGATGTTGGACATTCAGCAGCTGCAAATGGAGTAATTGGAAAAGTCCGCGGAAGAGGAGGACAAAAGCAAGCCATTTTTCTGGCAACCTACGTGTCAGCAGGGGAGGATGGGACAAAATTCTTTGAAACCCATGCATGGTTCATTTTAATGAAGGTTAAATCATCAACATTTTGGGTCGACAGACGGGTCCTTTTTTCTGTGAGGATTGATCCAGCAGCACTGAAGACTCGTTCAGATAACACACTAGCAGCAGGGCAAGCGAGCTCCTGTAAGGCATATTGTGCCAATTCAGGCCAGTTGTCAAGTTTACTGGCCCAATAGTCAAAGGGGAATGACCGGTGAGGGAGAACATCGATATGGGAGGAGAATTAGTTTGTTACCATAGTTGACAACTGCTGTCTCCTGTCACTTTCGATCGATGCAGTATTACCAGTCGTGTGAGCGGTACTTGAAAAATCAATCCACAACATAATCATGAAACCCCTGTGTCCAACGCCACTTCGGATGTGTGCACCACGAACACCTCTTCCATGTTGCCCCCTATGGCTCGTTGGAAAAACATCACCGCCGCTGTGTGCTGGGAATGCCTCAAACAAACGGTTTACCAGAGTTGCTTGTTTGTTAGCCAATATTAGCTCTAGGTTCTCCTGTGGCATCATGTTTTGGAATTTGCCTTTATAGCATGGATCCAGGATGCTGGCCAACCAGTAGTCGTCATCGTTCATCATTTTGGCAATGCGGGGGTCCCATTTTAGGATCTGCAAGGCATAATCACACATGTGGCCAATGTTCCAGGTGTCAATGATGCACTGTGAGTGCTGGGTTGAGGAGCACTTTCTGGCAAATCAACATCCCTCTAGTCACGCACAAACCCAGTACCTGACCTTGCCACGCCAACATTTTCTCTTGCCCCCCGAGAAGCATCCTCCTCCCCAAAATAATCATCCCCATCATCCTCCTCCTCCTCTTCCTCTTCTTCCTCCACCTTGTCCACGAGACTTTCTGAGCAGACAATAGCTGACTGTCATCAAGGCTTCCCTCCTCCTCTTCCTCCTTGGCTGCAGACGCCTGCTCCTTAATGTGCGTCAAAGTTTGCATGAGCAGACGCATAAGTGGGATGCTCATGCTTATGATGGCGTCGTATGCGCTTACCAGCCGTGTGCATTCCTCAAAACACTGAAGGACTTTACAGAGGTCTTTCAGCTTTGACCACTGCATGTCTGCCTGCAAACTGCCTGCCCGTGTATCCTCCCACAAATGAATTACAGCCTGCCTCTGTTCGCACAGCCTTTGAACCATGTGCAGGGTGGAGTTCAACCTTGTTGCAATGTCGATAATTAGGTGGTGCTTGGGAAGGTGGAGCAATCGCTGCAGCTTCTGCATACGGCTGGAGTGTACGGGCGACCGGCGAATGTGCGAGCACAGTCTTCACACCTTATGGAGCAGGAGTGTTAACTCCGGATAATTATTGAGGAAGCACTGCACCACCAGGTTCAAGGTGTGAGCCAGGCAAGGTATGTGTCTGAGTTTTGAAAGGGTTATGGCTGCCACAAAATTCCGGCCGTTATCACTAACTACCTTGCCTGCCTCAAGATGTAGACTGCCCAGCCATGACTCAGTTTGTCGCTGCAAGTAGTCGGCCAAGTCCTCCGTGGTGTGTCTGTTGTCATCCAAACACATCATCTTCAACATAGCCTGCTGACGCTTACCACTATCTGTTCGATAGTGGGAAACCTCGTGTGCAACACTGGAAGCTGCGCATGGAGTGCTCGTGCGTGTGACTGCGCTCTGTGGACAAGCTTTCGCTTCTGGAGGAGGAGGAGGATGGTCAAACGCCTACAGCCAACTGTTTCCTATACCGTGGGCTAGGCAGCACTGTCCCACCGCTGCTGTCCCCTGTGGACCCTGCATCCATCACATTAACCCAGTGCGCAGTGATGGACACGTAACGGCCCTGGCCATGCCTACTGGACCATGCATCTGTTGTGAGGTGCACCTTTCCACTCACTGATTGCTTGAGTGCATGGACAATGCGGTCTTTCACATGCACGTGGAGGGTTGGGATGGCTTTTCGCGAAAAGAAGTGCCGACTGGGTAGGTCATAGCGTGGTACTGCGTAGGCCATGAGCTCGCGGAAAGCTTTGCTTTCAACCAACCGGTAGGGCATCATCTCTAACGAGATTAGTTTGGCAATGTGGGCGTTCAAAGCCAGTGTATGCGGATGAGAGGATGAGTACTTTCTTGTCCTACTCAGAGTCTCTGGTACGGTGAGCTGGACTTGAGAGCTGCATATGGTGGAACTAGCGGTGGACATGGCGGACTGAGAGAGGGTTGGTGATGGTGATGTGTTGGTGGTGTTGCTGATGGCCTAGATTCAGTCTTTCATAGCAATAACATTGTGATTCCATGACTGCTTTGCCCTTGTGACGACGCCTCGACATTTGCTGCTGGTGGTGTGCTAACCGGTGGGCTTACAGTGGGGGAAGCGATGTAGCGTTGCTGACTACCTTCATTCGGAGCAGGTGCACATGTGGTACGTGAGGTTTGGTAGTCCGTCCATGCTTGCTGAAAAAGGGCGCTGGAAGCATCTTTTGAAACGCGACTTTGGCGCTCTTGTCTAAGCATGAAACTGGTATTCAAATTTCTCAGATTTTTCCCTCGGCTAAAGGTCTTTGCGCACTTCTTATAGATAACTTTTGCCTGATCATTAGGATTTTGTTAAAAAAGTGCCATACTGCACTCTTTCTACTGTGGAAGACATTTTGAGACCTTGCACGCTGTGCTAATTTGACTGTCTGGTCAAGCTGTCCTGCAACTCTTTTGGTTTTTTGTAACACACTTTTGGACTGCTACGGTCATGCCAGATAACAGCTGTTGCGATGTATTGCCTGCTGCGGATCCTCCTCTTCTGAGCTATTGGCTGCGGCACCCTCTTCCCCCAATGGATGCCAATCTGGGTCAACAACTGGGTCATCCATCACCTCCTCTTCAATTTCATGTGCACCTTCCTCTGTGTCACCCTGTAAGGTGGTATAGTATGCGGGAAGGGGCACCTGAGTTTCATCAGGGTCTGATTCTGCCTCAGTACACTTCGAGGACAATGTAGTGTTCTGAGTGAATGTACCAGCAGAAAAATCTAGCAGTGGCTGTGCATCAGTGCAATCCATGTCAGATTCATCTTGGACTGGGGAATTCACGATTTGATTTGCAAACCCAGGCATGGTATGTGAAAAGAGCTCCATGGAGTAATCGGTAGTGTGGCCTGCCACATCCTTCACTTTTGGTAGGGGTGAAGGACACAAGGAAAGGTGTTGTTCCTGACCAGGAGCCTCCACTGACGACTCAGTGCTTTTATTTTTTGAAACTTCAGAAGAGGAGGCAAGAGAGCTGGAGGCTGTGTCAGCAATGTAAGCCAAAACTTGCTCCTGAAGCTCCGGATTTAAAAGTGGTTTACCTACTCCCAGAAAAGAGAGCCTTCAAGGCCTTGTCGAGCCAGACGATGACGCAGGCTCAACACCTCCTGCCTTAGGTGCTATTGTGCTTTTGCCACTACCAACAGATGCAACACCACCACCATCGGGACCAGCTGGCAACCCCCGCCCACTTCCATGGCGTCTTCCACCATACTTCCTCATTTTTGTGAAAATGTACCCAAAATACCACCAGCTATATGGTACTGTAAAACAAGGTAGAAGGTGTATCTACCATTGGTGAGAATTTGAATCTCACTATAGATTTGAGGACACTGAACTATTGTCTCAGGCCCAGGAGAGATTACACCTCAATGTAACAGGCTGAAATTGAATGGTGTATGACAAGGTGGAGGGTGTCTATAGGATTGGTGAGAATTTGAATCTCACTATAGATTTGAGGACGCTGAACTATTGTCTCAGGCCCAGTAGAGATTACACCTCAATGTAACAGGCTGAAATTGGATGGTGTATGACAAGGTAGAGGGTGTCTATAGGATTGGTCAGAATTTGAATCTCACTATAGATTTGAGGATGCTGAACTATTGTCTCAGGCCCAGTAGAGATTACACCTCAATGTAACAGGCTGAAATTGGATGGTGTATGACAAGGTTGAGGGTCTATATAGTATTGGTGAGAATTTGAATCTCACTAGAGATTTGAGGATGCTGAACTATTGTCTCTGGCCCAGTAGAGATTACTCCTCAATGTTACAGGCTGAAATTGGATGGTGTATGACAAGGTGGAGGGTGTATATAGCATTGGTGAGAATTTGAATCTCACTAGAGATTTGAGGACGCTGAACTATTGTCTCAGAGGCCCAGTAGAGATTACACCTCAATGTAACAGGCTGAAATTGGATGGTGTATGACAAGGTGGAGGGTGTCTATAGGATTGGTGAGAATTTGAATCTCACTATAGATTTGAGGACGCTGACAATGATGCTCTCAGTCCAAGTATGGACGCAGGCAGCCTAATAAGCAGGACTGCTGCACACACAAAAGGGTGGAAAAATGAACGCTTGGTAACTGTGCAGAAAAGAGGAAGAAAAGTATTTTTGCTTTTAAAAAAGCAGTTTGCACAGCAGTGTGCAAACAGCAATGCAGCTATCAGGGAGCCTTATAAGGCAGCCTAATAACCAACAGAGCTGATGCACAAAAATAGAGCCTCCCCTGTCACTGCACACAAAGTGTTGTGTTGTAAGTAGAAATCGCTAACAGCAGAAGCAGTTTTTGGGTTCTTCTTCCCTGCCTAACGCTCTCCCTTATTCTGAATCAGCATCAGCAACCTCTCCCTAATGCTAAGATCAGCAGAAGTAAGATGGCGGTCAGCGTTCACGCCCTTTTATAGCCCCTGTGACGCTACACAAAGCCAGCCAATCACTTGCATGCCCTTCTCAAAGATGGTGGTGACCGATGCCTATGTCATCGCGTTGCCCACAGTGTGCGTCCTCCATCATTGGCTGAAAAAGGGAGCTGGAAGCATCTTTTGAAAAGTGACTTTGGCTCTCTGGTCGCCGACCTTGTGGCCGACCACGTGTTATGGTCGGGTTTCGTTTCATGAAACCCGACTTCAGCTAAAGTCGCCGACTTTTGAATATGACCGACCAGTTTCGCTCAACTCGAATTAAAAGAAATCAAGAATAAAAAATGTGGTAGTCAGTAATGGTTACTTTTTTAAACCAAGCATAGGGGGAAAATTATGGAATCACTCAATTCTGAGGAAAAAATTATGGAATCATGAAAAACAAACAAACAAAAAAACACTCCAACACATCACTAGTATTTTGTTGCACCACCTCTGGATTTTATAACAGCTTGCAGTCTCTGAGGCATGGACTATCTAATGAGTGTCAAATGGTACTCTTCATCAATCTGGCTCCAACTTTCTCTGATTGCTGTTGCCAGATCAGCTTTGCAGGTTGGAGCCTGGTCATGGACCATTTTCTTCAACTTCCACTAAAGATTTTCAATTGGATTGAGATCTGGACTATTTGCAGGCCATGACATTGACCTTATGTGCCTTTTTTCAAGGAATGTTTTCACAGTTTTTGCTCTATGGCAGGATGCATTATCATCTTGAAAAATGATTTCATCATCCCCAAACATCCTTTCAATTGATGGGATAAGAAAAGTGTCCAAAATATCAACATAAACTTGTGCATTTATTGAATATGTAATGACAGCCATCTCCCCAGTGTCTTTACCTGACATGCAGTCCCATATCATCAATGACTGTGGAAATTTGCATGCTCTCTTCAGGCAGTCATCTTTGTAAATCTCATTGGAATGGCACCAAACAAAAGTTCCAGCTTCATCACCTTGCCCAATGCAGATTTGTGATTCATCACTGAATATGACTTTCATCCAGTCATCCACAGTCCACGATTGCTTTTCCATAGCCCATTGTAACCTTGTTTGTTTCTGTTTAGGCATTAATGATGGCTTTCGTTTAGCTATTCTGTATGTAAATCCCATTCCCTTTAGCGGTTTCTTACAGTTCGGTCACAGACGTGGACTCCAGTTTCCTCCCATTTGTTCCTCATTTGTTTTGTTGTGCATTTCCTGTTTTGGAGACATATTGTTTTACGTTTCCGGTCTTGATGCTTTGATGTCTTCCTTGGTCTACCAGTATGTTTGCCTTTAACAACTTTCTCATGTAGTTTGTATTTGGTCAAGATTTTAAACAGCTGACTGTGAACAACCAACATCTTTTGCAACACTACGTGATGATTTACCCTCTTTTAAGAGTTTGATAATCCTCTCCTTTGTTTCAATTGACATCTCTCGTGTTGGAGCCATGATTCATGTCAGTCCACTTGGTGCAACAGCTCTCCAAGGTGTGCTCACTCCTTTTTAGATGCAGACTAAGGAGCAGATCTAATTTGATGCAGGTGTTAGTTTTGGGAATGAAAATTTACAGGGTGATTCCATATTTTTTCCCTATGTTTGGTTTAAAAAAGTAACCATTACTGACTACCACATTTTTTGTTCTTGATTTCTTTTAATGTTTCTTAAAGCCAGAAAGTTGCCATTTGAATTGACTTTAGTTTAGTGCCATGTCTGTGATCTGCTTTTTTTCCATAAAATTAACCCCTTCACTACTAAGGGTGGTTTGCACGTTAACTCCCGAGCCAATTTTTACAATTCTGACCACTGTCCCTTTATGAGGCCATAACTCTGGAATGCTTCCATGGATCCCGGTGATTCTGACATTGTTTTCTCATGACATATTGTACTTCATGTTAGTGGTAAAATTTCATTCATATAACTTGCGTTTATTTGTAAAAAAAACCTGAAATTTGGTGAAAATTTTGAAAATTTCGCAATTTTCCAACTCTGAACTTTTATGCCCTTAAATCACAGAGATATGGCACAAAAAACTTAATAAGTAACATTTCCCACATGTTTACTTTACATCAGCACAATTTTGGAACCAAATTTTATTTTTGTTAGGAAGTTATAAGGGTTAAAAGTTGACCAGCGATTTCTCATTTTTGCAACACCATTTTATTTTTACGGACCACATCACATTTGAAGTCACTTTGAAGGGTCTATATGATAGAAAATACCCAAAAGTGACACCATTCTAAAAACTGCACCCCTTAAGGTGCTCAAAACCACATTCAAGGAGTTTATTAACCCTTCAGGTGCTTCACAGGAATTTTTTGAATATTTTTAAAAAAATGAACATTTAACTTTTTTTCACAAAAAAAATACTTCAGGTTCAATTTTTTTTATTTTACCAAGGGTAACAGGAGAAATTGGACTGCAAAAATTATTGTGCAATTTGTCCTGAGTACGCTGATACCTGATATGTGGGGGGGAACCACTGTTTCGGCGCATGGCAGAGCTCAGAAGAGAAGGAGCACCGTTTGACTTTTACAATGCAAAATTGGCTGGAATTCAGATCGGACGCCATGTCACGTTTGGAGAGCCCCTGATGTACCTAAACAGTGGAAACCCCCCACAAGTGACCCCATTTTGGAAACTAGACCCCCTCAAGGAACTTATCTAGATATGTGGTGAGAACTTTGAACCCACAAAGGCTTCACAGAAGTTTATAACGTACAGCAGTACAATTAAAAAATCATATTTTTTCCACAAAATTATCTTTTCACCCCCAATTTTTATTTTCCCAAGGGTAACAGGGCCCTAAAAGTTATTGTGCAATTTGTCCTGAGTACGCTGATACCCCATGTGTGGGTGTAAACGACTATTTGGGCGCATGGCAGAGCTCGGAAGGGAAGCAGCGCCATTTGACTTTTTTGGCTGGAATTGAGATCGGACACTATGTCGCGTTTGGAGAGCCCCTGATGTACCAAACCAGTGGAATCCCCCCACAAATGACACCATTTTGGAAACTAGATCCCCCAAGGAACTTATCTAGATGTGTGGTGAGAACTTTGAACCCCCAAGTGCTTCACAGAAGTTTATAACGCCCAGGCGTGAAAATAAAAAAATCATATTTTTTTTCCACAAAAATGATATTTTTGCCCCCAATTTTTTATTTTCCTATGGGCAACAGGAGAAATAGGACCCCGAAAGTTGGAAACCCCCAATTCTACCTCCAACCCTAACCCCAATACACCCCTAACCCTAACCCTAGCCCTAGCCCTAACCCTAATGGGAGAATGGAAATAAATACATTTTTTAAATTTTATTATTTCTCCCTAACTAAGGGGGTGATAATGGGGGGTTTGATTTACTATTTATGGCGGTATTTATATTTGGCAGCTGTCACATGCTAAAAGACGCTTTTTATTGTAAAAATAGTTTTTGCATCACCACATATTGAGAGCTATAATTTTTCCATATTTTGACCCACCGAATCATGTGAGGTCTTATTTTTTGTGGGACGAGTTGACGTTTTTATTGGTACAATGTTCGGGCATGTGACATTATTTGATCGCTTTTTATTTCATTTTTTGGGACACAGAATTGACAAAAACCAGCATTTCATGAATTTCTTTTGGGTGGTGCGTTTACGCCGCTCCGCGTGCGATAAAATTGATAAAGCGGTTTTCTTCTTCGGGTCAGTACGGTTACAGCGATACCTCATTTATGTCATTTTTTTAATGTTTTGGCACTTTTATGCAATGAAAACAATTTTATATAAAAAATAATTATTTTTGCATCACTTTATTCTGCGAGCTATAACTTTTTTATTTTTTTGCTGATGATGCTGTGTGGTGGCTTGTTTTTTGCAGGACAAGATGACGTTTTCAGTGGTACCATGGATATTTATATGCGTCTTTTTGATCGCGCGTTATTGCACTTTTTGTTCGACGGTATGATAATAAATCACTATTTTTTGCTTCGTTTTTTATTTTTATTTTTTAAGGGGTTCGCTTAAGGGGTTAACTAATGCAGTTTTATAGGGCGGGTCGTTACGGACTCGGCGATACCAAATATGTGTACTTTTATTGTTTTTTTTTTATTTCCAAAAAATGAATTTATTGGGGGAATTTTTTTTTTTTTTTAATTTATTTAGCGATTTTTTTAAAATTATTTTTACACTTTTTTTTTTATTTATTTTTTTTTACTTTATTACAATGTCCCAGGGGGGACATAACTGTCCTGTGACAGATCGCTGATCTGTCACATCACAGATCACTGTGACAGATCAGCGATCTGTCACAGGCACTGCTGCAGGCTTCCTCATGCTTGCGCTCTGCGGGCAGTGAGGAAGCCAGCTTCCTGCAGGCCCCCGGAGGTCCCCGCCGCCATATTGGATCTGGGGCCCTGCAGGAAAGGAGCCCCGCGCAGCAGTGCTGCACATTGCGCTGCTGTGGGGGGCTCAGGGAAGCACGGAGGGAGCCCCCTCCCTGCCAATGCTTCCCTTTAACCCCCGGTACACTGCGATCGTGTTTGATCGCGGTGTACAAGGGGTTAACGTGTTGGGGGCGGTCCGTGACCGCCCCTGACACATTGTGCCGGGTGTCAGCTATGATAATTAGCTGACACCCGGCCGCGATAAGCGGCGCTCACCACGTGGGCGCCGCTTATCGCTATGACGTAATATTCCGTCCATGGTAATTAGGGCCCAGGGCACATGGACGGAATATTACGTCCAATGAAGGAAAGGGGTTAAACAACTGAATGAACATCCTCCAAGGTTGGTGATTCCATAATTTTAGCCAGGGGTTGTAGTATAATGGTCCATCAAGTAGCATGATGACACTACTTAAAGCTACCAAGAGTATGATGGCCTTCATATAGCACTTCAATAATATGATGGTCCCCAAATAACTCTTCAAATAATATGATGCCCCCAAATAGCATGATGGCCCTCACATAGAAAGCCATCATAATATTTGGATAGCTAAGTTGCACAAACGTGTCCACATAGCACTTCAAATAGTATGATGCCCCCCACATAGCCCTTCAAATAGTATGATGGCTCCTCACATAGCCCTCCAGGTATGATGGCCCCCCTAGCATTCAAAATTGTATGATTGCCAAATACATAGCCCTCCAAATGGTATGATGGTCCTCCAGAAAGTATGCAAGAAATAGTAGATGTATAAAGGCACCAATTCACAACAGTGGCATGCAGGTAAAATAGGGGAAGTTGGCAGGGGGAGGTGGACTACAGCCATTTCGCGTCTGGCAGACATGTCCATTCTGAATGCGGCCATTAGGGTATGTGCACACGTTGCAGATTCTGGTGCGGATCCGCAGCGGATTTGGCCCTGCGGATCCGAAGCAGATTCTGCTGCGGTGTCAGAACCATTTTAACCAATGGAAACTAAAAAGCGCTGTGCACATGCTGTGGAAAATTCCGCGCAGATTTGCTGCAGTTTATTTTCTGCAGCATGTCAATTCTTTGTGCGGAATCCGCAGAGTTTTTACACCTGCTCCATTATAGATATACGCAGGTGTAAAAACGCAGGCGAAATCCGCACAAAATCATCAGAAAATCCGCACTAAATCCGATGCTAAAACACAGGTCATTTTACATGCGGATTTAGCAAAATCAGCAGCCAAATCCGCAACGCGTGCAGATAACCTTAGTGTTACGCCACTGTTTCAAGTATTGCTTAGGGTTGTTGTCATGTTGAAAGGTGAAATTCCTCTTTAGCTTTTTAGCAGAGGCCTAAAGGTAATACACAATTAAAGGTTATTTTATTTAATAGTTGGCGACAAGGTGCGGCTGTCCACAAAAAATATCATGGCTCCATCTGCCGAGTTGGGTTCCAGATTTATTGGTCATTATCAAATGATAAGGATCATTAATCCTGCAGCATTCTCTCTGAAACTTATTCTGTCTTTTAAAATATCCAATGTACTTCTTAAGTCACTCGTCATATCATTCATTGGTTCTCCTTGTCATAAATCCACCTCCTCCTGTGAAGGTGCAAGGAAATATGGAGTAGGAGGTGCAAAGAATCCTGAATTCTCAGGTAGTGAAAGGGTCTGTTCAGTATCTGGTGCATTGGAGGGGTTATGGTCTGCAGAATAGATCCTGGGTTGTGACAAGAAAAAAACTCCAAAACTCTCAGTATGGTTGTGTGTGCTTCTCAGCCTGTTTTGTCTATAGGTTTGTTGTTCTGTCCTTGGCCCGTTTACTGACTATTTTTCTGTCTTCTGATTTTTTACGTTGTCTGATAACTGGTTCAGACCCAGTGACCTGTCCATTTCTGTCAGCCTTCATCACCGGCCAGTAACTACCTCTGTAGTAGGGGCCCAGATTGGGGGGTGGTCCACTGCTTACCACGACCGGACAATGCAAAGACGAGACGGAGGCAGAATGCAGTTGTAACAGATCCGGGTTTATTGGCCATCCTCCTGATGACCTTAGCCATGCACCGCAGTTCCTTTACAGCTCTCCGTTTCCAGGCCCGGGTACCTTTCACCTTTCCCTTTAGTCATGATGACATCCCTCGCGGATCTTTCACTGGGGCTGTCCTAGACCAATCTACTGCCAGCGCTTCACCTGCCCAAGGTCGTCATCCAATCGGTACCCCCGGAGCCTCGTCTGTCCTGCGGTACGTCGTATAGGGCCACCCCCCTGACTGTCTTCTCCTGGCAGTCCCCTGGTCGAGCTCTTCACCGTTCTTCGTCTTCTGTCCTGAGTCTTCCTCTGCTGAGCTCCTTCCGGGACTAGCCTCTCTGGAACCACAACCTGCCCTATTTATCCCTTCTCTCACTGGGAATTTCCCTCCTGGGTTCCTATCTCCCCGCCCCCCATGACTAAGCGGTTTCCTAAGCCCTAAGCTGATGTAAAGTCCTGAACTACACTCCCCCCTGCCATCTTGTGGTCAATTCTAGGTACTGCACTCCCTTTTCTATCTTTCCCACCTGTCTCCCTTCTATCATTACCACTGTCCATACCGTCCCTTCTACCTCCAGTCAAGTCTGTCCGTCAAGTCACCTTCCCCACACTTCCATGGCACCAACCCAGAGTCCCTGCAGAATTCCAGATCACTGTACACATGTTAAAGGGTGAAAGCCAGGGCAACCATTGAGATCAGCTAAATGGAGTGGCTAGCGCTATGACTGTCCTTGGTAAGCTTTTTTAGAGACCACTCAAAGAGCCAAATTACAATAAGTATATATTCTGCTATGTAAATCTGAACGCATATCTATCTATCTACTCTCACTATAGGCTAATAAATTGTTCTAAATTTTCTACTTTGGGAGTGCTGCCTTCATTATTCCTAATTCTAACCATATCTAATCCTAACCTTAACTCTATTCCTATTCTGGTCCCTAACCCCAGCCCTAAGCCTAGCCCCGGCCTAACCATAAGCAAGATCCTAAAGCAGTCCCTTTCCCTACTTGTAACACTAGTTCGGGCTAGAAAAAATGTAAAACTATAAAAGCAGCTTAAAGTCATAAATGAAGACAGTACTGAGTGGCAAAGCGAATCCCCACCCAACGCTAATTATGCAGAGCGCAGAAGGTGGGATGATTTTGCCAGTAGCTGCTGCTCTCTACATAAGCAAAGACCAAAATTACAAAGCTCAGTATAATGAAGTGAGCTTTATCATATAAGTCGCAGCCTAAGCAGAGTGCAACAGCCAATGGCGAACTCATCTGGAGTGGTTTACTCTACTTAGCCAGAAACTGAGACAACAGAAAATGAGTAGCTAATGAATGAATAAAGACTGATTATATGCACTGCACATGATTAGAGCTGTCTTTAATAATTATCTGCTCACTTTCTGTCATCTTGGTCACTGCTTATACACAGCATGAGTCTAAATGAGTTTGTCATAGACTTCTGTGCGCTGCATAGGCAGTAATCAAAACAAACATTATTATACTTGGCTTTGTCATTTCAGCCACGGCTTATACTGAGTACAGCAGTAGATGAGAAACTAATATTGCTTGCTTTATTCACATCCAGCCAATGCAAATAATGTAGAGCTCTCAACTGATTCTCAATAAGTACATGGTGAAAATGGGCCCTACAATCCTAAAATTATCTGTGAGACAATACTGAAGTGATGGAAAATTGCAAAGATATAGTTTGAATCAAATAACTAAAAACAGTAAAACAGAAACAGATTTAATTTTATTACAACCCTTATATAAAAGTGATACATTCCTATACTTATACTGTATCATATATCCTGGAATCCTATTGGTCAGTTACTGATCACATGACCAGTGCCATCCAGGTGCCCGTGCGCTCAGTTGACAGTTGAGGAAAGTGATAGTTGGAGTTGACTGGTGAAGGTGAAGAAGCTGTCTGTGGATTATAAGCAAAGCGCTAATATGGAGAAAGAGGAGTTTGTAGGGAGGAAGAGAGAGAGGAAAAGAAGACACGTGGACTCATCTCCTGACGAGAAGTCTTCAATCAAAAAACCCCAAAAGAAGGGAAGAAAGATTGAAAAAGCAGACTCAGGACGGAAGACGTCTCCCACCCCAGAGATGGAGCGAGTGAATGTGGACGTCATTGCCCAGAGTGAAGGGCTAAAGAACAGAAGACAGTTGGACTCATCGGCTAATGAGAAGACTTCAATCAAAGAGCCCAAAAAGAGAGGAAGAAAGAGGAAAACACCAGACTCAGGACGGAAGATGGCTCCCACCCCAGAGATGGACCGAGTGGATGAAGATGTCATCATCCAGAGTAAAGGACCAAAGAACAGAAGAATCAGCCTGGACTGTTCAGAGCAAGGAAAGACACCAATTATTAAGACCAATATTCAGAAAAAAGACGACTTGCAGGAGGACCCGAGAGGCTCAGGTAGTAGAGAAAAATAAGTATCAATTACAGAGAAAGTTATTGTACATGTTTTATCAGAGATTTTCAGGGATAAAAAGTCAGCAAAATTATTGCAAATCTACCTTTATAATGAAAAGTTACCGAAACCAGTTTTATATTAGAGCAGATGATTATAGGGGTTGTAGGCAGTTTACCAATATAAAGTGGTCAGAGTTATCCGTTCCCAAATCATGATGAAATGTTCTTATCATTGTGCAATGTCCAGGTTCAGCTCTGCTGGGATCTGCCACAAGACATGGAAAATGCTGACACCTTTTTAAACTGAATCTGTCAGCAGATTTCTGTTGACCTACCTCAGAGCAGCATGATATAGGGTGTGCAGATCGCATGCAGCGATGTGCGACTCTAGGAGGAGTTGACCGGAGGGGGCGCGACCGGGGGCGGGGCTGCATGGAGGCCCTGCGCTGCGCCTGAAAATGCTAATCTGAAGCTAGACTAAACCTGCGTTTTTGCCGCAGCGTCTTTCTTGCCAAGAAGATCAGGTTTTGCTGCAGAAAAAAAAGCAGCAAAAAAGTCCTGTGTGAACTTATCATAATGGATTTCATATAGTATTTCAGGCACTTTATTGCACTATGCACTTAATTTATTCATTCACATGCACACTACTACACTTTTGGTATTAATGGAGTTCACCCTGCTACTATGATATCCATACATTGGTCTCTCTATCTCCTTCAGTAGCATAGGTGTATGAGCGCTGTGCGCCGCTGTGCACGCTTTCCCGCCCTATGTCTGGAGTGGCTGAACTATGAGACGCGTTATGAATGGCAAGACGCCCCTTCAGTGACACGTCCCTCGACAGCCGCTCCGGATTTGGCTGCGGGACGTGTGCATAGGCGACTGCATCCAGTAATATATATTTGGCTGCACTTCCCCCTCCACCACACTCCTTAATGAAGCAGGAGCGAAACGGCGTTGGAGTGTTGTCAGGGGTTGTGGTATGTCCTCATTGCTATTATTTTTGTATTCTCTTTACCATACCATGTGTGCAGTCTCTACACTGTGCTTTCAATGACTTTTCTATTTGCACAGTTTGTTTGATCTATAGCATGCACTACTATATTGTATAGTAAGCTATTTCAGCCATTTAGCTCATTTGTATTATCATCTATTTTCATTGTGCATGCATTGCACATTCATTAGCAATATATATATTTTTTAGGCGCAGATAGGATGGTATTAATCATGTATTGTAATCCTTTATAGAGAGCTAATATAGCCACCTATTGTGCTTGCACTGTCACTTCATTAACATTGCATTATGGTATAATAGATTGACATTTGTACTAGTTCATTTGAGGAATCGTGTGTGTAAACATTAAGAGTATTAAAATAGTACATTTAAAATAACAAAACTACCGTATATACTCGTGTATAAGCCAAGATTTTCAGCCCATTTTTTTGGACTGAAAGTCCCCCTCTCGGCTTATACGCGAGTCATATACGGGGGTTGGCGGGGGGAGGGGGAGTGGGGGGTATCAAAGACCATACTCCCCCCTCCTAGCACAGTCTCTGCAGCCACCCTGCTTCCCCCATGATCTCAGTGTCCCAGCTGTTCCTGCATTCAGCAGTCACGTGGTACCGCTCATTAAACTCATGAATATGCGCACATTTAATGAGCGGTACCACGTGACCACTGAATGCAGGAACAGCTTGGACGCCGACATCATGCTGGAAACAGGGGCTGAAGAGACTGTGCGCCAAGAGGGGGGGTGAGTATGACAGGGAGGACGGGGAGCAGAGCAATATTTACCGGTCCCCGTTCCATAGCTGTCTCCCCGGTCCTCTGGCTGTGACATATAGCGGAGGGCGTGGTGACTGCACAGGACCCGGGAAACAGCGATGGAACCGGGACCGGTAAATATAGCCAGTGCCGGGGGCCTGAGCCAGCGGCTACACTGGCACCGGGCCCCCAGCGACAGAGAGGTGAGTATGTCTTTTTTTTAATATAGCAGCAGCGGCAGCAGCATATGGGGGTATTTTATATATGGTGCTTCTACTTGGGCCACCATTAACCCTTGTGCAGCATTTTATAGGGGTATTTATCTATGGAGCATCTTTTTGGACCACCATTAACCCTTGTGCAGCAACACCCTCTGCTTATACATGAGTCAATAAGTTTTCCCAGTTTTTGTGGCAAAATTAGGAGGATCGGCTTATACACGGGCAGGCTTATACATGGGTATATAGTCATATTATAATCTATATCTAACCAACATTGTACTATACAGGTGCATCTCATAAAATTAGAATATCATCAAAACGTTAATTTATTTCAGTTTTTCAATACAAAAAGCGAAACTCATAATATATGGAGTGATTACACACAGCGTGATCTATTTCAAGTGTTTATTTCTGTTAATGTTGATGATTATGGCTTACAGCCAATGAAAACTCAAAAGTCATTATCTCAGTAGATTAGAATACTTTATAACACCAGCTTGAAAAACGATTTTAGCACTTAGCACTGGAAGACAAATGTTTCACCAGCAATAACCAAACACCCAGAGCCAGTATATATACTGTAGAGGGACTAAATGATAAGCAGTTGCAGCTGATAACAACCAGACTATATGGTCTCAGCCATCAAGGAAAGAGTCCTTAACCCTCTCAGCAATGAAGGAAAGGAAATCCATTTAAAGTAGAACATGAGTCACACTGTCTTTAAAGAGGACCTGTGATGCATTGCCCAATGTGACCTTCTAACTCCAGGTCTTCCAGGGGGATGTGATAACCTGATGACAATATCTATTTCTCTCTCTCTCTCTCTCTCTCTATATTATATCTCAAATTAGGCGTGAAAACATTGGTGACATAGCCCCTTTAAATACTGCAGTGTCTGAAATAAAATAATAAACACATACCTCCTCGAATGGCGCCATTCCAACGCTGTTGGCACTAAATCTCTTGATAAATATGAAGTGCTTTTACTTTATTTGTTGCTCTGTAGCATTCAGAAGGGGATGACCAGTAGTGAACAACCCCTTAGGGTATGTGCACACATTACAGATTTGTGTGCAGAATTTTCTGCACAAAAAATGCATCTCCTGGCAGAAAATGCAGCTGCGGATTTCAGTCCAAGAAGTAGCTAGATTTTTTCAAATGTTAGAATGCTACAATCGCCTTCTCTACTCCCCTTTTATCTCCTATTCCCATAATCACATACAAGATTTCTCCCGAGCATCCCCCCTACTCTAGAACTCTGTACCCCAACATATCAGACTCTCGCCTACTGTGGAAACCTTCATAAGGAACCTGAAGACCAACCTCTTCCGACAAGCCTACAGCCTGCGGTAACCCTCGCTCCACCACACCGCTATACGATCAGCGCTGCCCTCCCCTACTGTATCCTCACCCACCCCCTGTAGACTGTGACCCCTCAGGGGCAGGGTCCTCGCTCCTCCTGTACCAGTCGGTGACTTCTATTGGTCGGCATTATTGTACCTGTTATTACTATGTATTCTCCCTCTCACATGTAAAGCGCTGTGGAGTAAATGGTGCTATAATAATAAGTAATAATCATCCTAGTGACGCTTGTACAGGATTGTCCGTCTCTTAGGAGGTTATTTCCTGAGTATTGCAGTTGTTTCTCAGCACCATACGCCGCACATTTAGAAATCCTTGTGTCTGCCTTGTGTGTACATGGTGTAGCGGATGCACCATGTCTGCGGTATCTCCATACTGAGCTCCTTTCCTATACGGCTCCTGAAATGCAGACTACATTCCCCATATTGCTGGATTCTCCTCAGTTGTCCTTGCTCCCATCTCCTGACAGCAGTGGAAGATCAGTGACATCGAGCTGCTGCCCCCTGATGTATAATGCAGGGTCTCAGCCTCATTTATCAAAACTATTCATTAGATTTTGTTGCCCATAGCAACCAACCAGAGCTCAGCTTTCATTTCTCAAACTGCTTTGGTAAAATGACAGCTGATCTCTGATTGGTTGTTATGGGCAAAGTAGAAAGTCCTACTGTAAGGCCATGTGCATACGTTGTGTTTTTGCTACATTATTTCAGTGTAGCTTTGTCAGAAAGCCTAAAGTGTTTCTTGATGCCAGAAAAGTGAATGAGAATAATGAGGCCTCATGCACATATTGCTAATTTGTAGCTTGCAGATTTGGTGCAGATGTAACCCCTTCATGTCGCAGCCAATTTCCATTTTTCTGTTTCTGTTTTTGCCTCCCCTTCTTCCCAGAGCCATAACGCTTTTATTTTTCTATCCACATAGACATATGGGGGCCAGTTTTTTGTGGGATTAATTGTACTTTTAAATGAAACCATTCATTTTACAATATAACTTACTGGAAAAAAATTCCAAGTGCAGTGAAATTGTGGAAATAAAATGCAATGCTGACATTGTTTTTTGGGAATTTTGTTTAAGGTGTACATTTTGTAGTAAGAATGAAATTGTAATATTATTCTCCTCAACAACACAATTATGCCGATACCCAACTTGTCCAGTTTTTTATTATTTTAGTGGTGAAAAAAAAAATCTGAAATTTGGCCCCCCAAATGAGACTTTTTGTTCGCTTGTTACAGAATTTTTTGTTGAATTGCAGCGACCAAAAAAGAAGTAATGTTGAACATCCTGATTTTTTTTTGTTTAAAGCTTTACCGATCGGGTTGTTTTTCTATTATGATAGATTGTACTTTCTGATTGTGGCAATACCACATATGGGTATTTTTTTTAATATCTTTAATTTCAATAGGGGAAAAGGGTGGTGATTTGAACTTTTAGTTTATTTTTATTTTTTCTTATTTTTAAATCTTTGAGATGATGCAGCTGTTATCTTTAAAAGTAACTACATTCCCCTTTTGCTTGAGCTTCTTTACTGACAAATTTATTTCAAGGCTGGGGGCATAGAGAACATCCTTTATTGGGATCTTTCTGCTTTGTGCTGAGGAAACTGGACAGAGGAGGTAGGAATGTCCTACTCCTTCTGAAGTCATATAGTGACCATTAGCTAAAATGACCTTTTCTGACTTGCTTTCATCAAGGTCAGTGAATAAATCCTTGTTATTTGTCATATGGCTACTTGCACCAGAATCTATACACCATATATGCTTTGCAGATGGGCCTGTTCTGTTATTAAGCGCAGCTTCAAAACATGCAGAATTTTCCTTTAAAGCTGTTTTAACCCTTTGATGACTGTTCTGCTTTTTAAGCAGACTCATTCTTGCTTTCCAAATTCTGCAGTCTGCTTTAAGGTGGCTAGGCTTTTTACAGACAAAACATCCACAAGTTTCTCTTAGATTGCTCTTATATTTAGGGAAGTTCTATATCTTTAATGCGGTTTCTGCTCTGGATTCATTACTGCTGCTTACATGCTGCTTTTTTCTCTTGAATTCATCCACAAGTTTGCATTTAACATACTCTAGTGTCAGCCCATCATCTGGCCATGCATCTAGTGCAGTCACAAGTGTATCATAACTATCTGGAAGACCACTTAATAGAAATCCAGCAACATGAAAATCTTTATTTTATTTTCCAATACCCCTGAGACGCTCCACAATCTCTACGGTATTTCTTATATAGTCCTGCATATTCTGTCCATCACTTAGCTTAGACTGATTCAGCTTTCTCATGAGATAAAGCTTACTGCTGAGATTTGATCTTTCATACACTTTCTGTAACTCATCCCACATCTCCATTGCAGTTGCACACTTGCATATATGCACAATTTGATTATCATCTACACTGAGGGAGATTGTGCTTTGTGCTTTCTGATCCTTCTCTAGCCAATCATCTAGTAATGAATGAGGCGCTTGTTCTTGAGTATATTTCCATGTACCTTCTCTTACGAGCAGCATCTTCACCTTGAATTTCCAGGACTGGTAGTTCTGGTTAGTTTGGCACTGAGAACTTGACAGGATTGCAGCTTGTAGACATCTTCTCTGTTGCTCTGTGCTGCTTTTGCTTTGGGCTTCTGTTGCTGTGTTACTCAAGGGTTCTGTGTCACTCTGGATCTATAACCTGTTGGCAGCAGACTATTCAGGATACTCTCCAAGCGTATGACAACAGAGCTTCTTTATTCAGGAGCAAACAGGAACAATATGATACACTTAATAGATCAGGAATAAATCATTTGTGTGTCTCTATCTGTGCAGCAACTACAGCAGGCTGCTTCTCTCAAACACAGACATAGAAAAAAAACAGGTAACACAGTCACATGCTATCCCTGTGTGAGCCTCTGAGACTCTTCCCTTCCCTCCTTGCTCTAACTTAACAAATCTAGCAACTAAACACCCATACACAGGAATGGAGTTGTTGCACCAAACATATTCCAACACACAACATGGTGAAGCGCCTTTTTCCCATCTCGAGTTCCTAGCAAAATACTGTAGCACTTTGCTGTTTCCGTCAATCCCATAAATATTGAATTAAAAATAGCAAAATGCATGTTTCACCACCACCTTATACAAAAACCCTCCTCACTGGTCGACTGCAGGGGTCCTTTTCTAGTGCTCACGAGGGTCCCAGAATAAGATAGGTGATAAATAGAGTTGGGACAATTTATTCAAGTGAAGTTCAATTTTACAGGAATCGGTATTCTTTTTCATATTTTATGTAGTTTGCTCCAAAGTAATTCAGCCAAATGATGGCAACCATCTTTTTAAACTGTAAAGGGCCTTCAAACGGTTACAAAAATAATGTCTCTGCTGCCCATTGTCCCCCATATGGTCCTCAACACCTCTACTTACCATCACTGTGCCCTCAAACCTTAGGCAAATTCATGCCATCGCCGTGCCCTGAAACCTCGGGTATGTTCATGCTAGGCTGGGAGTAGACCCTGGATGTCCCTGTGTCTGGAAGTCCTGGTCACTTTCTTCATAACTCTAACCCAGGACTTCCAGCTGTGAGTAGGCCCGGGACATTGCTTCGCATGCGCATCCCAAGCCTAGTGACGGTCACAATTCCTACTGAGAAGATGACCAGGTTATATCGGTGCATGCTGGTAAAAAGGAGCAGTGCAAAAGACAAAGCAGAAATTGTGAGAAGTGAATATTAGTTTTATGGGTCTTTTTTTCTACATATTATGCTTTGGGAGTCTTTCTATACATCATTACCCAGAGCTTAATAAAGGAAATTGAATTAGCTGAGAATAAATTCACTGTCAATCGAATGTCCAGGTAAAATACATTTGTCTTTAGTGATGTGTCATTATGGAAAAACCCTTTAAATGTTCATATTGTTCAACCACAGTACAGTCAAGTGTATAACGGACATATCATCATCATTTTATGTCTTCTCCTTTTAACAGACAGAAACATGTAAGAATAATTACCGTACATGAATACTAAGTTGCTTATTAATAAAATCCATTAACACAATTTATAAAATGAAGTGCAAGCTTTACTTAGAGCAGAAGATTTTCTCAGTGGGAATAATGTTGTGTAAATGTTAGATTTATTGTGATATTTCCCATTATATCTCCCCCGATAGGAGGCAGCGGTGTTCGGCCATCCAGCTCCAGCACAATCTCTCATTCCATCAAGGAGAGATTATTATTCCACCATGTGCTCGGCTTCGGAAAGGTTCTGATAGTGGAAGATACTTTAACCCGCCAAGAGTTAGCCGGAGGGGATAGGCTGGATGCGATGGTGGAGAGGCGAGTTCTGCAGCTGGCAACTGGAAGCCCCTTCCTCGTCCACGCAGACTTTGCATTCCAGACCAAGGTATCATTGTGACTACTTAGTGCTATAAGGTTCGGCCACTTCTCTGATGTTGATGACCTGTTCATCTGAATAGGAGCTGTCCTGCAGGACCCAGGAGCGACCACTAAATCATGTGTGCCCTGTACACTATTTACATCCGGCTTTAGGCGGAGATGGTAATGGCTGATTGGACCCCACAAATATCATATACAGTCATATGTTAAAGTTTGGGCACCCCTATTAATGTTAACCTTTTTTCTTTATAGCAATTTTGTTTTTTGCAACAGCTATTTCAGTTTCATATATCTAATAACTGATGGACTCAGTTATATTTCTGGATTCAAATGAGGTTTATTGTACTAACAGAAAATGTGCAATCTGCATTTAAACAAAATTTGACCAGTGCAAAAGTATGGGCACCCTTATCATTTTCTTGATTTGAACACTCCTAACTACTTTTTACTGACTTCCTGAAGCACTAAATTGGTTATGTAACCTCATTGAGCTTTGAACTTCATAGCCAGGTGTATCAAATCTTGAGAAAAGGTATTTAAGGTGGCCACTTGCAAGTAGTACTCCTATTTGATTCTCCTATGAAGAGTGGCATCATGGGCTCCTCAAAACAACTCTCAAACAATCTGAAAACAAAGATTATTCAACATAGCTTTTCAGGGGAAGGATACAAAAAGTTGTCTCAGAGATTTAACCTGTTAGTTTCCACTGTGAGGAACATAGTAAGGAAATGGAAGAACACAGGTACAGTTCTTGTTAAGCCCAGAAGTGGCAGGCCAAGAAAAATATCAGAAAGGCAGAGAAGAATGGTGAGAACAGTCAAGGACAATCCACAGACCACCTCCAAAGACCTGCAGCATCATCTTGCTGCAGATGGTGTCACTGTGCATCGGTCAACAATACAGCGCACTTTGCACAAGGAGAAGCTCTATGGGAGAGTGATGCGAAAGAAGCCGTTTCTGCAAGCACGCCACAAACAGAGTCGCCTGAGGTATGCAAAAGCACATTTGGACAAGCCAGTTACATTTTGGAAGAAGGTCCTTTGGACTGATAAAACAAAGATTGAGTTGTTTGGTCATACAAAAAGGCGTTATGCATGGAGGCTAAAAAACACAGCATTCCAAGAAAAACACTTGCTACCCACAGTAAAATTTGGTGGAGGTTCCATCATGCTTTGGGGCTGTGTGGCCAATGACGGCACCTGGAATCTTGTGAAAGTTGAGGGTCGCATGGATTCAACTCAGTATCAGCAGATTCTTGACAATAATGTGCAAGAATCAGTGACGAAGTTGAAGTTACGCAGGGGATGGATATTTCAGCAAGACAATGATCCAAAACACCGCTCCAAATCTACTCAGGCATTCATACAGAGGAACAATTACAATGTTCTGGAATGGCCATTCCAGTCCCCAGACCTGAATATCATTGAACATCTGTGGGATGATTTGAAGCGGGCTGTCCATGCTCGGCGACCATCAAACTTAACTGAACTGGAATTGTTTTGTAAGCAGGAATGGTCACAAATACCTTCATCCAGGATCCAGGAACTCATTAGTAGCTACAGGAAGCGACTAGAGGCTATTTTTGTAAAAGGAGGATCTACGAAATATTAATGTCACTTTTATGTTGAGGTGCCCATACTTTTGCACCGGTCAAATTTTGTTTAAATGCAGATTGCACATTTTCTGTTAGTACAATAAACCTCATTTGAATCCAGAAATATAACTGAGTCCATCAGTTATTAGATATATGAAACTGAAATAGCTGTTGCAAAAACCAAAATTGTTATAAAGAAAAAAGGTTAACATTAATAGGGGTGCCCAAACTTTAACATATGACTGTAAATTACATATTCTAAGGATGGGCACATCATAAGAGTGAAAAACCCCCTTACCAAATGTCACTGCACTACAAGCCTCACTGCTCAATGAGCAATACCTCTTCCAGGAGCAAACTTTACAGACGTGATATAGGCGGTATTGATGTGCAGAACAAAATGGCTCTGTATAGTCTTGAATGTGGCTAAGCTGAAATACCAGGCACAGCTCATGGGCAGGCAGCACTTTTATCTGGAAGAAAAGCAAGTTCCTAACCTGACAATCCCCTTACCCCATAAAGAAGCAGCACAGGCTGGGAGAGAGCAGCAATTATCATTCTGTGTTTTCATCTCCGCAGTCTAAAAGGCCCCGTCACACATAGCGAGTTCGCTAGCGAGATCGCTGATTTTGTGACGCATCAGCAATCTCGCTAGTGATCTCTCTGTGTGTGGCACGCATCAGCGACCTCCCCCCGCCGGGTATCGCTGATCATGCAGGAATGTCCTGGGCCATTTTTTGATCATTGGTCTCCTGCTGGCCAGCACGCATCACTGCGTGTGGCAGCGGGAGACCAATGATGAGTGAGCTCCAAGCGCTGTAAGCAGATGTTGGGAGCTGGTATCCAAGGTAAATATCAGGTAACTAAGCGCGCGCGGTGCTTAGTTACCCGCTGTGTACCTTGGATACCAGCGTGCTTGCACTGGGAGCTGATATCCAAGGAGAACAGCAGGTAACTAAGCGTCGCGCGCGCTTAGTTACCCGATATTTACCTTGGATACCAGCATCCTCGCTGGTCCTGATCGCTGGTGAGCTCTGCCTGTTTGACAGCTCACCAGCGATCATGTAGCGATCCACCAGCGATCCTGACCAGGTGGTATCCGTTGTCGAGATCGCTGGTGCATCGTTTGGTGTTATGAATGAGTCACCGTAGGAGGCAAAAACAGAAATGCTAGCTAAGTCCAGAAAACCAGAGAAGTTGGCAGCTATCAGACTGCAGACCCCTGAACCTATCAACACAACTAGCAGTAGCCGTGGGGGGTTCCTACGATGCCCTAGACCCCTCAATCACAGCCGGAGAATTAAATAGGCCTAAAGAAAGAAAGGGGAAATCTAAACTGCCCCAGAGCAGACCCCAAAGCAATAGGCAGCCCCCAACATATAATGACGGTGAAGCAAGATGAAAATACTAACACAGACAGAAAGATAGACTGAGCAAAGACGGGGCCCGAGCTAACTAGATAGAAAAGGACAGGAAGGCTGCTGTCTGCAATCCGTGAAAAACCCTATGAAAATAAGAGCCAACAGACTGACAGTGAAAAAGGCCCTGAAGACACTAGGCTTCAAAAAGCTATGTCAGTACTCAGGAATATTCTGAAGACAGAGCTACAGGCAAAAGGAGATTCAGCTCACCCCAGAAGGGAATGGCAGAATACAGAAAAGCAAGGAGAACAAAGAACAAAACAAGAATGCTAACAGGCAAAACAGAAAACTTAGCTTTAGAGGAGCGGGAATCAGACTGGTGTCCTAGAAGTCCACAGAGAAATCACCCGCAGGGCAGAAGGGCGTCGGCAGCCTTATATCCAGTCCGTGACTCCACTCAGCCAGTCATCCTCAGACTCAGGTGCCTGATAATCAGGCTCATTACCTTCCTTTACCAGAATAGGGAGTTCACCAGACCTCAGTGACGAAGGGGAAAATGAACTCACAACAGTACCTCCCCCTTGAGGAGGGGTCACCGAACCCTCAACCACGCCACCAGGGCGATCAGGGTGAGCCCGATGAAATGCACGCACCAATCTTTTGGCATGAATATCTGAGGCAGAGACCCAGGAATTATCCTCCTGACCATAACCCTTCCACTTAACCAAATACGGGAGTCTCCGTCTAGCCAGACGTGAATCCAGTATTTTCTCTACCTCATATTCCATGTTACCTTCAACCAATACAGGGTCTGGAGGTGCCACCCCAGGAACAACTGGTTCAACAAACCTCTTCGACAAGGACTTATGGAACACATTATGGATTTTAAATGTGACAGGAAGAGCCAAACGAAAAGAGACCGGATTAATAATCTCCAAAATCTTGTAAGGTCCAATAAATCTAGGCTTAAACTTAGGAGAAGCCACCTTCATAGCAATATTTTTTGATGATAACCACACCATATCACCAATCTTAAACTGGGGACCAATGGTCCTATGTCGATTGGAAAACCGCTGGGCCTTTTCCTGGGAGAGAGATAACTTATCCACCACTTGGTCCCAGATCTGGTGCATTCTCTCCACCACAGTGTCAACACCTGGGCAGGCAGAAGGCTCCACCTGCCCTGAAGAAAATCGAGGATGAAACCCAAAGTTACAAAAAAAAGGTGACATCAAAGTGGCAGAACTAGCTCTATTATTTAAAGCAAATTCGGCCAAGGGCAAAAATGAAACCCAATCATCCTGATCAGCGGAAATAAAAAATCTCAAATACGACTCCAAGGTCTGGTTTGTTCTCTCTGTCTGCCCATTGGTCTGAGGGTGAAAAGCAGAGGAGAGGGACAACTGAATTCCCAGCTTGGAACAGAAGGTCCTCCAAAATCTAGACACAAACTGAACTCCTCTGTCAGATACAATGTTCTCAGGAATCCCGTGTAAGCGAACCACCTGTTGCAAAAACAGGGGCACCAACTCAGAGGAAGATGGCAACTTAGGGAGTGGTACAAGATGAACCATCTTAGAGAACCTATCACAAATCACCCAAATAACAGTCATTCTTTGAGAGACCGGCATATCAGAGATGAAATCCATTGAAATATGGGTCCATGGCCTCCTGGGGACCGGCAAAGGCATCAACAACCCACTAGAGCGAGAACAAGATTTAGACCGGGAGCAAGTCCCACAGGACTGCACAAAATTCCTGACATCATTAGACAAGGTGGGCCACCAAAAAGAGCGACTCACCAGATCTCTAGTACCAAAAATACCTGGATGACCAGCCAATGCACAGCAATGAACTTCAGACATCACTCTCTTCTTCCACTGGTCAGGAACATACAACTTTCCACTGGGACAACGCTCAGGTTTGTCCTCCTGGAACTCTTGCAGAGCAAGTCTCAAATCGGGCGAGATGGCAGAAAGAACTACCCCTTCGCCTAAGATGGTAGCAGGCTTGGTCACCACAGGAAAATCAGCAAAGAAACTCCTAGAGAGGGCGTCTGCCTTGACATTCTTAGTTCCAGGAAGAAAAGAGACCACAAAATCAAAACGTGTAAAAAACAAGGCCCACCTAGCCTGTCTAGGGTTCAAGCGTTTAGCCGACTCTAGGTAAATCAAATTCTTGTGGTCAGTGAGGACCACAACTTGATGTTTAGCTCCCTCCAACCAATGTCCCCACTCCTCAAATGCCCATTTCATGGCCAACAGTTCCCGATTCCCCACATCATAGTTACGTTCAGATGGAGAGAACTTTCGGGAAAAGAAAGCACAGGGATTCATTTTAGATGTTACAGGATCCTTTTGGGACAAAACAGCTCCTGCACCAATCTCAGAAGCATCCACCTCTACCTGGAACGGGAGTGAGACATCAGGTTGCCGCAAAACCGGGGTGGAGGTAAATCTTCGCTTCAGCTCCTGAAAGGAAGCAACAGCCTCAGGAGACCAATTCAACACATCAGCACCCTTCTTAGTCAGATCAGTGAATGGCTTGGCAATACTAGAAAATTTTGCTATAAATTTCCGATAAAAATTAGCAAAACCCAAAAACTTCTGGAGGGCCTTCAAAGAAGTGGGCTGAACCCAATCATAAATGGCCTGTACCTTGGCCGGGTCCATTTCAATAGTTGACGGAGACAAAATAAATCCCAAAAATGAAATCCTCTGTACTCCAAAAAGGCATTTCAATCCTTTGACATACAAGGAATTCTCCCTCAAGATCCGGAACACAGTCCGAATATGTTCCACATGAGAATCCCAATCCTTGGAGAAGATCAAAATATCATCCAGATAGATAATCAAAAATTTATTGACAAAGTCTCGGAAAATATCGTTCATGAAGCACTGGAAGACAGAAGGGGCATTAGTGAGCCCAAAAGGCATCACCAGGTACTCAAAATGTCCCTCCGGAGTATTAAACGCCGTCTTCCATTCATCCCCCTGCTTAATGCGGATAAGATTATACGCCCCCCTGAGGTCAAGCTTGGTAAACCAGCAAGCACCTCTAACTCTAGAGAATAGATCCGAAATCAGGGGTAACGGATACTGATATTTAATAGTAATTTTATTGAGGGCACGATAATCAATACAAGGCCTTAAAGAACCATCCTTTTTGGCCACAAAAAAAAAACCGGCACCTAAGGGTGAAGAGGATGGTCTAATATGACCCTTCTCCAACGCCTCCTTAATATAGGACCGCATAGCCTCGTGCTCGGGTACAGATAAATTGATGAGCCGACCCTTGGGAAATTTACACCCCGGGCTTAGTTCAATTGCACAGTCATAACTCCTATGAGGAGGCAAGGACGCAGACTCATTCTCACTAAATGCATCATAAAAGTCCGCCAAATAGTCAGGAACATCATGCGACTGAGGAGAGGTGGAAAAAACTGGAGCCCCACTAAAGGCACACCGACAACCCCAACTCACCACAGACACAGATTTCCAATCCAAAACTGGATTATGAATTTGCAACCAGGGAAACCCCAGAACAATGGCATCATGCAGACCATGCAATACCAAAAATCTGCAATTTTCTTGATGGTCTGGGGCGACCCGCATGACCACCTGGGTCCAAAACTGAGGTTTATTTTTAGCCAAAGGAGTAGCATCAATCCCCCTCAAAGGGATAGGCGTCTGCAGAGGTGTCATCGGAAATCCACAACGTTTAGCAAAGTCCAAGTCCATTAGGTTTAGCGCTGCTCCCGAATCCACAAAAGCCTTGGCGGAAAATGTGGACAGGGAGCAGATCAGAGTAATTGCCAGAAGAAACTTAGGTTGAACACCACCCACAGAAAACGTGTGTGCAAAGCGTTTCTCTCGTTTAGGACAAACAGAAATAATATGCGAGGCAT
The DNA here is from genome assembly GCF_039654945.1 of Dendrobates tinctorius. Taxonomy (NCBI): domain Eukaryota; kingdom Metazoa; phylum Chordata; class Amphibia; order Anura; family Dendrobatidae; genus Dendrobates; species Dendrobates tinctorius. The sequence goes on from NW_027361690.1 coordinate 38,023,983, forward strand.
CTCCACAGAAAAAACACAGCTTATTACGCCTTCTGAACTCCTGACGTTGCGCCTTAGACAAAACTCTATCACATTGCATAGGTTCAGACGTCTGTTCAACCGGTGGCAACACCTCTCGTGCAATCCTGCGTTCACGTAAACGCCGATCAACCTGAATGGCTAATGACATAGAATCGTCCAGACCAGAGGGAACAGGAAATCCCACCATAGTATCTTTTACGGCTTCTGACAAACCCTTCCGAAAGAGAGCAGCCAAGGAATTATCATTCCAGGTAGTAAGGACCGCCCACTTTCGGAACTTTTGACAGTACAACTCTGCAGAATCTCGACCCTGGTTCAATGCCAACAGGGTCTTTTCAGCCTGATCAATAGCATTAGGTTCGTCATACAACAACCCCAAAGCTTGAAAGAATGCGTTCACATTAGTCAGAATAGGATCATCTGGTTTCAAAGAAAACGCCCAATCCTGGGGATCGCCACGCAGCAAAGAGATGACAATTTTAACCTGCTGCGCGGAGCTCCCTGACGAGTTAGGCTTCAAGGCAAAAAATAATTTACAATTATTTTTGAAACTCAAAAATTTAGATCGATCCCCAAAAAATACATCAGGTGTAGGGATCTTTGGTTCAACAGCATGCGAATGAGCAAGGTAGGCGGAAATTCCCCGCACTTCCGCAGCGAGCTGCTCCACACGATCAGACAATTGCTTTATCTCCATTGAGAGAGGAAAAAAAATTCCCCCTACGGCCTCAGAGATATAGAGGAAAGAATATACACACACCTTTTTTTTTTTTTTTTTTTAAAACACAATTCTTTCCTGCTATTGAGTACCCTAGGATCTGCGGTAGGGCGGATGATTCTGTTATGAATGAGTCACCGTAGGAGGCAAAAACAGAAATGCTAGCTAAGTCCAGAAAACCAGAGAAGTTGGCAGCTATCGGATTGCAGACCCCTGAACCTATCAACACAACTAGCAGTAGCCGTGGGGGTTCCTACGATGCCCTAGACCCCTCGATCACAGCCGGAGAATTAAATAGGCCTAAAGAAAGAAAGGGGAAATCTAAACTGCCCCAGAGCAGACCCCAAAGCAATAGGCAGCCCCCAACATATAATGACGGTGAAGCAAGATGAAAATACTAACACAGACAGAAAGATAGACTGAGCAAAGACGGGGCCCGAGCTAACTAGATAGAAAAGGACAGGAAGGCTGCTGTCTGCAATCCATGAAAAACCCTATGAAAATAAGAGCCAACAGACTGACAGTGAAAAAGGCCCTGAAGACGCTAGGCTTCAAAAAGCTATGTCAGTACTCAGGAATATTCTGAAGACAGAGCTACAGGCAAAAGGAGATTCAGCTCACCCCAGAAGGGAATGGCAGAATACAGAAAAGCAAGGAGAACAAAAAACAAAACAAGAATGCTAACAGGCAAAACAGAAAACTTAGCTTTAGAGGAGCAGGAATCATACTGGTGTCCTAGAAGTCCACAGAGAAATCACCCGCAGGGCAGAAGGGCGTCGGCAGCCTTATATCCAGTCCGTGACTCCACTCAGCCAGTCATCCTCATTAGACTCAGGTGCCTGATCATCAGGCTCATTACCTTCCTTTACCAGAATAGGGAGTTCACCAGACCTCAGTGACGAAGGGGAAAATGAACTCACAACAGTTTAGTGTGACGGGACCTTTAAAGCTGTAACTTTTGTCTTCTTGTCTCACTATAGCTGATTGAAGGTCTATATTCAATTCTGTATGAAGTGTTGTGTTTTTTATTTGCACTATTTTAGAGTGCACATATTGTTTTCATTAATGTCTGATCATTTTTTTAAGTTTGATTAAAAAAAAAATTGCCAGTTTTCTCATTTTTTGGAGTTTTAGGAACTTACATAATATGTTAACTTTATTCTCAGGGTGTTTATGATTATGGCAAACCAGATTTATAAGATTTTTATGTTTTGCTACTTTAGCATACTAAGAAAACAATGGTTTTTGTGTTGCTGTTTTACAAGACTCATTACTTTTTCTGTTGATATGAACATAGCTGATTTTTTCAGCACACCCTGCACTTTACATTGGCATTATTTGGGAGTACATAGGACTTTATAACTATCCTTTATTCCACTTTTTGGGAACTGGGATGGGCAGAAAAAAAAATACAGCATAGCAGTCCTATACAAAACAGAAAGATAATATTATGACCTTAATTCATCATGGCCTTAAAGGGAATCTGTCACCTACCCTTTGGCGGGCGATGAAAACGAGATCGTCCGATCTGATGGGCGGTGTTCCCGATGTGTGTCGCCTCCCCATCCTTGCCCGCCGTCCGCAGGTTATTGCTGAATTGGAGTAGGTGTGCGCCATTTTTTGCGCGTGCGCTAAGCATTCATAGCTAGCGCACGCGCAGTATGCTTTGCCCAAAAATGGCGTACACCTACTCCAATTCAGCAATAACCTGCGGACGGCGGGCAAGGATGGGGAGGTGGCACACATCGGGAACACCGCCCATCGGACCGGACCGACCTCGTTTTCATCGCCCGCCAAAAGGTAGGTGACAGATTCCCTTTAATAGCTGGTTTTGTGTGTTTTTGCTCCTCTTTTGCTTGCACACAATTCAGTATTCTATTTGCACCTTTTTGAAGTATATTTTATATGAGCTCACCGGCTTTTTTGGTTTTTTTTTCCATTTTGTGGCAGAGTTTAGTGATTCCAGATGTTTTCACCTCATTCATCAACTGTGATTTTTTTTGAAAAGTCGCAAATATGACACAATCTTTATTCTAGTCCCCTATGATGTATTTTTGAGTATGACAGTTTTTTGGCTCAATTTTTGGGCCAATTTGCAAAATGTGTGATTTTTGGGGCCAAATCGTTGCAAAAACAGTTCAAGGCAGAAAAAAAGACTGTTTTTGACTTTGGAACAAATACCAGAAGACCAAAAAGGAAAGTGATAAAAAATGTAAATGAGCCTATGTCTATAAATAAAATAAAAATAATTATTACCAAACATTGGCTGGAACATTAATTTCTAAATTTACTAATATATTCTGATTGTTTAGAATTTTAGGGGTCACAGCAGATAAAAACGGTGGTTTATTACGTGACTACATATCATAGCAATATGTTTTATCTTTCTTGGATGGAAAACCTCTTTAAAGGGAATCAGACACCTCTTTTTTGAGATATCATGTAATGATATCTTTCAATTGTGTGTCACATAAGGATTCTCTTCGTACTTTTGCTTCCCTCTGACCCCGCACCTTTCATGCATAAATACCATTTTTATATCGGTTCAGATGTATGTAAACTGCCGCTGTCCGGGGCTTATTCAACTACTCCCTCCTCCCTGTCTTGCTCTACGCAAGAAGAAATGCATAGAGCAAAACAGGGAGGGGGGAGGAGTTGAATAAGCCCCGCCCAGCGGACCGGACAGCGGCAGTTTACATACATCTGAACCGATATAAAAAAGGTATTTATGCATGAAAGGTGCAGGGTCAGAGGGAAGCAAAAGTACTAAGAGCATCATTATGTGACACACAATTGAATGATATCATTATATAATATCTCAAAAAAGGGGTGACAGATTCCCTTTAAGTAGTAAGATCTGTATTTGTCTTTACTGTATGATAAATGCAAATGTTCCATGTTATAGATGAATGTTTTCCTTGGCCTGGAATATATGAGCTGCGGGGACTTTTACCAACTTCTACACAGGAAGGGGCCGCTTGACATCACCAGTGCCAGGTAATGTGTAAAGGAGTTGTCCGGTCTCAGAAGAAAAGTTATCAGTCACTATACATGACTGCAGACTGCCATATTGTGACAGTGGGCAATGCGTACACGGTCACGACTTCCCTGTATTCCCCAGTCAGGTGGGCGATGCTGTGATCACGTGTACAATTTGCATACTTGTGGTCGCGTGCTGACTAGTCTCACCCGGCTTCTCCCAATAGTAGAGAACTGAGAGTGTTACTTCCACTCCTGACGTGTCCGGTCCTCAGATTCTCTCTGTCTCTGAATGTGGAAATCCTTTATAGCAGCCTCTTCAGGAGCTCAGATTCAACCAGACCGTTGTGTAAAGTGACTGAAATGACAATGCTGAGAGTAATGATAGAAAATTGTCCTATGAGCGGAATAACATAGAATAATGCTCCTAATGACTAATATGATTCCCAAGTTTCCTCTCTATGGGATCTGATACTTATTCATTTTCTCTTTGTCAGATTCTATGCTGCAGAACTCGTGTGTGGGATCCAGTTCTTGCATTCGAAGGGCGTCATCCACTGGTAATCTAGTCATTGTTAGGCCGGGTCACACCAGCGTATATTCTCTTATCTAAGAGAATCCGGCCGATTATGCCAATCACAAATCACACGTTGATTAAAATTTGAACAGAATTTGATCAGAGTGTAATCACAGTGTGATAGGAATTTTTCGGTTCAGGAGAAGATGCAAAAACAATCCATCTTTCCATTCTGTCAGTCCGTGGAAATCAGACTTCACTCAGATGTGATCTGAGTTCAGTTCAATATTTTCCATGGACTCCTCATTACCTTGCATGGTCAATTGCAATCCAATAATTGGATAAAACTGGGGCATGCTGTGATCGACAGAGGAAAAAATCAGGGCATAGAATAACATTGGTCAGAGTGCTATCCGATGTTTTCTCAGATCGCATCCAGACAGAAAATACGATCATGTGCACGAGCCCTTAAAGCAAGCTGCACTCGGTCCCTCCACCCTGGTGACCAGCAAACTGATGCCCTGTACTTGGGGTCTAGTTGTCCTATCTGTTGTCACTGTCAGGAAGCTGCAGATGAGCGGCCATCACATATCCCTACAGTGGTACAGGTAGGGATATAGTAAAGGAGTCATCTCAGTTGAGGAAAGTACAGCAGGATGAGAAAATATGCTTATTCACATCTGTCCTCATGTGACCACAGATATAAGAAGAACACTTACTTTATACTTGCTACGGCGGCGGAACACGCTTAAAAAAATATAAATAAACGTGTTCGCCGCCCGGGGTCCACGGTGCGGCAGGTGATATAACCGCTGCTAGAGAGGCAGAGCACTATGGCGGTAATGTGCACGGGGTTAACTGCACCCTAAGTGCACAGAAGCGAGCTCTGTTATGCTCACAGAGCTGCAGACAAAAGAATAAAGTAATACGCTAAGTCTGTTCGGGGCCACAGACTAACAGCGAAACTGTCACGGTATAAATAGTCACAGAAGTAGCCTTAAGCAGCAGGACTACTCCCTCTAGACCTACCGTGAAATCAGACAGGAGGCGTCGCAACTGCAGACGTGGAAAAACTGCAACCGCAGCGCGGTGTGAACGGAGCCACAGAGAAGACACCGCAATCTCGCTGGCGCAATGCAGGATGCTAGCTGCTGAGAACGTATAGCTGGAGCGCGCTGACGCTAGTGCTGCTACTGGCGGCTGCCCAATCACTCACACAGTCGTAATATCAGAGGGAAGGGGTTTCATAATAAGTCAGCCACCAGTCCAAGCATCCATCACCATACATACAGCAGCAGTATGAAAATACTAGCGCATGGCATAGCGGCCATGCGCACTTTTTATAGCGTACGGGACCTGCCAGAAATCTCCAGAGCCCTGAGCTAAGCCAATGGAATCAGGAGCAGGACCTGAGCACCTGACTCCTGAACTCCAATGGGAGCTCAATCCAGGAGCATGCTCAGAAGCTGGCTGAAAGGACTTAGCCTCTGGAGACAAATGTGAGGATCTGGATCTCTGCATAAATATGGCAAGACACAGATTCCTAACATTACCCCCCCTCCTAAGGCCCCCTCCTCCCTGAGCCTTCCGGGCGACTGACCCGTGCCCTACGGTGGCACAGGGCTCAAACTCGTCCGAGGGCGAGCTTGGTGTCCAGGTAGGTGTTACAGTAACCCGCGACACCTGGAAGGCGTCAGTGGAATCGAGGTCACCAGGTTTCAAGAGGGACACCTGGGAGATGGCAGGAGCGGGAATGACCGAGGCACGCCGCCGCGTGTCGGCAGATGTCGCCACACTCTGCCTGGGACGGTTAGGCTGAGCACAAAAGGTGCAAGCCTGAATAAATTTTTTTATGTCCCGAGCTCTATGGGGCCACCAATACGCACCAGCCAACAGTTTTGAGACCTGCATATAGCCCCGATGGTGGTGCGTGTTAGGCGCATGTGCCCAGGCGAGCACCTGAGCCCTGAGATGAGGAGGGACAAAGGTCTCAATAGCCGGTTCAGACTCCGACCTTTGCAGGGAGCCGGCTTCCGGAGAAACTGCACAGACGTGGTGACAACCGCAGACGGATTCCTGGTCAGAGTCTGTATTAACGTTAGTGCGAGACACCTCCATGGGCTCAGGAGGTAGAACCTCCGGCTCATCTAGCTCAAGGGGTACAAAAAATTTGGGAGCAGAAACAGATTTGCGCTTGGAGTGAGCTCTCTCCATACCGCGCTCCGAAAAACGGAGATCGATGCGTGAGGAGACTGAGATTAGCTCTTCCAAGCTAGTGGGAATCTCTCTAGTAGAGAGAGCATCCTTCACATGCTCCGCTAGACCTCGCCAAAAACCGGGGATTAGGGCCTTGTCGGACCATTCCAACTCGGACGCCAGTGTCCGAAAACGGACGGCATACTGGCTAACCGAGAGTGACCCCTGAGTAAGGGCGAGTAGCTGCAGGGACGTATCATGCGTGACCCGAGGACTGAGAAAAACTTGCCTGATGGCAGTCAGCAAGTTAGCCGCGGACCGAATCTCGGGGTCACCACGCTTCCAAAGAGGCGTAGCCCATTCCAGCGCCTTGCCCGACAGTAGGGAGATAACAAAAGCCACCTTAGCCCGCTCCGTAGGGAATTGCGCAGCCAGCAGCTCCAGGTGTATCGAGCACTGGCTGATAAAACCCCTACAGGAGGCGCCATCCCCAACATATTTATCGGGCAACGGGAGGCGGGTAACTGTCGGCGCAAGGGCGGACATGGACATACGCCCTACCGCGTCCGTAAGTGCCTGGACGGCAGCATCTGTAGCCTGCGCAGCTGCGAGAGACCTCTCAAGGGTAGCAAGACGAGTCTCGAGCTGACGCACAAGCTGTAACAGCTGCTGCTGATCTGCCATCTCTAGCCAGACCCTGGCGCTAGTATTATGTTACGGCGGCGGAACACGCTTAAAAAAAAATATAAATAAACGTGTTCGCCGCCCGGGGTCCACGGTGCGGCAGGTGATATAACCGCTGCTAGAGAGGCAGAGCACTATGGTGGTAATGTGCACGGGGTTAACTGCACCCTAAGTGCACAGAAGCGAGCTCTGTTATGCTCACAGAGCTGCAGACAAAAGAATAAGGTAATACGCTAAGTCTGTTCGGGGCCACAGACTAACAGCGAAACTGTCACGGTATAAATAGTCACAGAAGTAGCCTTAAGCAGCAGGACTACTCCCTCTAGACCTACCATGAAATCAGACAGGAGGCGTCGCAACTGCAGACGCGGAAAAACTGCAACCGCAGCACGGTGTGAACGGAGCCACAGAGAAGACACTGCAATCTCGCTGGCGTGATGCAGGACGCTAGCTGCTGAGAACGTATAGCTGGAGCGCGCTGACGCTAACGCTGCTACTGGCGGCTGCCCAATCACTCACACAGTCATAATATCAGAGGGAAGGGGTTTCATAATAAGTCAGCCACCAGTCCAAGCATCCATCACCATACATACAGCAAGCAGCAGTATGAAAATACTAGCGCATGGCATAGCGGCCATGCGCACTTTTTATAGCATACGGGACCTGCCAGAAATCTCCAGAGCCCTGAGCTAAGCCAATGGAATCAGGAGCAGGACCTGAGCACCTGACTCCTGAACTCCAATGGGAGCTCAATCCAGGAGCATGCTCAGAAGCTGGCTGAAAGGACTTAGCTTCTGGAGACAAATGTGAGGATCTGGATCTCTGCATAAATATGGCAGGACACAGATTCCTAATAATACTCAGGTTATTTTTCTTTTTCTTACAGAGACCTAAAGCCCGAAAACATCCTGGTGGCTGATACGGGCCATGTTAAGATCACAGATTACGGTCTCGCACTTATGAACATGCACGGAGACCGAACAGCCGCCGGTTTCGCTGGGACCATGGGTTACATGGCTCCTGAGGTGAGAATAGAATGTTTTTATTTTTTGCATATAAAAGCTTTTCTGGTACTTTCACATTGATAAGCTTTATTTATTCATCAATATAAAGTCATTGAGGGTCCGATCCCACTGATTAGCTGTTCTTACCTCCAGCAGCAGCCTGATGTAACCAGAGCAGAACATCGCACCTCTGTATTGTTTAGTGGTCAGTACTGAGGACTGCAGATCAGCCGGTGCTCATTTCAGTAGGGGCTAATCTGCAGTACCAGCACTAACCAGTGAGGGGAGCTGTGCAGTCTGTTTATCAGTTATATCCAAAAACCTGCGGAGATGATATCAGCTAATCAGTGGGATCAGTGGCCCCACCAATCTTATATTGATGACCTGTTCTGCTCATCAATATAAATTACTGGAAAGACCCAATAAAGGATCTTCAATATAAATATCACCCATCCCCAGAACATGTGATAAATGTGTGACCTCAGGGGGCTTCACTGCTATGCACCCCACAATCACTCCTACTCCTCCTAGCCCACATGTCTCCATGGATAGTGAACTATGGCCGACCAGGTGAAATGCCGAGTTATCCGGACCACAGATGTCCTAAAGCGCCAATGTGTAATAATGATACAGGAAAATGTGTTATTTCATGTGCATTTATTACATTTATTAGATAACAAGTATCTGATGTATCAAGTAAATCGGACTAAGCTGCTCTGTGTATATTAGACAAGGCCAGCCGCCACCTCAATACTATCAGCCATAATGCCACAGATAGCTCCTTAACGCCTTCATGGCATATGACGCATATGTCAGTCAAATGTTGTGCCCCTTTGATATGGGCTCACATGCCAAGCCCTCTTCTTTTCCAACTGATGATGATGATTTAATGAGCAATCATAGGCCTTTACACTGTCAAATCTCGCACTCAATCACTGACATTGATATTTAACTTGTGCCGGCAGAGGGGTGCGTTTTTCCACACGCCCATTTGCGTGCCCGTAATATGATCATGCTGCACCAATGTGTTGCCATCACAGTCGGGGGTCTGCTGAAGACCTTCATTCTTGCCATGACAGTACTCCTGTGAACGCCACTGTTTAGCTGGTGTTCGTAGGAGATGGTGATTTTAGCTATACGTAGTGGTGCAATAGTGATCAGACAGTCGCAGCTTCAATTCCTGAATGGACATATAAATAAAGTAAATATATTTTTAAAAACATTTTTTTTAACTAAGGAAAATAAAAAAACTCAACATTTCAAATCACCACCTTTTGCCCCATTAACCCCTTCACTACCAAGGGTGGTTTGCACGTTAACTCCCGGGTCAATTTTTACAATTCTGACCACTGTCTCTTTATGAGGTAATAACTCTGAAACGCTTCCATGGATCCCGGTGATTCTGACTTTGTTTTCTCGTGACATATTGTACTTCATGTTAGTGGTAAAATTTCATTCAAATAACTTGCGTTTATTTGTGAAAAAAAAGGAAATTTGGCGAAAATTTTTAAAATTTCGCAATTCTCCAACTTTGAATTTTTATGCCCATAAATCACAGAGATACGGCACACAAAAAACTTAATAAATAACATTTTCCACATGTTTACTTTACATCGGCACAATTTTGGAACCCAAATTTTTTTTTGTTAGGGAGTTATAAGGGTTAAAAGTTGACCAGCGATTTCTCATTTTTGCAACACCATTTTATTTTTACAGACCACATCACATTTGAAGCCACGTTGAGGGGTCTATACGATAGAAAATACCCAAAAGTGACACCATTCTAAAAACTGCACCCCTTAAGGTGCTCAAAACCACATTCAAGAAGTTTATTAACCCTTCAGATGCGTCACAGGAATTTTTTTGAATATTTAAAAAAAAATGAACATTTAACTTTTTTTCACAAAAAAAATGCTTCAGGTTAAATTTTTTTTATTTTTACCAAGGGTAACAGGAGAAATTGGACTGGAAAAGTTATTGTGCAATTGGTCCTGAGTACGCTGATACCTGATATGTGGGGGATAACCACTGTTTCGGCGCATGGCAGAGCTCAGAATGGAAGGAGCACCGTTTGACTTTTTCAATGCAAAATTGGCTGGAATTCAGATCGGACGCCATGTCACGTTTGGAGAGCCCCTGATGTACCTAAACAGTGGAAAACCCCCACAAGTGACCCCATTTTGGAAACTAGACCCCCCAAGGAACTTATCTAGATATGTGGTGAGAACTTTCACAGAAGTTTATAATGTACAGCGGTACAATTAAAAAAATCATATTTTTTCCACAAAAATGATCTCTTCACACCCAATTTTTATTTTCCAAGGGTAACAGGACCCTAAAAGTTATTGTGCAATTTGTCCTGAGTATGCTGATACCCCATATGTGGGTGTAAATGACTATTTGGGCGCATGGCAGAGCTCAGAAGGGAAGCATCGCCATTTGACTTTTTTGGCTGGAATTGAGATCGGACACCATGTCGCGATTGGAAAACCCCTGATGTACCAAAACAGTGGAAATCCCCTACAAATGACACCATTTTGGAAACTAGACCCCCCAAGTAACTTATCTAGATGCGTGGTGAGCACTTTGAACCCCCCAGTGCTTCACAGAAGTTTATAACGCCCGGGTTTGAAAATAAAAAAATCGTATTTTTTCCACAAACATGATCTTTTAGTCACCAATTTTTTTTATTTTCCCAAGGGTACCAGGAGAAATTGGACCCCAAAAGTTGTTCTCCAATTTGTCCTAAGTACACTGATACCCCATATGTGGGAGAAAACTACTGTATGGGCACATGTCAGGGCTCGGAAGGGAAGAAGTGACGTTTTGGAATGCAGACGTTGATGGAATGGTCTGCGGGTGTCATGTGCGTTTGGAGAGCCCCTGATGTACCTAAACTATTGAAACTCCCCACAAGTGACCCCATTTTGGAAACTAGACCCCCCACGGAACTTATCTAGATGTGTGGTGAGCACTTTGAACCCCCAAGTGCTTCACAGAAGTTTATAACGCCCGGGCGTGAAAATAAAAAAAATAATTTTTTTCTACAAAAATGATATTTTTGCCCCCAATTTTTTATTTTCCTAAGGTTAACAGGAGAAATTGGACCCCAAAAGTTGTTTTGATATTTGTCCTGAGTAGGCTGATACCCCATATATGGGGGTAAACCACTTTGGGCGCATGGCAGAGCTTGGAAGGGAAGGAGCACCATTTGACTTTTTCAACGCAGAATTGTCTGGAATTGAGATCAGACGCCATGTTGCATTTGGAGAGCACCTGATGTGCCCAAACAGTGGAAACCCCCCAATTATAACGCCAACCCTAACCCCAACACACCCCTAACCCTAATCTCAGCCCTAACTCTAGCCCTAACCCTAGCCCTAATGGGAAAATGGAAATAAATACATTTTCTTTTAATTTTATTATTTTTCCCTAACTAAGGGGGTGATAACGGGGGGTTTGATTTACTATTTATGGCGGTTTTAATTTTTGGCAGCTGTCACGCTAAAAGACGCTTTTTATTGTAAAAATAGTTTTTACATCACCACATATTGAGAGCTATAATTTTTCCAGATTTTGACCCACTGAGTCATGTGAGGTCTTATTTTTTGCGGGACGAGTTGATGTTTTTATTGGTATCATTTTCGGGCACGTGACATCTTTTGATCACTTTTTATTCTGATTTTTGGGACGCAGAATGAACAAAAACCAGCGTTTCATGAATTTCTTTTGGGGGGTGCGTTTACACCTTTCCGCGTGCGGTAAAATTGATAAAGCGGTTTTATTCTTTGGGTCAGTACGGTTACAGCGATACCTCATTTAGGTTTTTTTTTATGTTTTGGCGCTTTTATGCAATGAAAACAATTTTATATAAAAAATAATTATTTTTGCATTGCTTTATTCTGCGAGCTATAACTTTTTTACTTTTTTGCTGATGATGCTGTATGGCAGCTTGTTTTTTGCGGGACAAGATGACGTTTTCAGCGGTACCATGGATATTTATATTCGTCTTTTTGATCGCGCGTTATTTCACTTTTTGTTTGGCGGTATGATAATAAATCATTATTTTTTGCTTTGTTTTTTATTTTTATTTTTTAAGGGGTTCGCTAAAGGGGTTAACTAATGGGACAGTTTTATAGGCCGGGTCGTTTTGGACGCGGCGATACCAAATGTGTACTTTTACTATTTTTTTTTTTATTTCCAAAAAATGAATTAGGGAATATTTTTTTTTTTTTTTCTATTTAGCGATTTTTTTTAAAATTATTTTTACACTTTTTTTTTTTTTTTTTACTTTATTACATTGTCCCAGGGGGACATCACTGTCCTGTGACAGATCGCTGATCTGTCACATCACAGATCACTGTGACAGATCAGCGATCTGTCACAGGCACTGCTGCAGGCTTCCTCATGCCTGCGCTTTGCAGGCACTGAGGAAGCCAGCTCCCTACAGGACCCCCGAAGGTCTCCGTCGCCATCTTGGATCCGGGGACCTGTAGGGAAAGAGCCCCCGGCAGCAGCGCTGCACATTGCGCTGCTGTGGGGGGCTCAGGGAAGCACGGAGGGAGCCCCCTCCCTGCCGATGCTTCCCTTTAACCCCCGGTACACCGCGATCGTGTTTGATCGCGGTGGGCAAGGGGTTAACGTGTTGGGGGAGGTCCGTGACCGCCCCTGACACATTGTGCCGGGTGTCAGCTGTGATAATCAGCTGACACCCGACCGTGATCAGCGGCGCTCACCACGTGGGCGCCGCTGATCGCTATGACGTAATATTCCATCCCTGGGACTTAGGGCCCAGGTCACATGGACGGAATATTATGTCCAATGTAGGAAAGGGGTTAAAAATAAAACCATTATGAAAAATAAAAATACACATACACACATGGTCAAAATTGTTGGTACCCCTCATTTAATGACAGAAAAGCCCACAATGGTCACAGAAATAACTTAAATCTGACAAAAGTAATAATAAAATCTATGGAAATGAACAAATGAAAGTCAGACATTGCTTTTCAACCATGCTTCCACATAATTTTAAAAAAAATAAAACTCAAGAAATAGGCCTGGACAGAAATGATGGTACACCTGAAAATAATGTGACAAAAGGGACATGTTAAATTAAGATGTGTCCACTAATTACCATCACAGGTGTTTATGTGGCGCCCCCAGGAGTATGGTCGCCACAGTGGCATTGTCTTCCTCCAGGGAGGGTGATGGCAGGCTTGGAGGCAAATGAAGGGTCTCTCTAACAGTTAACCATGTCATGCAACACAGTTCCCACTCCAGGCCAGCAGAGGGAGCTCTGAAGCAGAATTGGGGGAGGAGTGCTCTCTGAAGGCCAGGAAGGGAAATGAGGAGTTAGTGTGAGGAGGGCAAAGAGCGTAGACGTGTGGAGAGAAGCTGGAGGTTGAGCTGGATATAGAGAGCTCCCTCCCAGTGAAAGCGCATGATCTGGAGCCTGGTCTCCATGGTTGTATGGATACTGAAGGTCCTGCAACAGAAACCAGAGGAATAGGAAGCTGTAAATGCTCTATTCCCACCTAAGACTCGGAGGCACAACAGCGAGAGATAGAGGGCTACAGCTGTCTGCCATACGAGGTAGTTCTAAGAGAAGATAAGATGGAGGAACTTCAGTGTAACATAGTACTGGATGTACCTCAAGCCAGCGCTAGGAAGGAGACTACACAACCCATCTGATAGAGAGATCCCTGAGTTGCTTCCAGGCTATCCTGCTCCTGTGCCATCTGTAACCAGGACCCTGGACTGCGTTTGCCAAGCAAAGGTAAAGAAACTGCACCCTGTTGTGTCCTTGCCTCCTTCCTGCAACATCCTCAGCACTGCTACATCTCTGCACTGCACCCTCTTCCTAAACATTCTGCTACACTGCCCTGGGACCAACAGCCCTACCTGTGGAGGGCTATAACATCATTTCTGCACTACACCATCTGTTCCAGAGGATCTGCTTGCAGCGTCGGCTTAACACTTCCCTTGCCGAACACCACAGGTGTCGTCACGAATCACTTATAAACTTTATTCCCAACTCAACCACTTTTACATGGGCGCCCAGGGGCACGGAACGGGTCACCGCTGCTGTAACAATCCCCTCTGAGAGAACGGCCCGGTAACGAGTACCCCACAGCCCTGGGAGGGTGACCCATTTTGGCGTCACGAACAGGATTACAGAGTGCGGTGTCCCCGGGTCCTGTGTGCCAGAGACTGTGTTTGGTGCTATAGACTGTGTGCGAAATTGGCGCCATTGCCGCCATTATCCCGCTGATTGGCGCGCGTGGGAAGAAAAGGGAGCAGGCCTTCGTGGGCGGAGCCAGCCGAGAAGCGCGAAAGGATTAGAGCGCGCGGGAAGTGAAAAGCTGAGGCCTGCAGTTCCGGCGTCCCCTGATCCAGCCGAGGAACGGCATCCGGTAAGCCAGCACAACCCCGCGGCCTGGCCCACGTTAACTAGGGGGGAGAGAAAATGTCTGAGGACAAAGCCAATGCAGCGGCGGACGCTCCCGCTAACCTCCCAGTGCCGCCAGATGCAGGGTCCAGCGCAGCTGTGGCTCCAACAGCGCCACTGAATCCAACAGCCAGTGTTGCTTCCAGGGCACCGCGAGAAACAGCGCCCACCGCAGCGGTCCCCATAATGCCGCTGTCTATGCCTTACATACCGAGAGCAGCCAGGCTACCGCAGTATTCAGGGGAGTCACATACCCTGAGTGAATTTAAAGAGAGACTGTGCAGTTTGTTTGAGGTGTATCCTCTATCTGAAAGCCAGAAGGTGAACATCCTGATTGGGCAGCTAACAGGTGCAGCACAGAGAGAAGTAAAAGCCTGGCAGGACACTGACAAAGAGACTGTTAAAAGATTTTGGCCAAGCTAAGAAGCACCTTTGACACTCGCACTGCAGCTGAAATAAAGATGAGATTCTTTGGGTGTAAGCAGAAAGCGCAGGACAGTATACTGGACTATGCTCTTAACCTGCAGGAGGCGCTGTGAGCTGTCAAGCAGATTGACCCTGACAGTGTGAAAGATGGAGACGGACTGTTAAAAGAGCAATTCATTGAGGGACTCCTATCCAGTACCCACAGAGCACAGCTGCGCATCATAGCCCTACAGAACCCTGATATAGACTTTGCTGATTTCAAGGACAGAGCTATCCGGGTGCTGCAGGAACCAACTGTCAGCCGTCCAGCACCCCCTAGGTGCCAAGCGATCTCCTACCACCAGGAAGCAACAGCTTTCCCTTCCATCCCTGTGGAGGCTGATGCACAGACTCTGGATAAAGATCTGACAGAAGAGCTGCGTCTTCAGGTCCAGGAGTTGACCAAAGGGATGGCTGCACTTACTAAAACCGTGCAGTCCCTGCAGGTGTCCTCCAAGGAGAAGATCCAACTTGCTTCCAGTCCAGAGGATGTCCCGTGGCTCCGGAAGAGGAGAACCCCGCCACTCCGAGGGAGGAACAACGATCGCTATGACCAGGAAGGATGTTTCATCTATCGTCACTGCCACAAAGCAGGCCACCTCGCAAGATTCTGTCCTTTAAACAAGTAACCCCTGAGGCAGAGGGCCAACCCCCAGGAGTGGGACCACAAGGCCCAAGGAACTGGTCAGCCAAGTATGTTGGAGGGAGACTGATCCTTACTGTGGTGATTGACGGCATCCCCATGAACGCTTTGCTGGACACTGGCTCCCAGGTGACCACTATGCCCTATATCCTCTACAAGCGGTATTGGGCTGACTCTGAACTTACCCGTGGCCCAAGTGATGAACTAACAGTAGTTGCCAGTGCCAGTAATGGTCAGTGTTTACCACAAGTGGGATGTAAAGAAATTACTGTTAAAGTGGGGAGGGTGGAGTTAAAATCTCAAGGTCTGATAGTGGTGGATATTGATCGACGAGAATGTAATCCCATGATGACTCTTGGTACAAATGTAATTGAAAATTGTCTTTCCGAGGTTATTGTCTTGTTGCAACAGGCGGCTGAGACTGCTGGTTCCAGCGAACAACGAGTCCTGCAGAAGGAGATCAAGGCCCTGATGCAAAGACAGCAGGTAGAACTCTCTGGCAGAGAAATTGGCAGCGTCAGAGTGAGTGATGCTTTCCCCATTGCAATACCCCCAGATGTGAAATGTTGATTTGGTGTCGGGCAGCCATAGGCCTCAGAGGAAAAGATTACCAGGCAATGGTAGAACCAGTGTACTCTGATAGCAGGCCCACTGGCCTGACAGCCAGAGGGGTAGTTGATGTCCGTAAAGGGAGAGTACCTGTACGCCTTTTGAATTGTGGGGAGGAGGAGGCCACAATACCTCGTTATGCCACAGTTGCTAAGCTGCTCATTGTCAGTAATAATGCAATGCAGGCAGCAGAGCCCTTGGTCTCATCCGACCAGGTGGAGGACAATGGCTCTGTAAAGCAGCGGGAGGAGTGGTGTCAGCAACTGCAGGTGGGAACTGACTCCACCCCTTCATACCAAAAGAATGGGGTTTACAGAGTGACCCAGGAGTATGAGCGGGTATTCAGTAAACACCCTCTAGATTTTGGGAAGGCAAAAGGGGTTCAACATCATATCCCCACTGGAGATCATCCACCCATAAAAGAAAGGTACCGGCCTATACCCCCGACACAATACCAATGTGCCAAAGGTATGCTGAGAGAGATGAAGGAAGCAGGGGTGATCATAGACAGTTGTAGCCCCTTGGCAGCTCCAATAGTTTTTGTAAAGAAAAAGGATGTTACCATGAGAATGTGTGTTGATTACAGAAAAATTAACAGCATTACACATAAGGATGCCTACCCATACCCAGAATCAATGAGTCATTAGCTGCACTTAAAACTGCTAACTATTTTTCCACCTAGGATCTCACTAGTGGGTATTGGCAGGTTCCCGTGGCAGAGGCAGACAAGGAGAAAACAGCATTTACCAACCCAATGGGTCTATGTAAGTTCAACTATATGCCATTTGGGCTCTGCACTGCCCCAGGAACATTTCAAAGGCTGATGGAGTGCTGCCTGGGACACAAGAACTTTGAGACGGTCCTGTTGTACCTTGATGATGTTATTGTTTTCTCCAAGACTTACGAAGACCATCTGAAGCACCTGGCTGAAGTGTTTGAAGCCTTGTCCAACTTTGGCCTGAAGATGAAGCCTTCCAAGTGCCACCTCCTGAAGCCCAAGGTACAGTACCTCGGTCATGTAGTGAGTGCAGAAGGTGTGGCACCAGATCCTGACAAAGTCACAGTCATCCGGGACCGGCCGAAGCCCAGCAACCTCCATGAAGTATGTCAATTTCTTGGGTTGGTAGGCTACTACCAAAGGTTCATCAAGGGCTTCACTGAAATAGCCACTCCTATGCAAAATCTTCTGATGGGGCAGTCAAAGAAAGCCAAACAGAAAAGTTCCACATTTGAATGGACTGAGGAGTTGGAGAGGTCCTTCACCCGACTGAAGATGGCTCTCACAGGAGATGAAGTTCTGGCCTACCCAGATTATGACCAACCCTTTGTGTTGTATACTGATGCCAACAACGTGGGACTTGGAGCAGTATTGTCACAGGTACAGAATGGCAAAGAAAGGGTGATCTACACCAGCAGGAAGCTTCGTCCCACTGAAAGGAACCCTGACAACTACAGTTCCTTCAAGCTGGAATTCCTCGCCATAGTCTGGGCTGTGACTGAAAGATTCAAGCATTACCTAGCTTCAGCCAAGTTTACCATCTTCACGGACAACAATCCGTTGACTCACTTGGAATCTGCAAAACTAGGTGCACTGGAACAGCGATGGATCGCTTGGCTGTCTAACTATGAGTTTACCATCAAGTACCGGGCAGGGCATAAGAATGCCAATGCTGATGCGCTGTACAGAATGCCTAATCTGCCAGATGCAGGAGAAGACCCTGAGGCTCTTGAGGAAATAGAGTTGTTTCCCTTCCACCGGCCAATTGCGGCCCAAAGTGCTCAAGGAGTGAGAAACAGATGGTCTGGCTTGAAAGAGGTTACCCTAAACCCATTGCCCCATCATGACTGGGCAGAAACGCAGGATAGCGACCACGCAGTCCGCCTGGTGAAAGAGTTACTGTCACAAGCTGACACACGCCCAGAGTCGGATGCTCCTGAAGAAACCCAGCAGCTGTGGAAGGAGAGAGGCCGGCTGTTCATTTATGAAGGAAAGCTGTGTCGGAGGAGTATCAATGTCCGCACTCATGAGTTGGTCAGGCAGGTGGTAGTCCCAAAGAGAGAGGCATCAATGGTCCTAGAAGCATACCACAATGGAGCTGGACACTTTGGATGGAAGAAGTTGGAAGCCTTGCTCCGGGAGAGGTTCTACCGGGCTGGTGTGAGGAAAGCCATTGAAAAGTGGTGCCGGGAGTGTGGACAATGTAACCTGTGCAGAAAGGATCGAAATAGCCAGAGAGCTCCTCTACAGCCAATAATAACCAAACAGCCACTTTAGTTGGTCGCCCTAGACCATGTGAAGCTGGTCCCAAGCCGTTCAGGCTACATCTATGCTCTTACTATCGTGGACCACTATTCAAGATTCCTGGTAGTGGTGCCTGTCAAAGATCAAACAGCCAGGACAGCAGCCAGAGCCTTTCAACAGCACTTCTGTAGACCACATGGATATCCTGAGCGAGTGCTTACAGATTAAGGTCCAGCTTTTGAGGCAGAAGTGTTCCAGGAATTCTGTAACTTGTACGGTTGCAAGAAGATCAGGACAACACCGTACCATCCACAGACCAATGGCATGTGTGAAAAGATGATCCAGGTAGTGATTGACCTACTGAAGACCTTGCCTTTGGATGAGAGGAATCTGTGGCCAGAAAAGTTGCCAGATCTTGTAGACCTCTACAACCACATTCCTGTGATTTCCACCAACTGCACTCCAGCTTACATAATGACAGCGAGGCCTGGTAAACTGCCTATTGATTTGGATATGGGAGTCCTGACACCTGAAGTAACATCACCAGATGCTGACTGGGATACAGAGAGGCAGCAACAGTACAGAAGAGTACAAGAGTGTGTGGAAAAGAGTCTAGCTCAGGCAAGACAAAAACAAGAGAGGAACTACAATCAGCATGCACCTGCAGTCCCCTTGTCACCAGGAGAACAAATCCTCAAGAGGAAAAGAAGACTGCATAAATTGGATGACCAATGGGAAGCTGAACCCTACACCATTCTACCCTCAAATTTTGACAATACCAAGGTGTGCCTTATTAGTAAAGATGAAGGAGAAACCTCAGCAGCCGTATCAAGCGATCATTTGAAATTATGCCCTGACCAGCTAAAGGAAAGAATGGAAGAACAAAATAACATCCAACCCATAAGCGAAGAAAAGGTCAGCACTATACTTGGAGAATTCCCTGCCAATTGGACTAAAGTAAATGATGCCATAGTGGTGCCAGTGTTGACATTTCCCCAACTGGTAGTACAAGAAGAAGTGACTCATGAGAACTCTGAAAATCAGGAAGTTCAGGTAGCAGATGCCATGCCAGCAGTGGAGCCAGAGAACCCTCGCCCTGCCAGTGGTGAATCTGTCATACCCATGGTGAGTCTAAGGGTATCTTTACACATAGCGATGCACCAGCGATCCCGAAAAAGATATGGATCGCTGGTGCATCGCTAAGTGGTCGCTAGTGAGCTGCCACACAGGCAGATCTCACCAGCGACATCGCTGGGGTCGGGGGTCGCTACTTACCTGTCAGACGCGGCGATCCTGACGTCCTCCCGCCCGCGTGCATGCCTCGCTCGGCGCCACAGGAAGCGCAGCAGGAAGTGGCCGACGAGAAATGATCCAGGACCTTCTCGCGCGACCAACGATGAGCAGCGGGGGAGCGGGTCGGAGGTAAGTATCACATGTAGCGATATCGCTAGCAATATCACTGCAACGTCACAAAATCGGTGACTTTACAGCGATATTGCTAGCGATATCACAGTGTGTAACGGGGGCTTTAGAGTCGGTAGGAGAATACTACCTAGTTTACCTACACCAGAGTTACGCAGGTCTACCCGTACTACACAAGGTATACCGCCCATCAGATATCGTGTATAGATAAGTTTATGTGAATGTTGAAATTGTGTATACTGTATATGTAACAGTTCTCAAGCTTTGTGCCTACAGATAGTCTGTAAGAAGCCTTTTTGAAGTTCATGTTTTGATTTTCATTGGACCACAGGACTTGTGTGGTCAAAACCAACTTGTAAATAGTTCACCATTTGCCCAGGAATGGACCATGGACATTGATGCTTGGACTTATCATCTCACGACTATTTTTGGAGCTTGTGGTTTTTGTAAATTTTTCATTTTTCTTAAATCTTGTAACCTTTTTATTGTTTATATGTTTTTCATGTTTTCTTTTAATCAGTCCAGGAGTACTGACTTGCACTAGGGGGGAATGTGGCGCCCCCAGGAGTATGGTTGCCACAGTGGCATTGCCTTCCTCCAGGGAGGGTGATGGCAGGCTTGGAGGCAGTGAAGGGTCTCTCTAACAGTTAACCATGTCATGCAACACAGTTCCCACTCCAGGCCAGCAGAGGGAGCTCTGAACCAGAATTGGGGGAGGAGTGATCTCTGAGGGCCAGGAAGGGAAATGAGGCGTTAGTGTGAGGAGGGCAAAGAGTGTAGACATGTGGAGAGAAGCTGGAGGTTGAGCTGGATATAGATAGCTCCCTCCCTGTGATAGCGCATGATCTGGAGCCTGGTCTCCACGGTTGTATGGATACTGAAGGTCCTGCAACAGAAACCAGAGGAATAGGAAGCTGTAAATGCTCAATTCCCAACTAAGACTCGGAGGCACAACAGCGACGGGTGAACCAAGAGAGATAGAGGGCTACAGCTGTCTGCCATACGAGGTAGTTCTTAGAGAAGATAAGAAGGAGGAACTTCAGTGTAACATAGTACTGGATGTACCTCAAGCCAGCGCTAGGAAGGAGACTATACAACCCATCTGATAGAGAGATCCCTGAGTTGCTTTTAGGCTAGCCTGCTCCTGTGCCATCTGTAACCAGGACCCTGGACTGCGTTTGCCAAGTAAAGGTAATGAAACTGCACCCTGTTGTGTCCTTGCCTCCTTCCTGCAACATCCTCAGCACTGCTACATTTCTGTGCCAAACACTGCACCCTCTTCCTAAACATTCCGCTACACTGCCCTGGGACCAACAGCCCTACCTGTGGAGGGCTAAAGCATCATTGCTGCACTACACTATCTGTCCCAGAGGATCTGCTTGCGGCGTCGGTTTAACACCTCCCTTGCCGAGCACCACAGGTGGCGTCACGAATCACTTATAAACTTTATTCCCAACTCAACCCCTTTTACATGGGCACCCAGGTCCACGGACCGGGTCACCGCTGCTGTGACATTCCCCTCTGAGAGACTGACCCGGTACCGAGTACTCCACAGCCCTGGGAGGGCGACCCATTTACAATCTTTGCATCAGTGAGTGGGCCTGTATAGGGGGCTACAGATACTCACTGTGCTGTTTGGTGACATGGTGTGTATTACACTCAACGTGGATCAGAGGAAGCGAAGGAAAGAGTTGTCTCAGGAGATTAGAAAGAAAATTACAGACAGACATGTTAAAGGTAAAAGTTATAAGACCATCTCCAAGTAGCTTGATGTTCCTGTGACTACAGGTGCGCATATTATTCAGAAATTTAAGCTCCATGGGACTGTAGCCAACCTCCCTTAAGGTGGCCGCAGGAGGAAAATTGAAGACAAATCAAAGAGACGGATAATACGAATGGTAACAAAAGAGCCCAGAAAAACTTCTAAACAGATTAAAGGGAATCTGTCACCCCTTTTTTGAGATATCATATAATTGTATCATTCAATTGTGTGTCACATAAGGATTCTCTTAGTACTTTTGCTTCCCCCTGACCCCGCACCTTTCATGCATAAATACCTTTTTTATATCGGTTCAGATGTATGCAAACTGTCGCTGTCTGGTCCACTGGGCGGGGCTTATTCACCTGCTCCTCTCCCTCCCTGTCTTGCTCTACGCATTTCTTCTTGTGTAGAGCAAGACGAGGGGGAGCAGTTGAATAAGCCCTGCCCATCGGACCGGACCATGGCAGTTTACACACATCTGAACCGATATAAAAAAGGTATTTATGCATGAAAGGTGCGGGGTCAGGGGGAAGCAAAAGTACTAAGAGAATCCTTATGTGACACACAATTGAATGATATAATTATATGATATCTCACAAAAGGGGTGACAGATTCCCTTTAAAGGTGAACTTCAAGCTCAAGGAACATCAGTGTGAAATCGCACCATCCGTCGTTGTATGAGCCAAAATGGACTTCATGGGATATGACCAAGGACACCGTTGTTGAAAAAAAAAATCATAAAAAATCCAGACTGGAATTTGCCAAACTACATGCTGACAAGCCACAAAGCTTTTGGGAGAATGTCCTTTTTGGCAAGGCATAACAGCTCTATGTTCACAGAGGGAAAAATGAAGCATATCAAGAAAAGAACACTGTCCCTACTGTGAAGTATGGAGGAGGCTCTGTTATGTTCTTGTGCTGCTTTGCTTCATCTGGCACAGGGTGTCTAGAATCTGTGCAGGGTACAATGAAATCTCAAGACTGTCAAGGGATTCTAGAGAAATGTGCCTACCAGTGTCAGAAAGTTTGGTCTCAGTCACAGGATAATGACCCAAAACACACAGCTAAAAACACCCAAGAATGGTTAAGAGGAAAACATTGGACTATTCTGAAGTGATCCCTGATCTAAATCCTATTGAGCATCAGGAAAAAGGCAACCTTCAAGCACGAGACAGCTGGAGCAGTTTGCTCTTGTGAAGTTGGCCAAAATATCTGTTGAGAGGTACAGAAGTCTCATTGACAGTTACAGGAATTGTTTGATTGCATTGATTGCCTCAAAAGGTTGTGCAACAAAATATTACATTAAGGGCACCATCATTTCTGTCCAGGCCTATTTCATGAGTTTTATTTTTTTTTTTTTAATTCCGTGGAAGCATGTTTGAAAAGCAATGTGTGACTTTCATTTGTTCATTTTCATACATTTTTGATTTATTATTACTTTTGTCAGATTAAAATTATTTCTGTCACCATTGTGGGTTTTGTCTGTCATTAAACGAGGGGTACCATCAATTTTGACCAAGTGTGTATCTGGTATCACTGTGTTCGTAAAAGTCTGATCAATCAAAATCTATAAAAAAATAACTCCGATCAGTAAATGGCGTAATGAAAAGAAAATCAAAATACCAGAATTACATTTTTTTTGCCAGAGCAATATTGTAATAAAATACAATAAAAGGTGATCAAAGCATTGTATCTACCCTACCCCAAAATACTATCAGTAGAAACATCATCTCAAGGCGCAAAAAATAAGCCATCAGACCACACAATTTTCCAAAAATTGAAAGTGTTATGGGTCTCAGAATATGGCAACACAAGCAAAGGTTGTTTGTTTTTTTTTGTTTTGTTTTTTTTTTTTTTACAAATTTCTGAATATTTTTTCACCACTTGGATAAAAAAAAACTATACATGTTTGGTATCAGCATAATTGTACTGCCCCGGGGAATCATATTGCTGTGTCAGTTTTACCATGTAGTGAATATGTTAAAAAAAATGTAATATTGCACTTTTTTTTTTACAATTTCAACACGCTTGGAACTTTTTTACCACTTTCCAGTGCATGATAAAATGAATGGTGTCATTCAAAAGTACAACTTGTCCGGCAATAAACAAGCCTTCATACGGTTATGTGGACAGAAAAATTAAAAAAAAGTTATGATTTTCTAAAACAACAAAAACTAAAAATCTCTTGGGGTTAAAGTGTGAGACGGTAACACACTGATCCAAGCATTGGGTGCGCCGTCACACTCATGTATATTACATTCACTCTGATTGTTAATATCCTTTATTAATTTCATTTATGGAGCATAATTATGGAAGAGTCTTGGTGTCTCCTGACTGAGTAGTATGCCTTACTGGCATTACTATAGGATCACATAACAATATGAGTGACATATAAGTGCGGTGACAGGAGGTGGCACTACTAATAATGCTGCTCTATGGCAGATCCTGGACATGGAGGAGTATAACGCCGGAGTAGACTGGTTCTCGTTTGGAGTCATCTTAAACGAGATGCTGACCAGTTTTTACACGTACGATCCTGCACTCTTTGATGAGTCTTCCTCCGGCGCCAGTGACATCATTGAACAGTTAAGTATGTTCCCAGTATACAGGTCTAGTATTGGGGTCATACAATGTTAGCAGTTGTTGACAGGAGGTTGTAATTGTACTGAGCACTGCCTTACACAGACATCTTCTCCAAATCTACCACCTCCTTAGCAACATTTATAATTTCCTGTTATGGATAGGAGAAGTAGAAATCCATTGCTTGCACCCCCTGATCACTAAATATTGCTAATATATACCATCACAGCAGACAACGAGTTATGGAGAGCAACAATCAGATGTGATCACTGGGTTATAAACTTTACTGGTCAGATTACAGGGTTCACTTACTAAATCCTAATTAAATTTCTCCTTTTCAGCTCCTCCAGGAAGATCCTGTCCAGCGATTAGGAGTCAATGGTAACATCCGAGAACACACATTCTTCCAGCGATTGGGTCTCTGTGGAAGCCCTTAGGATGGCCCTACCATACATCCCTATAGTAAGTAATGGACAGAATTGTCCCATGGATCACAATAAGATTCCCACAATCTTCTACGCTTCTGACTAGGAGATACATTATGTTTAATGTCAGGGTGGGAAGATAATTTTGATGGTGTTCATCTTTATATTACTATTATGGACAATCGAGCTGGTTGGACAATGTAATTTATTATCAGAGCATGTCTAGTTTATAGGATTGTGCCTCTTTCAGATCCTTTTGCGGATTACATGCAAATAATTAGTTATAATCTCTGTCAGGTACAAGCCATTTAATCTGACAAAACATTGCATAGGCATCTGTAGCTGGATCTAGAGAAGACAACCCTTGGTAAAAAAAAAAAATTACATGAGCCCTCCATAAGGACCAGTTCACAACATTTTGATCATTTTTCATGCTGACCAGGAAGTGAATCTAAAAAAAAAGATTCATTTACATTTTTCAATAAAATTTCTCACTTTTATAGTCTACACTGCTGTTTTTGGCCACAAGAAAAATAAAACAAAAAATATGGACTGATTTTGTCAAAAAACAGAACTGATGGAGCTACAGTAGCCCAATTCAGAAAGAGTCTGTGAACATGTTAAAGTGTTCAGAGCTGAAGTGATAAGTACAGATTGTACTTATATAAAACTTCTTGTTCTCACCATACTTGGGCTATTGCCTGTTACCTGCACATAATTCTGCACCCTATGTGTGATGGGACAGATTAGCAGCTCATTGATCATCTTCTTCTTCTTCTTCTTCTTCTTCTTCTTCCCCAAACCGCTACACGCACAGACCCTGAGTGGCCCCGCCCACCAAATCGGACCCTGAGGAGATCCAGCCACAAAATCGGACCCTGAATGGCCCTGCCCACCAAATCGGACCCTGAGGAGCCCTGCCCACCAAATCGGATTCTGAAGGGCCCCAACCACAAAATCGGACCCTGAGGGGCCCCACCCACAAAATCAGACCCTGAGAGGCCCCACCCACAAAATCTGACCCTGAGGGGCCCCGGCCATAAAATTGGACCCTGAGGAAACCCGGCCACTAATTCAAATCCTGAGGAGCCCAGGCCACCGAATCGGATCCTGAGGGGCCCCACCCACCAAATCAGACCCTGAGGCCAAAGTGGCCCCTGAGAGGCACCCACATTTAAAACGGATCCTGAGTTGAAAGTCTTGCAGGGGCAGCAGGCAAGTCTCTCTTAAAGGGGCAGCCCAGGCACCATTTCAAACCACTATCTGTACTTCCTTCTGGAAATACACATCTAGTTATTAAGTTGATTTCCGCAATTAATGCGGCCCGAACCACTACACGCACAGACTCCGTTGAGGTGTCGTTTCAAAGCCAGCATCCATGAGAGGTGTGCTAAGTATTTTTCGTGTCGATCGGATTTGTAGTTTTTGCGCAATTTGCGTTTGAAATTTTTTTTTCCCGTCATTGGAATGCACTGTCTCCAATGCTTTTCAATAGGAAATGGCAAAACGTGCCCTGAGGCGATTGAAATGACAGTTGAGCTCATTGATATGCGCAGGCAGACCCAGTTACTATGCCAACGCCTACGAACTTCACTTGAACCCCAGCACAGAGCCTCTGCCACATAATATCAGCTCTTAAAGCGAAACCCACAGCACAAATGCAAATCTAGCTTCATCACATGACACATGCCCGAGAGAGAATGTGTGCGCCAAAGTGGATTTAAAAGAAGCCCAGTGAGCCAAACTAGCTCTTAAAGGGCCAGCGCACCCAAATGAGTCTTAAAGGGCCGACACACCAAATCGGAGGCTGAGCCACCCCGGCCTCCAAATCGGAGGCTGAGCCACCCCGGCCTCCAAATCGGAGGCTGAGCCACCCCGGCCTCCAAATCGGAGGCTGAGCCACCCCGGCCTCCAAATCGGAGGCTGAGCCACCCCGGCCTCCAAATCGGAGGCTGAGCCACCCCGGCCTCCAAATCGGAAGCTCATCGACCCCGGCCTCCAAATCGGAGGCTCTTTGACCTCGGCCTCCAAATTGGAGGCTGAGCGACCCCAGCCTCCAAATCTTACCCAGAGTGGCCCCACCCACCAAATCAGACCCAGAGAGGCCCTGCCCACCAAATCGGACCCTGAGGGGCCCCGCCCACCAAATCGGACCCTGAGGGGCCCCGCCCACCAAATCGGACCCTGAGAGGCCCCGCCCACCAAATCGGACCCAGAGTGGTCCTGCCCACCAAATTGGACCCAGTGGGGCTCCGCCCACAAAATCAGACCCAGAGGGGCCCCTGCCACAAAATCAGACCCTGAGGGGCCGCGGCCACAAAATCAGACCCTGAGGGGCCCAACCCACAAAATCGGACCCTGAGGGGCCCTGCCCACCAAATTGGACCCAGAGGGGCCCCGCCCACCAAATTGGACCCAGAGGGGCCCCGCCCACCAAATCGGACCCTGAGAGGCCCCACCCACCAAATTGGAACCAGAGTGGTCCCGCCCACCAAATTGGACCCACAGTGGTCCCGCCCACCAAATTGGACCCAGAGTGGTCCCGCCCACCAAATTGGACCCAGAGTGGTCCCGCCCACCAAATTGGACCCAGTGGGGCTCCGCCCACAAAATCAGACCCTGAGGGGCCCCAACCACAAAATCGGACCCTGAGGGGCCCAACCCACAAAATTGGACCCTGAGGGGCCCTGCCCACCAAATTGGACCCTGAGGGGCCCCGCCCACCAAATCGGACCCTGAGAGGCCCCACCCACAAAATCGGACCCTGATGGGCCCCACCCACAAAATTGGACCCTGAGGGGTTCCGGCCACAAAAATCGGATCCTGAGTGGCCCCGGCCACAAAAGCAGACCCTGAGGGGCCCCAGCCACAAAATCAGACCTTGAGGGGCCCCACCCACCAAATCAGACCCTGAGGGGCCCCGGCCACCAAATCGGACCCTGAGTGGCCCCGGCCACAAAATCGGACCCTGAGGGGCCCCACCCACAAAATCGGACCCTGAGGGGCCCCACCCACAAAATCAGGCCCTGAGGGGCCCCACCCACAAAATCAGACCCTGAGGCCAAAGTGGCCCCTGAGAGGCACCCACAGTTAAATCGTATCCTGAGTTGAAAGTCTTGCAGGGGCAGCAGGCAAGTCTCTCTTAAAGGGGCAGCCCGGGCACCATTTCAAACCACTATCTGTACTTCCTTCAGGAAATACACATCTAGTTACATTTGAAAATGTTCCTTTAATATTGAGCTTTTCTTTTCAATACTTAAAGTCAAGACTGTTTTGATTAGTCACCAAGACCTTTTTATGCATCTTTTTCTATAGCCAACTAAGCCTAAACCCAAGTTCCTTGCATTTAAGCTTGACAAGATCCAAGCGGCAGAGGCTCCATTATCTTTACCACCAGCGAAGCAGGCCATGTTCAGAGGGTTTTCATTTATCAACTAGAAAACCCTGAACAAGACACCAGCTCAGTAACATCAGAGCAAGCTGTGTACCTGAGTCTCCAGAAGACCATGGCGAGAAGACCAGAAGATCGGATGTCCAACACCATCAGGGACGTCCAAATAGATAACTATAAGTGATAAGTATAGATAATTATTGGTATGAGAGGACAGGTATATTTAGTCTTCAATAAAAAAAAGAAAAAAAGAGATAAGTATGGATAAGTATAGGTAATTATAGGTATGAGAGGATAGGTATATTTAGTCTTCAATAAAAAAAAGAAAAAAAGAGATAAGTATGGATAAGTATAGGTAATTATAGGTATGAGAGGATAGGTATATTTAGTCTTCAATAAAAAAAAGAAAAAAAGAGATAAGTATGGATAAGTATAGGTAATTATAGGTATGAGAGGATAGGTATATTTAGTCTTCAATAAAAAAAAATAAAAAAAAAGAGATAAGTAAAGGGGGTTTCACACTAAGCGAGATCGCTAGCGATATCGCTCAAGCGTCACCGATATTGTGACGCGACAGCGATCTCGCTAAGTGTGAAATGTAGCGGCGACCGGACCCCCCGTCGGCTATCGCTGATTGTGCTCAAATGTGCAGGTACATTTTTCCATCGCTGGCGTCCCGCTGGCCAGTAATCATCGTTGTGTTTGAAGCTTAAAAACGACGAGCGACGTCGATAGCGACGCAGGGCTCAGCGACACAGGCGTGACTTACCGGCCACGCCTCCTCTGCCCCTATTGGTCTTTACAGCGCTCACAATGTGCGAAATGTATCCGACGAAGGTATAAAAGACAACGCTGTAGCGCCTCATTCAACACTTTGTTCCCGTGCATAGTGGATGTTATTAACCGGTTTGGCTTCAACGTTCCTGTGCGAGTCGCTACAGCGTTTATATTTTAACGGCTTTCACACCGTGGTTGCTTCAGCGTCCCTATCACAATCGCTATTGCGCTTTTATTTGTGGATTCATTTTATTCATCAAAGGACAACTCTGTTTGCCAGGTATGTATTTAAATAGTACCGAAAGTTGCCTTCCCCCAGTTTAGTTTGCCCCTTGTTGTACACTCGTCCACCTCCATTATCTCTATTGATAAGCGTTAACTTTTCAAGCTCTGCGATCCAAGATCAGCAATTTAAACACTTCTATGTACATTGTGTCCATACGCATTGGACTGGGCATCCATTTTTTGTTAAAAACTGTGCCCACCCCATTCTTGCTATTTTTGAGCGTAACAATTTGAAAGCACAGCGACCATGTATCTGCAATTCAAACTCTTTTTTATTTCCTTTTCTATGGCCATTGTGTCCATATGCATTGTCATTGGCAGCCATTTTAGATGACAGACTGCGCCCTCCCCCATGCTCGCTGTTTTGTAGCGTAATACTTTTATTGCTTATTATTAACCATGTTTCTGCAATTTAAATTTTTTTTACCTTTTGTATGTCCATTGTGTCAATACGCACTGGGCCTGCACAGCCATTTTAGTTTCAGACCGCGCCCGCCCCCCTTTTCTTGCTACTTTTCAGCGTGACACTTTTATAGCTCAGCGACCATGCATCAGTTTTTCACTGTTTCCTATTGTATGTTCATAGTGTCCATATGCACTGGCCTGGGGCATACATTTCAGGTGTCAGACCGCTCCCACCCCATTGTTGTTATTTGTTGGCTTTATACAATTGAAGCTCTTGTTTCCAAATTGTCTAATGATTTTATTTTATTTTGCAGTTTGTATATCATGAACGGCGCAGAACGTGCTATTGTGGCTGCTGCTTTGGTGTTGGAGGGTGGTCGGCTACATGAAGAGGCATTGATGCAAGAGAGGCGGTCCAAAAGAAAGCGGCGCATGTGGACCAGAGAGTGGCTGGCGAAGAGGTCCGAATTCTCACACATGCAGCTCGTAAGAGAACTGCAGGAGAACAATCCTCAGGATTTCAGGAACTATTTGCGGATGTCAGAGGACTCTTTCAAATTTTTACTAGCCAGGGTGACGCCATTGATTGAAAGGAGAAATACAAAAATGCGAGCTGCTGTGCCGGTAGACGAACGATTGACCGTGATGCTGAGATTCCTGGCCATCGGACGATCACTCAAAGATCTGCAATTTTCTTCAGCCGTTTCTTTGTCACTGCTCAGCAGTTTGAATCCTGAAACATGCAATGTCATAGTCCAAAGCCTCAGGAGCTACATCCAGTTTCCAAAAACAGAGGCGGACTGGAAAAATATTGCCTCTGATTTTGAGCGGCTTTGGCAGTTCCCAAACTGTGGGGGGGGCTTTGGATGGTAAACATGTGAGGATCACCCAACCGCCGAAAAGTGGATCCTATTTTTTCAATTATAAGGGCTATTTTAGTGTAATCCTTATGACCCTTGTTAATGCAAACTACGAGTTCATAAATGTTGATGTAGGCATGAACGGCAGGGTTTCAGATGGGGGAGTGTTAGAACATACACTTTTTGGAGAGCGATTGAACAACAGTGACCTGAACCTGCCTCCCAACACAGAGACAACCGCCAACCTCAACTTTGTTTTCGTCGGTGATGAAGCCTTCCCGCTGCATGCCAATCTGCTGAAACCGTACCCCCAAAAAAGTGTGACGGAGCAAACACGGATATTTAATTACCGTTTGTCAAGGGCACGAAGGGTTGTGGAGAATGCGTTTGGCATCATGGCCAGCCGCTTTCAGATTTTCCACACACCCATAAACCTAAAGTTGGAATCCATTGACTCGGTCGTTATGGCTTGTTGCGTGCTGCTCAATTTTCTGCGGCGCCGCGATGCAAACGATTACGCTCCGCCTGCCTTTGTGGACTCTGTTGACACGACAAATGGTCAGGTTCTTCTTGGTGGGTGGCGTGACAATGATCCCGCAGTACCTGGACTTCAAGCACTGGCAAGGGGAAGGAACCGTGATGATGCAAAGGCCTGCAGGGAGCAATACTGCCAATATTTTAATGGGCCTGGTGCTGTTACTTGGAAGCATCAAATCTAGACAGCAAAAGTGTATATTTAACATGTTTCTTTTATTCTTGTGTGATAAATACAACAATAAATTCAAATTGTTACTACTTTACAAAGTGTTTGTGGTTTTTAAAAGAAAAAAAAAAAGGGAACGTTCCAATGTGCTATGTTCCACACAGTATATACAGGACATCCCCACACGGTATATACAGGGCAACCACACACATTATACAATGCCCAGCCCCGCATGGTATATACAAGGCAGTCCAACACTGTATATAAAGCCCAGCCCCGCATGCTATATGCTGGGCAGCCACACACGGTATATACAGGGCAACCACACACAGTATACAATGCCCAGCCCCGCATGGTATATACAAGGCAGTTCAACACGGTATATAAAGCCCAGCCCAGCATGCTATATGCTGGGCAGCCACACACGTTATATACTGTAAATACCAGCCCCTCACGGTATATACAGCCCAGCCCCACATGGTATTTAAACCCCAGCCCTGCATGCTATATGGTGGGCAGCCACACACGTTATATAAATACCAGCCCCGCACGGTATATACAGCCCAGCCCCACACGGTATATAAAGCCCAGCCCCGCATGCTATATGGTGGGCAGCCACACATGTTATATAAAGCCCAGCCTGGCATATACAGTAAAATCCCGCACATGGCACTGCGACACAGTAACAGCACTGCAGCATCGGCGTGAAGACGCCATTTTATAACCGCCCTCAAGTGGACGCTATAGCGTCACCTATAAGCGCGCACTAGTACCATATTAATTTAAATAACGCAGTAGCGTCACCAAAAGAGGCGCGATAACGTCGTGACATCACGACGTTCTTGTGGTCGTCCTTGCTGCGGAGTGAAAGCAAAACAGGAAGCAATGGCTGGCAGACAGAGAGCTACACCTTGGGGGAAGGCCGAAATGCGCTTCCTGGTACAGGAGATGGAGAGGCGGGACTATGCGTGTGGACAGGTGCATGCACACCCCATGAGACACAAGCGGGCTGTGTTGCGGAGGATCCGGCGAGGACTGTTACGCCGTTTCGGAGTCGAGCGCACCACGACACAAATAAGGAAAAAACTGGCGGATCTGCACTTTCGCTCAAGAGACCTCCTCACCAGCCTCCAACAGCAAGTGCGAAGGGAGCGAGGTGAGTGTTCCAGATAGTATGTTCCACATGTTTATACTTTTTAAAGTATTTTTTTTTTCTTTTACGTCAGGGTTTACAGTTTAAAAAAAAAAAAATTACATTCGCACATGTTAAATTGCACAACTCAAGTTGAAGTGGTATTGCGCTCAGTATTTTTTTACAACAGTGGCACATGCAGCGGCCCCAGCCCCATCACCACCTGCAGCACCACCAGCCCCCGCAGAACACGCAAGCCCGCCGCTGCAAGCATCTCCTGAAGCTGAGCCCGTAAGTTTTTAAAATACGTTTATTTATGTTATTAGTATTTTAATTGGGTTGAAAGATAAAAGAAAAGGGGGGGGGGGAGGAAGTCAAGGTTCACATATAGGGAAAGGAAAATAGATTTTGATTTGTAATAATTTAAAAAAACCAAAGTGTGATTCAGGGAGAAAACCAAAGCAAAAAAATTGTAAACAGACCTGATGGTAAAAATCTAATTTTAAAAAAAAATATAAGTTATATACAAAAAAGTTGCTTGTTGGAGAGAGAGATAATAACAACATTAGAAAGAAGTATTCGGTTTCAATTATATAGTATTACAATACCGTTTGATTTTGGATGTTTTAATCGCTTTGGAAATGCTCAATTTCCAATTTTTAGATACCAGAGCCCGTAAGGACCCCCTCGCCCCCCTCAACCACAAATTGCTTCCTCCACTTCATCCCCAATGGGTGTGTTTTCTCCAGCATCACTCCGAGAAGCTGGAGCAGACTCGACCTCCGGTAATCGAATAACTTTTTTCTTGTTTGAAGCATGTTTGAAATGATAATTTGTGTAAGAGTTGTTGACATAATATATATATACCTTTTTTTTTTTCTAGTACGTGTTGCCACTCGACGTGGAAGGGCTGTAATCTCCTCATCAGATGAGTCAGAGGCGGCACAAAAACGTAAGTGTTTTACCGCAAGAATGAACCGTATGCACCCATCTGCTGCCACTTAACACTATGGCCCCATATTGCGACCCATAGGATATGGCCCCATATGCTACCACACCTACATTATGCCACCATATGCTGCCCTACACACTATGCCCCCATATGCAGCCACATAACACAATGCTCCCATTTTCAGACACATTGGATATGTCCACTTATGATGCCCCATCCATAATTCCCCCATATGCCGCCTATAACTATTACCCCATATTCTCACCTATAGAATATTGGCCAATGATTATGACCGCATATGCAGCCACATCCTACATAATAATCTAAACAATCTCAATTTCCTCAACAGAAATACCAACCTTACCTGATCTCTTGGCAGCACACAGGAGGGCGATGTCTGCGTTACACCAACTCGGAGTGATGCTGGACCGATTTGTGGCAGCCCAACCGCAGGGTGAAAACATTTGATTTTGTTTCGCGTTATGTTTTAGGTTGTACCTTTTATTATTTTTTTGTTAAAAAAAAATATATATATATATATATATATATATATATATATATATATGTCATGTTGACATATGTAAAATTAAAAAGGTTTGTTTAAAAATCTTTCATAAAAAAGGAATTAAAAAACCAAAAAAAAAAAAAAATTTAAAAATTAAGAAACTGACAGTGTCAGTAATTTAAACATTAAAAAATGTTATTTTGAAAAATCAATTCTACATCTCATGTGGCACCTTTTTTTGGCATCGTAACAGATAGAATATTAATGTTATAAGAAAACACACTTTCATAGGGAACACTACACGTACAGGGCTAATTGCAGGCTTTACTTAACTACACAGCAGCCAATGAAACCCGCCTTTATCGCGCGGCAAACCACTTTTTCACAATCTACAAAGAACTTGTAACAGGGATCATGTGTAATGCAAAAATTTAAATTTTATTTCTTTTATTCAAACAAACAATAAGGATACAAAACTAAAACGGGTTCTTTAATTAATTTAACAACAAGTAAACAATAAAACTATAATTGAGTATAAAAACAGTCAGTCATTCAGTTGCTGCCTTCCAGGATTTATGAATGGGGCAGACTGGAAATGTGGGGTTCCAAAGTTCATGCTCTGAATTGGCTGAATCATCCTTCTTGGCGTGCTGGTTACATGTTCTTGCATCTGCGGCCATGGGTTTTGTGACATAGACTGGCCATCCACAAGAGTATAAGTGTCTGTAAGTTTGCCGACAGCAGCTTTATTTACCGTTTCAAAGATTAGTCTCTCGGCCTGTAGCCTTTGCGTTACGTCGAGAGACCGAAGTCTTTCGTCCACCATGTGTGCAAAGCCACCAATTGCTTGTTTTTCCTGCTGCACCAATACGTTCTTAGCTAAATCTACAAACTCTGGAAAAGGAGGAGCGGTGGCCTTTCTTTTTCGACTCACTGGGAGACGCATTTGCACAGTGTACGCTCCCGCGGACACACTTGCCTCCTCTGCAATGATGGACATCCTGTCGTCGGTTGCGTTTGGTGTTGCTGGGGTTTCCTGTATGACACATGCTGTAGGTGAGACATCTTCTGTTACATGCTGCAAGAACAGAAAAACCTGGTTAAAACACCGAAAAATTAAAAAGTGTTGTCTAAATACATAACAAATTATTATGAGGGGGGGAGAAGTGGTACTGGCTATGTAATGACATCGACCATTTGTAGAAATTATGTAATGATAACACAATTACCAGCTGTGAACAAAGTTTTCAATCATGGACTCATTCATTAAAATTCAATAGCATGTACATAGCTATGTATCATTGGTTTTTAGAGGGAAACCCAAAACATACTTACATCGCCAACAGGGGAATCAGGCCGTGTCACTGTTTCTTCCTCTTCAGGCAGTGACATTGAACAATGCATAAGCCGGGGGATTTCCTGGTCTCGTGTAAACTCCAGTAAGTTGTAGTACCACAACCTCGGAACATACACATCAGTACCCGCCCCCGACCTGGTAGACTTTTCCACCTTGTTCAATTCCTTCTTCTAGACAGTGCGTAGTGCCTGTATTTTTTTTTAATAACAGCCTCATCTACCGTTTCGCTGGGATGATGTTCTTGATATAGTTGCACAAGTTTCTCATATGCAACCTTCTTTTTGTACTTATTACTGTAGTCTGGCGACTTCACCTTCCAGAGGCAGGGCATTGACCGATATATGTCAATAAATTGGCGTATGAAGTCTTGGCTACTTGCTGCCATCTTTAAAAAAAAAAAAAAAAAAGAAAAGGAAATGGTGAGTACGTTTCATTTCGGCACGGTGGCTCAGTTACGGCACGGTTCAAGAATGGGGGCGGGCGCGGTCTCAAAAGTAAAATGGCTTCCCACACATGTGC
The DNA here is from genome assembly GCF_039654945.1 of Dendrobates tinctorius. Lineage (NCBI taxonomy): Eukaryota > Metazoa > Chordata > Amphibia > Anura > Dendrobatidae > Dendrobates > Dendrobates tinctorius. The sequence goes on from NW_027361690.1 coordinate 38,059,587, forward strand.
ATATGGACACAATGGACATACACTTCATAAAAAAAGAGTTTGAATCGCATAAGCTTGGTTGCTGACCTATAAAAGAATCACGTTCAACAGTTACAATAATGGGGGCGGGCGCGGTTTCTAAACTAAAATGGCAGCCCAGACATGTGCATATGGACACAATGGACATACACTAGATAAAAAAGAGTTTGAAACGCATAAGCTTGTTCGCTGACCTATAAAAGTATCACGCTCAAAAATTTCACGAATGGGGGCGGGAGCGGTTTCTAAACTAAAATAAAACAAATAAAATTGTATACACAAAAATTATAACTTTTGACCCAAAACAAACCTACCTTTGACGGTGTGAAAAATCCGAAAGTTATGGAGGAGAAAAAAAAAAATAACGTAACTAGCACTGTTGATTCTTCAGATGGACTCAAAAATGGAGGTGTTGGAAAATAACGCTGATGAGTCTTCAAGAGGGTTGCTGAAGGACGAATAGCAAAATCAAACCAAAAAATGCACTTGTATCTCTAAGGAGAAAAATGCTGGTTTTGACGCTAACCACACCGCTCCAGAGATTTAAACTGAAACGCTACTACGTCCTCTTTAGTGACGCCGCCGGCCAATGAAAGCGCAGCAGTGACCACCAATCGGTGCTTGGGGGGCGTTGTAAATGAAACGCTGAAGCACGCCCACCGAGGTCTGAATCGCTTTCTGTTAAGTAATGTGAAAGGTACTCAACGACCAATGAGGTCGCTATGCAGATCGCTGATCTGTCTAGAGTCGTTGATGAGATTGGACTGTTTGAAAGCTATCTAGCGATCACGTAACGACACACCAGCGATCTATGCCTGGTCGAATCGCTATCGTTATCGCTGGTGCGTCGCTATGTGTAAAAGGCCCTTAAGGATAAGTATAGGTACGAGAAGATAAGTATAGGTAGAAAGAATAATTATAGGTAAGTATTGATAAGAAAGTATAAGTAAGGATAAGTATAGGTAAATGTAGGTAAGAAAGGATAGGTATATTTAATCTTCAATAAAAAGAAAAAAAAAAAGATAAGTATAGATAAAGATAAGTATAGGTAAAAATAATAATTATAGCTAAGTATTGGTAAAAAGTACAAGTATAGATAAGTAAGGATAAGTATAGGTAAATATAGGTAAGAAAGGATAGGTATATTTAATCTTCAAAAACAAAAAGAAAAAAAAGATAAGTATAGATAAGTAAGGATAAGTATAGGTAAATATAGGTAGAGAGGTTAAGTATAGGAAAAAAGAATAAGTGTAAGTAGGAAAGAATAACTATAGGTATGTATTGGTAAGAAAGCATAGGTTAGAAAAGATAAGTGTAGGTAAGAAAGGATAAATATAGGTAAATATAGGCAAGAAGGGATAAGTATAGATAAAAAAGTAAGTATAGGAAAAAAGGATATATATATGTAAAAAAAAAAAAACTAGGTATAGGTAGGAAAGGATACGCATTATAGGTAAAAAGGCTTATAGGTAAGACAGGATAAGTATAAATAAAAATGGATATTGTGAGGTAGCGCTGCCATTCAAGGTTGGGGGACACTCGCTTGGCAGCTACACAATCAGATCCAGCTCGGGATTTCATAAGCCATAACAGTCCATGAGGTTTATTTGCCATCATAAACCACAGCAGCAATATACAACAGCGCAGCGTCCATTATATAGCTTCACATGACAGCATAGCGTCCATTATACAGGCTATTTAGCCCCAGGGTTATCTTACCCACGTCAGGGTTCCCATATGGCTGTTTCTCCAGGCTGCAGACATCCACTCATTCCTCAGGGACTCTCAGACCCTGGCCGCCATTACCCACACAGCCGCTCCACAGGCTGTTAGTGAGGAGATCCTTCTCCTCATGAGACCTTCCAAACTGGACCAATCAGGTCCCAGCATTCACCACATGTGACCTACCCTGGCCACATTATATGGTCTATAGCCATGCCCACCGGGTCACATGACTATGACCTCATCACAGGTCCTTCACCTACTCACATAGCCTTTTACTATAGGTGTTATCAGACACAACCCTTGGTGGGTTTGTGGGTAGCTAGAACCCGCCCATCTCTCCAGCTGCCTGAAAGCTTCTCCCTAAAGGTACTGTCACACTTAGCGATGTACCAGCGATCCCGACCAGCGATATGACGCGGTCAGGATCGCTGGTACATCGCTAAGTGGTCGCTAGTGAGCTGCCACACAGGCAGATCTCACCAGCAACATCGCTGGGGACGGGGATCGCTACTTACCTGTCACACCAGGCGATCCTGCGTCCTCCCGCCCGGCTCCACGCGTCGCTCGTCCTCACAGCAGGAAGCGCCGCAGGAAGCCGACGACGAGAAACAGTCCTGAACATTCTCGCGCGATCAGCGATAACCAGCGGGGGAGCCGGTCGTAGGTAAGTATCACACACAGCGATATCGCTAGCAATATCGCTATAACGTCACTAGTTATAGCGATATTGCTAGCGATATCTCTTAGTGTGACATGCCCTTTACACATAGGCACAAAAGATCAGCTCTGCTGATCAGCAAATAACCAAGCCTTCATCTCAAAGCCACCCACTTTGAGACACACCAAGGCCACTCCGTATTCTGCCACTCATCCTCTCTCTTGGGACATCCACACAGCGCCCCCTAGTGGACACAGTGGTCATTACACCACAATATGTATAGGTAAGAAAAAATAAGTTAGCTAAATATGGTTAAAAAAAAGTATAAGTAAGGATAAGTGTAGGTAAAAAAAAGATAAGTATAGGTTTGAATGAATAAGTATAGGTAAGAAGGGATAAGTATAAGTAAGATAAATATAGGTAAAAAAGGTATTTAATAAGTAAGAAAGTATGTTTAAAATTAAAAATCAGTATAAGTAAAAAGGAGAATTACATTTAACATTCAATAAAAAAGGATAAGTAAGGATAAGTATAGGTAAATAAGGATAAGTATAGGTATGAGAGGATAATTATTGATAGGGGAGGAAAAGTATAGATAAGAAGGTATATGGATAGATAAGTATTGGTGTGAAAGTATAAGTAAATATAGTTAAGAGAGGGTAAGCATAAAAAGGAAAAGTATAGGTAAGAATGAAGGCAAGAAGGGGTAGGGTAGATGTAAGCTAAAAAGAAGATGGATTTTGTAATATACCGTATATACTCGAATATAAGCAGACCCTAGTATAAGCCAAGGCACCTAATGTTGTCATGGAAAACTGGGTAAGCTTATTGACTCGAGTAAAAGCCGGGTATGCATTGTTCCCTCATCCTGGTCCTGGTATGCATGGTTCCCCCCATCCTGTCCAAGTATTTGTGGCTCCCCCCGTCGCTGTCTTGGTATGCGTGGCTCCCCCCATCCCTGTTATGGTATGCGTGGCTCCCCCCGTAGCCGCCCTGGTATGCTTGGCTCCCCGTTGTATTTGTCCTGGTATGTGTGGCTCCCCCCTCCCATGCTTGTATGCATGCTTCCTATTACAAAAAAAATATATATCTTACTCGCCCTCCAGCGTGCTCTGAAAGCACCTTGTTCCAGCTTCCAGCAGCTCTTCCTGTGCTGAGCAATCACGTGGCACCACTCATTAAGGTAATGAATATTAATGTAATGAATATTCCCTCCACGCCTATGCATATTAATTACATTGCCACATGATTGCTCAGCTCAGGAAGAGCTGCTGGAAGCCGGCACCAACGAGATGCTGCAAGGGCACGCTGGAGGGTGAGTAGGATGTCTTCTGGAAGCCGGCAGCTGCGGCTGACACTGTGCACACTATAAGAGAGGCTCCTGACTCTGTGAGCCGCTACTCCGCCTCTTCCCCTCCCCTGCCGGTTTCTGGGACAATTGACCCGTGTATAAGCTGAGGGGGCGTTTTCAGCTCAAAAAATGTGCTGAAAAATTCGGCTTATACACGAATATATACGGTAGGTAACCGATAAACAGAAAAAGTGCAAAAATATAAACGATAGAAGATATCACTGCTGGCTAGAACAGCTGGCCCTGCTGTACCCACCTCCTATGGGTATAAAAGTAATCCACCAAAGAAGGTGCATTTGTGTCTGTGTGTGCACGTGTGCATGATGTTTCTGTGTGTGCGCACATGTGTGTATGATGTTTCTGTGTGTGTCAGTGTGTGCATGTGTGTATGATGTTTGTGTGTGATTGTGGATGCGGCAATGCCCTTTTTCTCTTTGAAATTTAATCAATCCCGCAAAATACATACAGTCATATGTTAAAGTTTGGGCACCCTTTTAACCCCTTCACCCCCAAGGGTGGTTTGCACGTTCATGACCGGGCCAATTTTTACAATTCTGACCACTGTACCTTTATGAGGTCATAACTCTGGAACGCTTCCATGGATCCCGGTGATTCTGACATTGTTTTCTCGTGACATATTGTACTTCATGTTAGTGGTAAAATTTCATTCAAATAACTTGCGTTTGTGAAAAAAATAGAAATTTGGCAAAAATTTTGAAAATTTTGCAATTTTCCAACTTTGAATTTTTATGCCCTTAAATCACAGAGATATGGCACGCAAAAAACTTGATAAGTAACATTTCCCACATGTTTACTTCACATCAGCACAATTTTGGAACCAAAATTTTTTTTTTGTTAGGAAGTTATAAGGGTTAAAAGTTGACCAGCGATTTCTCATTTTTACAACACCATTTTATTTTTAGGACCACATCACATTTGAAGCCACTTTGAGGGGTCTATATGATAGAAAATACCCAAAAGTGACACCATTCTAAAAACTGAAACCCTTAAGGTGCTCAAAACCACATTCAAGAAGTTTATTAACCCATTAGGTGCGTCACAGGAATTTTTTTGAATATTTAAAAAGAAATGAACATCTAACTTTTTTTCACAAAAAAAATACTTCAGTTTCCATTTTTTTTATTTTACCAAGGGTAACAGGAGAAATTGGACTGCAAAAGTTATTGTGCAATTTGTCCTGAGTACGCTGATACCTGATTTGTGGGGGGGAATGACTGTTTCGGCGCATGGCAGAGCTCAGAATGGAAGGAGCGCCGTTTGACTTTTTCAATGCAAAATTGGCTGGAATTCAGATCGGACGCCATGTCACGTTTGGAGAGCCCCTGATGTACCTAAACAGTGGAAACCCCCTACAAGTGACCCCATTTTGGAAACTAGACCCCACAAGGAACTTATCTAGATATGTGGTGAGAACTTTGAACCCACAAGGGCTTTACAGAAGTTTATAACGTACAGCGGTACAATTAAAAAAAATCATATTTTTTCCACAAAAATGATCTTTTCACCCCAATTTTTATTTTCCCAAGGGTAACAGGACCCTAAAAGTTATTGTGCAATTTGTCCTGAGTATGCTGATACCCCACATGTGGGGGTAAACCACTATTTGGGCGCATGGCAGAGCTCGGAAGGGAAGCAGCGCCATTTGACGTTTTTGGCTGGAATTGAGATCGGACATCATGTCGCGATTGGAAAACCCCTGATGTACCTAAACAGTGGAAACCCCCCACAAATGACACCATTTTGTAAACTAGACCCCCCCAAGGAATTTATCTAGATGTGTGGTGAGCACTTTGAACCCCCCAGTGCTTCACAGAAGTTTATAACGCCCGGGCGTGAAAATAAAAAAAATCGTATTTTTTCCACAAACATGATCAATTAGTCCCCAATTTTTTCATTTTCCCAAGGGTAACAGGAGAAATTGGACCTCAAAAGTTGTTGTCCAATTTGTCATGAGTACGCTGACACCCCATATGTGGGAGAAAACTACTGTATGGACACACGTCAGGGCTCGGAAGGGAAGTAGTGACGTTTTGGAATGCAGACTTTGATGGAATGGTCTGCGGGTGTCATGTTGCCTTTGGAGAGCCCCTGATGTACCTAAACTATTGAAACTCCCCACAAGCGACCCCATTTTGGACACTAGACCCCCTCACGGAACTTATCTAGATGTGTGGTGAGCACTTTGAACCCCCAAGTGCTTCACAAAAGTTTATAACGCTCGGACGTGAAAATAAAAAAATCATTTTTTTCCACAAAAATGATATTTTTGCCCCCAAATTTTTATTTTCCTAAGGGTAACAGGAGAAATTGGACCCCAAAAATTGTTTTGCAATTTGTCCTGAGTAGGCTGATACCCTACATGTGGGGGTAAAACACTGTTTGGGCGCATGGCAGAGCTTGGAAGGGAAGGAGCACCATATGACTTTTTCAACTCAGAATTGGCTGAAATTGAGATCAGACGCAATGTTGCATTTGGAGAGCCCCTGATGTGCCCAAACAGTGGAAACCCCCAATTCTAACTCCAACCCGAACCCCAACACACCCCTAACCCTAATCTCAGCCCTAGCCCTAACCCTAGCCCTAACCCTAGCCCTAACCCTAGCGGAAAAATGGAAATAAATACATTTTTTTTATTTTATTATTTTTCCCTAACTAAGGGGGTGATAACGGGGGGTTTGATTTACTATTTGTGGCGGTTTTTATGTTTGGCAGCTGTCGCACGCTAAAAGACGCTTTTTATTGTAAAAATAGTTTTTGCATCACCACATATTGAGAGCTATAATTTTTCCGTATTTTGACCCACCGAGTCATGTGAGGTCTTATTTTTTGCGAGACGAGTTGACGTTTTTATCGGTACCATTTTCGGGCACGTGATATTTTTTTATCGCTTTTTATTCCGATTTTTGGGACACAGAATGAACAAAAACCAGCGTTTCATGAATTTCTTTTGGGGGGGTGCGTTTACACCGTTCCGCGTGCGGTAAAATTGATAAAGCGGTTTTATTTTTTGGGTCAGTACGGTTACAGCGATACCTCATTTAGGTCGTTTTTTTATGTTTTGTCGGTTTTATGCAATGAAAACTATTTTATATAAAAAATAATTATTTTTGCATCACTTTATTCTGCGAGCTATAACTTTTTTATTTTTTCGCTGATGATGCTGTGTGGTGGCTCGTTTTTTGCGGGACAAGATGATGTTTTCAGCGGTACCATGGATATTTATATGCGTCTTTTTGATCGCGCGTTATTACACTTTTTGTTTGGCGGTATGATAATAAATAATTTTCTGCTTCGTTTTTTATTTTTATATTTTAAGGGGTTTGCTAAAGGGGTTAACTAATGGGACAGTTTTATAGGGCAGGTCGTTACGGACGCGGCGATACCTAATATGTGTACTTTTATTGTTTTTTTTTATTATTTTCAAAAAATGAATTTATTGGGGAATATTTTTTTTTTTTTTTTTTACTAATTTGGCGATTTTTTTAAATTTATTTTTACATTTTTTTTTAATTTTTTTTTTACTTTATTACATAGTCCCAGGTGGGACATCACTGTCCTGTGACAGATCGCTGATCTGTCACATCACAGATCACTGACAGATCAGCGATCTGTCACAGGCAGTGCCGAAGGCTTCCTCATGCCTGCGCTTTGCAGGCACTGAGGAAGCCAGCTTCCTCAGGTCCCCGAAGGCCCCCGTCGCCATCTTGGATTCGGGGGCCTGGAGGATAGGAGCCCCCCGCAGCAGCGCTGCACATTGCGCTGCCGTGGGGGGCTCAGGGAAGCACGGAGGGAGCCCCCTCCCTGCCGATGCTTCCCTTTAACTCCCGGTACACCGCGATCATGTTTGATCGCGGTGTGCAAGAGGTTAACGTGTCGGGGGCGGTCCGTGACCGCCCCTGACACATTGTGCCGGGTGTCAACTGTGATAATCAGCCGACACCCGGCCGCGATCAGCGGCGCTCACCACGTGGGCGCCGCTGATCGCGGTATCCCGTCCACGGTCATACGGGCCCGGGTACCGTGGACAGGATAGTACGTCGGATGTCAGGAAGGGGTTAATGTTAACCTTTTTTCTTTATAACAATTTTGGTTTTTGCAACAGCTATTTCAGTTTCATATATCTAATAACTCATGGACTCAGTTATATTTCTGGATTCAAATGAGGTTTATTGTACTAACAGAAAATGTGCAATCTGCATTTAAACAAAATTTGACAGGTGCAAAAGTATGGGCACCCTTATCATTTTCTTGATTTGAACACTCCTAACTACTTTTTACTGACTTCCTGAAGCACTAAATTGGTTTTGTTACCTCATTGAGCTTTGAACTTCACAGCCAGGTGTATCAAATCATGAGAAAAGGTATTTAAGGTGGCCACTTGCAAGTCGTTCTCCTATTTGATTCTCCTATGAAGAGTGGCATCATGGGCTCCTCAAAACAACTCTCAAATGATCTGAAAACAAAGATTATTTAACATAGCTTTTCAGGGGAAGGATACAAAAAGTTGTCTCAGAGATTTAACCAGTCACTTTCCACTGTGAGGAACATAGTAAGGAAATGGAAGAACACAGGTACAGTTCTTGTTAAGCCCAGAAGTGGCAGGCCAAGAAAAATATCAGAAAGGCAGAGAAGAATGGTGAGAACAGTCAAGGACAATCCACAGACCACCTCCAAAGACCTGCAGCATCATCTTGCTGCAGATGGTGTCACTGTGCATCGGTCAACAATACAGCACACTTTGCACAAGGAGAAGCTGTATGGGAGAGTGATGCGAAAGAAGCCGTTTCTGCAAGCACGCCACAAACAGTCGCCTGAGGTATGCAAAAGCACATTTGGACAAGCCAGTTACATTTTGGAAGAAGGTCCTGTGGACTGATGAAACAAAGATTGAGTTGTTTGGTCATACAAAAAGGCGTTAAAGCACGGAGGCTAAAAAACACAGCATTCCAAGAAAAACACTTGCTACCCACAGTAAAATTTGGTGGAGGTTCAATCATGCTTTGCGGCTGTGTGGCCAATGTTGGCACCGGGAATCTTGTTAAAGTTGAGGGTCGCATGGCTTCAACTAAGTATCAGCAGATTCTTGACAATAATGTGCAAGAATCAGTGACGAAGTTGAAGTTACGCAGGGGATGGATATTTCAACAAGACAATGATCCAAAGCACTGCTCCAAATCTACTCAGGCATTCATGCAGAGGAACAATTACAATGTTCTGGAATGGCCATCCCAGTCCCCAGACCTGAATATCATTGAACATCTGTGGGATGATTTGAAGCGGGCTGTCCATGCTCGGCGACCATCAAACTTAACTGAATTGGAATTGTTTTGTAAACAGGAATGGTCACAAATACCTTCATCCAGGATCTCATTAATAGCTACAGGAAGCGACTAGAGGCTGTTATTTTTGCAAAAGGAGGATCTACAAAATAATAATGTCACTTTTATGTTGGAGGTGCCCATACTTTTGCACCGGTCAAATTTTGATAAAATGCAGATTGCACATTTTCTGTTAGTACAATAAACCTCATTTGAATCCAGAAATATAACTGAGTCCATCAGTTATTAGATATATGAAACTGAAATAGCTGTTTCAAAAACCAAAATTGTTATAAAGAAAAAAGGTTATCATTAATAGGGGTGCCCAAACTTTAACATATGACTGAACATGTGGACTATATACTCAAAGACACACACACACTTTATGACTAGGGTTGATCTAATAGCTTCGGATAAGTCCTTATCCGAATAGCTATAGCGCATCCTGAATAGCTGCCTTGGGAACCAAGATACCTGAAGTGGGTACCTGAAGGATCTCCATGCATGTTTTGTGACTATCACACAGCCGCGACACATGCAGCTGTGGAGCCGAACAGCTGATTATCGGGAGCGCTCCAGGTATCCAGGTTACTGGTGCAGCTATTCAGTAAGCGTTATAACTATTCGGATAAGCACTTATCCAAATCTATTCGCTCATCCCTATTTATGACTTATTTACACACATTAACATGCATTGATACAAACAGACTATATATATGAAGCATTATATATAAATAAAATATATATATATATATATATATATATATATATATATATACACACACCCCTTGAAAAGTTAGATTTTAATCAATGTCTCACTGGACACAAGTACAAAATCAAAAATTTTGACATAGAACATTTTTTAACCCATAGCATGAAAGTACGGTTAATAATATAACTCACTACTAATTCTTCAGTTTTACTGAAATTGGTTGATGCAAAAATGAATGCACCCCACATCAAAAACTAATACATCTAGTATTTTGTATGACCTTCATGATTTTTAACAATCGCACCAACTGTTCTAAACATGGAATGAACAAGATGGCTGCATATTCCAAAATCTATTTTTTTCGTTCTTCATCAATGACCTCTTTTAGAGCCTGAATGCTGAATGGAGAGTGAGGTTCAATGTGTCTCTTCAGAATTCCCAATAGTTCTTTGGTTGGGTTCAGATCAGGAGACATACTTGGCCACTGAATCATAGTCACCCTGTTCTCATTAGAAATGCAACAATGACCTTAGATGTGTGTTTTGGATCATTAACATGTTGGAAACGTGCACGTCTACCAAGGCACAAGGCGATGATCGCATCTTTTCTAACAATATAGAGCAGTGCATATGTGAATTCATGATACTCTCAATGAAATGTAGCTCTCTGACACCAGCAGCGCTCATGAACCCCCACATAAGGACACTGCCACCACTATGATTCACTGTAGGAACCATGCATTTAGAAAAATGAATGGAGCTTACAGTGAAACATGGTGATGGCACTGTCCTTGTGTGGGGCTGCATGAGTGCTGCTGGTATAGGGGAATTACTGTTCATGGAGGGTATTATAAATTCATAGATATACTGCCACTATACACTATCGATGTACTGCTCTATATTGATAGAGAAGATGCTACCATCAATCTGTGCCCTTGTAGATCTGTTCTTTTACAATATGACAGTGATCCAAAACACACATGTTACATATATGAAGAATAGAGTGAACGTAAGTCAGTGGTCAAGAATGTCTCATGATCTGACCCCAACTGAACACCTATGGGGAATTCTGAATAGACAAGTTGAGCATCACTCTCCATCCAGCATCGAGACTCTAAAAGAGGTTAGTTTTGAGGTATGGAAAAAGAAAGATGTTGCAGCATGTTGCCAAATTGTTCATTTCATGCCTAGAAGACTTGGTGTTGTTCTTAAAAATCATAGAGGTCTTAAAAAATAGTAAATGTAGTATTTTGTGATGTGGGGTGTATTCATTTTTGCATCAATTAATTTGAATGAAAACTGAAGATATAGTAATGCAAGTTATATTATTAACTTTACTTTTATGTTCTGGGTTAATAAAATGTTCTATGAAATCCAGTCTTGTCAAAATTGGAAATTGTTCTTGTAATCAAAAAGACATTTATTAAAATCTTACTTTTCAAACCTGGTGTACTCATTTATGCTGAGCACTGTGTGTGTGTATATATATATATATATATATGTATATATGTACATGAACATAAAACATATATGTATGTCTGTTTCTATCAATCAATGTGTGTATACAAGTCATTATGTGTGTATATATACAGTATGTGCTACATAGTCACACATATGTATTTTGTGGGTGCGATTAAATGTATATGTTTGTATGTATTTAAGTATGTACAGTATGTGTTTCAGTGTGTTTATGTGAGTGTATGTTTGCAAGTGTCGCTATGTGTATCTGCAAATGTATGCATATATGTGTATATGTCACAGTGTGCATAAGCAGCCAACCTGGTGTTTGTTGGTCGGGAGGTCGCCTGCCTGTTTACTCTGCACAATTATCGGACAATGACGGTTCCTAAGATCGCCCATCCCCGATAATCACCCAGTGTAAGTGCCCCCTTAGTTACACATAAGCATTATATAGTCTAGAGATAAAGATAAGATAGAAATATAAGTATTAGATAAGTATAAATACCCCCATGTACAGGGGTGACAGGGCCCATCCAGCGCTGACACTGCAGTGACCCAGGGATTAGCCGATCGCCAGCACTTTGGGCTTGGGGTCAGGAAGAAGTTTTTCCCCACACATGGGGTTGTTTCGCCTTCCTCTGGGTCACATCCTTTTTATGCAGTAAATCCTATAAATGGCGCTGGATGATTACATTAAACTAAATTTGATAATGGATCGTAATAAAAGTTAATAAACTCCATTCATTGTGTCTGTATCATCTTTATTTTCTGCTTATTCTGCTGTGATTATTATTATAACTAGATGGTGGCCAGATTCTAACGCATCGGGTATTCTAGAACATGTATGTAGTTTATTTATGAAGATTTAAGACAGAACTTGTTCAGTAAAGATGAGTGAACTACGTCGCGCCGTGAGGGTTAAATTCCGCGCCAATATCGCTGTTTGGTCGCCGGGCGCGACCAATCAGAAAAGCGTGGTTCAAATCCCGTGGCAATTCGCTGGCGGACTGCACCTGTCGCAGGGTTAGAGGTGGTGTGCGTCGTTCGAAATCCGCGCCAATTTGCGATCGGACTGCGCCTGTCGCTGATTGGTCGCAGGGCCGGCCGCGACCAATCAGCAACGCGGGATTCGCGACCGGACTTCGCCTGTCACTGATTGGTCGCGGGGGCCGGCCGGGACCAATCAGCGACGCAGGATTTCCGTTACAGACAGAATTAGATGGTTATATAGTAGATGTTGGTCTGCTGTAATGAATGGGACAAATGGTGGAGTAAAGAGTTAATCCGATATCATTTTTTGTGTGGAGCTGGGTCACGTTATCTCGCTGCCGGTTCTTTCCCATCATGACAGTGATGTTATGGCGTCTGTCATATGGTTTTCCCAGACTGATGTCACTGCCCCAATATGACCCACATCATCCATCAGATGTAGTACATGGGATAGGGCCGACATCAATGACTGCTCTGTAACCCAAGTGTAGTCTTGTCCACTAATGTCCCTGCAGGTCACAGATCATATAGAGGATGCCATATTCCATAGTCACTGTACTTATGTAAACAGGTTACAGGATGCAGTGACTCAGGGAAGGCAGAGCAAGGTTTAACAGCATTAAATTGTAATTATAACAAATAAGGGAACTCCTCGTATGGAGATAACAGTAAGGCTGGAGTCACACTAACCTGCGCAAAATACGGTCAGTATTTTACATGCGTAATATGGATGACAGACCCCTAAATAGTGCTCCGTATGTCATCCGTAATCAAGGTGTGGTCGCGTATTTTGCACATGTCAGCATCCGTATGTAATCCGTATGGCATCCGTATGGCGAGATTTTCTCGCAGGCTTGCAAAATGGACATATAATGGAGCCCTATGACAGGGTTTCTAAAGACACCTGGTGCGTATTTCTCGCAAGTCACAAGTGTGGTCCATGTGTAATCCGTATTTTTTGCGCACCCATAGACTTGCATTGGCGTACTACGGGCGTAGTACGCTGACAATCGCAGCATGCTGCGAGTGGCACGGAGCGTAGGATACTGAGGAGAAATATACGGCTGGTGCGAGTGACCCCATAGAAAATCATTGGTCCGTGTCTAATGCGTGCTTTTTGCGCCTCTCACTCTCCCGTATTCCTCGCCAGTGTGACTCCGGCCTTAAACTGAAAACAAGAATTGTAATTTAACAGTCCAGTTATTAAACTTATCATGTCTGTAGGTTCCTCAGCCGCAGTCAGTCCAATGGGGGTTGTAATACCGGCAACGGCCAGCATTGAGTCCTCAGATGGGGTACACAATTAACGATCCAACTTCTGGCGCCAACGAGCGGTCTCCAGTTCTGCCTGCTGAGCCCCTAGTCCATAAGCCTGTGCAGCCAAAATGGAGAAAGCTGCAGAAGTCCCCGTCTCAAGCATGGGCTGTACAAAGTCCAGAAATAGAAGGCGAGCACCATCACAATAGTCCACACATTCGAACCATCATACGTGTATAAAAGAGACGCAGCCGGCAATACAACTGTTTTACCCTTAGGTGCACATTCAAGGAAAATAAGCAAATCCGCATAGCAAAAAATAGTAGAAAAGAGCGGCACTCACCAGGTAGTGCAGTCAAGGCTTTATTATAAAAGCATATCAGCGGGAGAACAGGTGCAAAAAGGAGATAGCAACGACGATCGTTTCATGCTGCAAAGGCGCTTCCACAGGTTACATGGTGAGCTGCAGCCGGCCAAGGAGGAAATACCCACAACCAGAAGTCAGGACCCCTCCCACCGGTGCCGCTCACCTGCTGAGCAATCAACAAAACAACAAAAGAATATATATACATAGTTCACATAAGTGAAAACAAAAATATATAATACATATAATAGTACCATAAATACAAAAGGAAAAAAGAGAAAAAACCACAAGCCAGAAAAAGGCGAAAAAATAATGATTTTTCACCAAAAAAATTTTTTACAAAAAACTTTTCTCATTTCACAAAAAAACAGACATATCAATCCTTTCATTGAGTCCCGCACACTCTAAAGCACGGGTTTGCATAATCCACCTGGCCTATCGTTTCAATAAATTCCTATTCAGATCACCTCCCGTGAGGGTAGAGTAACCCTTTCTATGCCAGCAAATGATAATGCATCGGGATTTCCACCGTGTGCTTCTCTCATATGGTTAATAAGTCTAGGGACCCCTTTGTATCAGTATCGTGACTTAAAATGAGCCAATTTTACTTCAGTTTTTCGTAAACCATCATCCACTAATGCCATGCTTCACTATGACAGTTATCACCCTTTTTACATGAAAAATTCTTTACCGTATAGTCAGTTTCTTAGACTAAAACGTATAAATAATACCCAAAAAGGCTTTGTTGACCAATCGCGAGAATTATATAACAGATTTTTGAAGAGGGGTTACCCTGAAAACCTGCTAAAAAAACACAGACCAGGTTTAATCAGACCTCAAGTGGTGAGGCGAATAAAAGGGTTAATTGCAAGAAGGATGAAAAGAGGTTTGTTTTTTCGTTTGATTTTGGTCCTATGGACGGGGCAGTCAGGTCTGCAATCCGTAAAAATTGGCACATTTTAAGTCACGACACTGATTTATCAGAAGTGGTGGAGAGAGGACCCTTTTTGCTTGTAGGAAAAGTGTCAGTTTAAAGGATATTCTTGTACATAATCGTATGGAAGATCCACATAGTAATTGGCTCAATTTGATGCCCCGAAAGGTAATTATCGATGTGGGCAGTGTCCATTTTTTTCCAAGCATGGGCTGATGCGCGTTGGCCAGCCAAGGGTATGTATGAGTTCTGCCTTGAGTTTATCTGGGCGCACGGCGCTCTCTACCGTCACTGTCCCGCTGGGGCGTGCGGGTAAGCCGAGTCACGGCATGTCTCAGCGCTGCTGCTCTGGGTGCGGAGCGAGCTGCACAACCTGCTGCACTCTCCCTGATGGAGGGAAGCTGCCTGCTTCTTCGCGGGCTTTCTGCTCTCTCCGTGGCTTTGTCACGCCCCCTCTCCCCGGGTCATGGGGCCTGTCCGGTCCCCTATTCCTTCCCTCAGGCAACATGGGACACAGCCTCAACAGTTGCAGGCCCGGCCTGGTGCAGGTACCCACAGCCTGGTCTTCCTCCTTACACTTACCCCACAGAAGCTCCACACCATAACCATATCAGGAGCCTCCAGCCCATCACATATGGAAAGGTGACCTGGAGCAGGGGATGTAAAGGGATAGAATATATTAGTGCAGATATGTATTCAGGGGATAGAGATAGAAAAGGAGGTGTCGTTAGCCTTACTGAACAAGGAGGTACAGTGGCAGGCAGGAATTCATGCTTCCCTAGTCACTTTAAGTGGTCATGCCCACTACTGATCATTGTGACTATTGTGTGTGTGTGTAAGGAGGTGGCAGGAACCTCCCCGTCTGCTCTCCTCTCTCCTATGTGCACTGTTTATGACGTGTGCATTTACTGTATTGTTTATGTCTAGTGTACTAATGTAATATATGTTTTGTATTCCTATGCTGTGTTTGTACTGTGTGAACTTGCAATGTATGGAGGACACAGGTTGTGGATGGCTTTGTATGTCATGGTTAGGGTTTTAAACTGGAGTGAAAAAAGAAGAGTGTTCCAGCTCCTTAAAAGATATTGTGCTTCTCAAAAATATTATCTTGGATAGTCATGGATGTTTAAACTGTGAGTAGGTATAGAACTTTGATAAAGATCTGTTCCAGATTGAAACGTGTCGCTTGATTCCCTGTATGCACACTGATTATGGAGTTTTACAGCACAAGAAAATATTTTTGAGAAGCACAAATAAAGTTTCAAGATTTTTTTAAGGAGCTGGAACACTCTTCTTTTTTCACTGTTGGAATCATGACATCAAGTCAAGATGGAGTTCCGTGCACCTGGGGGTCTCGTTTGTGAGCTGGCTGTGGTTTTGTATCACTTTTTTTTTTAACTGGAATCTTTGGGTAATGGGGAGCCAGTGCACGGATTGACAGAGTGGAGAGGCCGGGGAATAGCGGGGGGGACAGGTGGATTAGTCGGGCAAGAGTCTGAGGAGAAGCAGCGAGGACCACAGATCATGAGTGTAATAATAATAATAATTATAATAATAATTTTTATTTATATAGCGCCAACATATTCCGCAGCACTTTACAATTAAGCAAGGACATGTACAGACAATAAATTCAATACAAGTTAAGACAATTTAAACAGTGACATTAGGAGAGAGGTCCCTGCTCGCAAGCTTACAATCTACAAGGAAATGGGGGGGGGGGGGGCACAGTACGTGAAAAGTGCTTGTTAATTCAGGTCTGGCAATTATAATAAATAGGGATTTTCATATAAAGCTGCATGATCCGGTCATCAGCCTGTGTGTTTAAGTGCAATAGTCAAGTATCAAGTGCAGTTATCATGTGCATGGAGGGTGTGAAGACAGATGAATAGTAGGGTGCAGATTCAGAATAATATTTGGAAGGAGGGAACAGGGCAAAGTTAGTTTACTGAGTCATTGATGTGGTAGGCTTGTTTGAAGAGATGGGTTTTCAAAGCGCGCTTGAATAGGCCGGGGCTAAGTATCAGTCTGATCGTCTGGGGAAGTGCATTCCAGAGAGCTGGAACAGCACGAGAGAAGTCTTGGACACGGAGGTGCGAGGTTCGGATTACGGGGGATGTTAGTCTTAGGTCATTTGTAGAACGGAGGGCAAGTGTAGGGCGATAGACAGAGATGAGAGAGGAGATATAAGGCGGTGCAGAACAATGGAGAGCTTTGTGGGTGAGAAAGATGAGTTTATACTGGACCCTGTAGCGAATAGGTAGCCAGTGTAATGACTGGCACATGATGGAGGCATCGGTGAAGCGGCTGGACAGAAATATGACCCTGGCTGCCGCATTCAAGATGGATTGGAGAGGAGAAAGTTTGGTAAGAGGGAGACCGATCAGAAGAGAGTTGCAGTAGTCCAGACGAGAATGAATAAGAGCGACAGTAAGAGTCTTTGCAGTTTCAAAGGTGAGAAAAGGTCGGATTCTGGAGATGTTTTTAAGATGCAGGTGACAAGAGCGAGTGAGTGATCGGATATAGGGAATAAAGGAAAGTTCAGTGTCGAATATGACCCCAAGACAGCGGGCATGCTGCTTGGGAGTTATAGTTGAACCCTCCAGGATTATTTCGATGTTGGGTAGAGTGAGGTTAGAAGAGGGGAGAAACACAAGAAGTTCAGTTTTGGAGAAATTTAGTTTCAGATAGAGGGAGGACATGATGTTAGAGACAGCAGACAGACAATCCTTGGTATTTTGAATTAGGGTAGGGGTGATGTCAGGGGAAGAAGTGTATAATTGGGTGTCATCAGCATAGAGATGATACTGGAACCCAAATCTGCTGATTGCTTGTCCAATAGGGGCAGTGTATAGAGAGAAGAGGGGGCCTAGGACTGCACCCTGCGGGACCCCGATAGTGGGGACAAGGAGAGGAAGAGGAGCCGGCAAAAGATACAGTGAAGGAGCGGTCAGAGAGGTAGGAGGAGAACCAGGAGAGGGCTGTGTCCTTGAGGCCTATAGAACGGAGCATAGTGAGGAGGAACTGGTGATCCACAGTGTCAAATGCAGCAGAGAGATCCAGGAGAATCAGCAGGGAGCAATGACCTTTCGATTTAGCTGTTATTAGATCATTAGAGACTTTAGTGAGGGCAGTTTCAGTAGAGTGTAAAGAGCGGAAACCAGATTGTAAGGGGTCGAGAAGAGAGTTATCCGAGAGATAACGGATTAGACGGGAGTGGACCAAGCGTTCCAGGAGTTTAGAGATGAAGGAAAGGTTAGAGACAGGTCTGTAGTTAGCAGTGCAGTTCTGGTCCAGGGATGTCTTTAAGTAAAGGGGTTATGATGGCATGTTTAAATGAGGAGGGAAATATACCTGAAGAAAGATAGAGGTTAAATATTTTAGTCAGGTGAGTGGTGACCACTGGTGAGAGAGACTGCAGGAGCTGTGAAGGAATGGGGTCACTGTTGCAGGTTGTAAGCCGAGCGGAAGCGAGGAGCTTGGAAACTTCTTCTTCTGAAACAGGTTCAAAGATATCTAGTGAGCTTGAGGTGTGGCAGGGAAGGGGATCCAGGTACTGAGGAGATTGGGCTGAGATATCCTGATGGATGCAGTTGATTTTTTCTAGGAAATAAGTGGCCAGATCCTCACCGCTGAGGTTGGTGATGGGGGCCTGTACTTTAGGTTTCAGGAGGGAGTTTAAGGTTTCAAAGAGTCGCCTTGGGTTGTTGGATAGTGAGGTGATGAGGGTGGTGAAGTAGGATTGTTTGGCCAGATGAAGGGCAGTTATAGGTTTTGAGCATGAACTTATAGTGGATGAAGTCTTCTGCTAAGAGAGATTTTCTCCACTGCCGCTCTGCACACCTTGAGCAGCGCTGAAGAAAGCGTGTTTGCATTGTGTGCCAGGGCTGCCGTTGTCTGTGTCGGGTCTTTCTGTGTGTAGAAGGTGCTGCTTGATCTAGGGCATTCTTCAGTGTATTGTTGAAGTTTGATAATGCCAAGTCTGGACAGGAGAGAGAGGAGATGGGGGCTAAAGATGTGTGGAGATTGTCCATAAGCTGCTGGGTATTAATGGTACGTGTATTCCGATAAGTGTGGAAAGTGGGGGTGTCCCGGGTGAGGAGACAATTCTTGACTGAGAAGGAAAGAAGGTTGTGGTCCGAGAGCGGGAGAGGGAAGTTAGTAAAGTCGTGCAGTGAGCTGGGACGGGAGAAAACCAGGTCCAGAGTATTCCTGTCCTCATGTGTAGAAGAATTAGTAAACTGTGAGAGGCTGAATGAAGAAGTTAGAGAAAGAAGATGAGAGGCAGATTGGGAGAGGGGATCATTGATGGGGATGTTAAAGTCTCCCATGATGAGGGTGGGGATGTCACAGGCTAGAAAGTGAGTAAGCCAGGTGGCGAAGTGGTCTAGAAACTGGCGGGAGGAGCCTGGGGGGGCGATATACAACCGCCACTCGTAAGGAGAAGGGCTTAACGAGTCTGACGGCGTGGACTTCAAAGGAAGGAAATTTAAGTGAGAGAACCGGGTGGATGAACTGGAAAGCACATTGTGATGAAAGGAGCAAACCAACACCTCCACCCTGTCTGTTCTCAGGTCTGGGGGTATGTGAAAATTTCAGCCCACCAAACGAGAGAGCGGCAGCAGCGGTGGTGTCTGAATGCTGGATCCAGGTTTCTGTAATAGCCAGAAGGTTAAGGGAATTAGAGAGAAAAAAAATCGTGAATGTAAGTCAGTTTGTTACACACAGACCATGCATTCCAGAGAGCACATTGGAAAGCGATAGGAGAAGGCATGCACTGAATGTTAATAAGATTAGCAGGGTTTCTATATGCAGCTGGAGGAGAGTAATGTATGCTGGTGGAGGGAGGCCCAGGGTTGGGGGAGATGTCGCCTGCAACTAGTAAAAGGAGAAAAAAACAGAAAGAGCAGGTGGTGGGATGATTTGTATGAACGTTTTGAGTGCTGCATGGAGGTATTGGATGGTTTGGAGTGGGTAAGAAATGTCAGTAGAGCCTCAGAGTTATACATGGGAGAGAGATGGATATGCAGAGAGTGCACAGAATGTGTAAAAGCGCGGGCGAGTTGTGAGAAAGCAGAAGTTAAGACAAATAAGCAGCAGGTTGATATGCTCAATGCATAATGTAGTACGACTGACCAAGAGGCATGTATGTATGTGTATAACCAGTAGACAACACAGCAGACAAGCAGGCAGTGACAGGCTGATAACAGAAAACACTAGTACTCAGGCACAAGTGCTGGATCCCAAGGAGCACAGACTCTGGGAGTTACAGAGAGCACAGGAACAGAGAGAGTAACTGTCTAATAACAGAGAACACAGGGAGTGACAGGCTGATAACAGAGAATGCTAAAATACAGGCCCTAGAGTTGAATGACTAGTAAATGATAGCATTCAAGTGTAAGGGAGGGCCAGGACCGTAGTCGTGACCTGTCCTCTAGTGGTAGTTGCACCCAGACCTTCCCCTACATGAAATAATACTATGCTCCTCGGCATACCTGCATCTCCAGATTCATCTTCACCTGGGCACTTCCCAGGACATAACGGTCCCTCTTCTAGGCGACCCCCATCAATGGAGACGGTCCGGGACAATTTTAACACTTTCTTTACTTAGGATTTCGCACGTTACATCCACAGTTGGTACATCAGAACATTTGCTTGCTTCCTGATCTTTCCCTTGCTTGTTGTCACTTCTGTGCAGTACACGCCCGAACCGGACCGTATTAGACTGCTTCCCAGTTCCATCCAGGTCTGACCTCACTACAATGACATTTCCTTCAGCCTGTTTTGCCCAACCTGAATTCATCAATCACTTTGCTTGGTTACCTCTGGTGAAGCATCTGGCCCATCTGTACCGATCTCGTCGAAGTTCCAACTCCTTTCATCTCCTTAGTCTAGCCAACTTCTGCCCTAAAAACCCAGGCGGTGAGACGCCACATCTTCCTTTTCCTGTTCTGACCCACTGCTAAGACCTGCAGTGGCCGTGGGTAACATGGGCAATAATGACTTAACGGTACGTTACGTGACTGCCAAGCTGTCCGGGCTTATAGCCCATGTGGACTCTTGGGCGCCCTGATCCCGTCTGACTAAACCACTCTTCAGCACTAACATTAATTTTCAGCAGCCCCTTCTATAATTAACCCTCTATGAACCTATCAGATCCCACTAGTATGCCCCATCTAGTGGCCCGCAACATAATCACAACTGCCCAGTCTATGGGGAAACTATGTACTAAAAGTGCCCTCCTCTAATGTCCCAAGAAGGATGCACAAACTTTCCCTGACTGTACATACACAAAGACACATAAGATACATGCAATATTATCATACAGAAACATGAGGCAAAATATATACAATTGTCTATATAATGGTAACTCATTCAATTGGCAATACCATAAGCAATGCATAATACATAATTACAAATGTAGCAGTACTGCAGGCAATAATCATAAAACACGTCTGTAAACATTAAGAACTGGAAGACAATCAGGGGGAAGGGAGGCATGAGAGACATCATATCTTAACCTCTTACCCAAGCACAAGGGTTGGGAGGCAGACAACAGAAGACAATAGTTCACAGAATGAGACAGATGACAGAGGATGCTAATACAGAGAGTGAGATTAGACGAGATTACTGGTTGAAGAAATACAGCTATGGCAAAAATTAAGAGACCACTTTCAAATGTTCAATTTGTCTGATTTTTCTCTTTATAGGTAAATTTTTGAGTAAAATGTAAATTGCTCTTTTACTATAAACTACTGACTACATGTCTCCGAATTTCCAAGCACTAAATTTTGTATTTATTTTCAGAAAATGAGAAATGAACAAAAAAAAACAGTGCTTGCAGACCTCAAATAATGCTAAGAAAAAAGTTCATAATCATTTAGAAACAACAATACTAATGTTTTAACTCAGGAAGAGTTCAGAAATCAATATTTTGTGGAATAACCATGATTTTTAATCACAGCTTTCATGCGACTTGGCATGCTTTCCACAAGTCTTTCACACTGTTTTTAGATGACCTTATGCCACTCCTGGTATAAAATTTTAAAAAGAATCTGTCACCACTTTTTTGGGCTACCATGTAAAAATATCATTCAATTTAGAGTCACCTATGCATTACACAAGTTCTTTTGATACCCTTTGACTCCCTACATATGACCCATAAATACCTTTTTTATTCCTCCGGCGCTGTATGTTAATATGGTCGGACCGATCCAATGGACGTGGCTTGGCTTATTTTCCATTTCCCCTCCATCCTTGGCTTGCACTACGTATTTCTTTCTGTGAATATCACAGATCGCGTAATTTCCGCACTGTGGGCAAAGCATAAAATCATTATTGCGCATGCGCCGGAATACACCATGGCTTTCTATGGCCCAGAAGTATACTAGCACTTGTTCTGCCATCCAGCTTGTCCTATTGCAAGAGGATTGTGAACACCACAGCAGGGTTTTTTATACTTTCCTTCGTTAAATAAGATTTGGTTCAGGTGATCACCTAATCAGAAGCACATTAAGTAGAATGAGGTGTACTCTGGTTGGAATTCAACTGACACTGGAATAGAATGGCTGTCAGACATGTAGAGAAGCTGATATTTATGAAACTGTGCAGTGGTCTCTTAATTTTTGCCAGAGCTGTATATATAAAAATGGATAATATGGCAGGAAATGAGAAGATGACGTACAATTACCTGATATATTGGGCCCCTGAAGTTGAGCCTGGTCGAGCCTGCACCTTACTGCAGATGATGTCTGAATTGAGTTATCATCTGCCTCTAACAGCCGCACATGGAGCAGAGCTCCGTCTGTCACTGTTAACCTGTTAAATACCACTGCCAATCTCTGACAGCGGCAATTAAAACGCTCCATGACGTGATCGCAGGGTGCTGATGAGTTGCCAGGGGTCTGCTGAAGACCTCCATGCTTGTTATGATTATTCTCCTATGAAAGCCAGCACTTAGCTGACATTCATAGGAGACCATAATTTTCTCTACACATAGCACTGCTACAGTTATGGCCAAAAGTATTGACACCCCTGCAATTCTGTCAGATAATACTCAGTTTCTTCCTGAAAATGATTGCAAACACAAATTCTTTGGTATTATTATCTTCATTTAATTTGTCTTAAATGAAAAAAACACAAAAGAGAATGAAGCAAAAAGCAAAACATTGATCATTTCACACAAAACTTCAAAAATGGGCCAGACAAAAGTATTGGCACCCTCAGCCTAATACTTGGCTGCACAACCTTTAGCCAAAATAACTGCGACCAACCGCTTCCGGTAACCATCAATGAGTTTCTTACAATGCTCTGCTGGAATTTTAGACCATTTTTCTTTGGCAAACTGCTCCAGGTCCCTGATATTTGAAGGGTGCCTTCTCCAAACTGCCATTTTTAGACCTCTCCACAGGTGTTCTATGGGATTCAGGTCTGGACTCATTGCTGGCCACCTTAGAAGTCTCCAGTGCTTTCTCTCAAACCATTTTCCAGTGCTTTTTGAAGTGTGTTTTGGGTCATTGTCCTGCTGGAAGACCCATGACCTCTGAGGGAGCTTTCTCACACTGGGCCCTACATTATGCTGCAAAATTTGTTGGTAGTCTTCAGACTTTATAATGCCATGCACACGGTCAAGCAGTCCAGTGCCAGAGGCAGCAAAGCAACCCCAAAACATCAGGGAACCTCCGCCATGTTTGACTGTAGGGACCGTGTTCTTTTCTTTGAATGCCTCTTTTTTTCTCCTGTAAACTCTATGTTGATGCCTTTGCCCAAATAGCTCTACTTTTGCCTCATTTGACCAGAGAACATTCTTCCAAAACGTTTTAGGCTTTTTCAGGTAAGTTTTGGCAAACTCCAGCCTGGCTTTTTTATGTCTCGGGGTAAGAAGTGGGGTCTTCCTGGGTCTCCTACCATACAGTCCCTTTTCATTCAGACGCCGACGGATAGTACGGGTTGACACTGTTGTACCCTCGGACTGCAGGGCAGCTTGAACTTGTTTGGATGTTAGTCGAGGTTCTTTATCCAACATCCGCACAATCTTGCGTTGAAATCTCTTGTCAATTTTTCTTTTCCGTCCACATCTAGAGAGGTTAGCCACAGTGCCATGGGCTTTAAACTTCTTGATGACACTGCGCACGGTAGACACAGGAACATTCTGGTCTTTGGAGATGGACTTGTAGCCTTGAGATTGCTCATGCTTCCTCACAATTTGGTTTCTCAAGTCCTCAGACACTTCTTTGGTCTTCTTTCTTTTCTCCATGCTCAATGTGGTACACACAAGGACCCAGGACAGAGGTTGAGTCAACTTTAATCCATGTCAACTGGCTGCAAGTGTGATTTAGTTATTGCTAACACCTGTTAGGTGCCACAGGTAAGTTACAGGTGCTGTTAATTACACAAATTAGAGAAGCATCACATGATTTTTCAAACAGTGCCAATACTTTTGTCCACCCTCTTTTTTAAGTTTGGTGTGGAATTATATCCAATTTGGCTTTAGGACAATTCTTTTTGTGTTTTTTCTTTTAAGACAAATTAAATGAAGATAATAATACCAAAGAATTTGTGTTTGCAATCATTTTCAGGAAGAAACTGAGTATTATCTGACAGAATTGCAGGGGTGTCAATACTTTTGGCCACAACTGTAGATGTGACAATTCTGGCATTTTGCCTGTTTTTTTCCCAATTGCCCTGTTGCGGTGGCAAGTGGGGTTCATATATGTGGGGTTGATGTCATCTTTGTATTGTCAGGTGACAACAAGGCTACGGCTTAGTAATGGAGCAGCGCCTATAAGACACCTATCCATTACTAATCCTATAGTTGTATTGTAAATAAACACACAGACAGAATAAAGTCCTTTAATTGAAAAAAATGGTCCTTATGTCCTAAGAGGACTAAGAAATACAGTAAAAAGTGAAAAAATATGTTTAAATATATGAAAAAATTAAAAAAATATAAAAGTTCAAATCACCCTCCTTTTGCCCCATTAAAAATAAAGAAATAAAAATAAATACACATCTATGGCATCGGCTGCAGCAACATTGCGATAAATGCAATAAGAGGCAATCAGAACATTGTATGTACCCCAAAATGGTATCAATGGTATCACTGAAAATGTCAGCTCAAAGTTAAAAAAAAAAAGTTACGTGTCTCGTAAAGTGGCGTCACAACTAGAGTTGAGCGAAACGGGTCGAAAAAATTCAAAAGTCGCCGACTTTTGGCAAAGTCGGGTTTCATGAAACGAAACCCGACCCTAGGATGAGGTCGGCCACGAGGTCGGCGACTTACGCGCCAAAGTCGCGTTTCAAAAGTTTGTTTTGCGCTCTTTTTCAGCCAATCAGGATCCACGGACACTGTGGGCAACGTGATGACCTAGGCACGGGTCACCACCATCTTTCAGAAGGGCATGCAAGTGATTGGCTTGCTTTGGTGGGCGTCACAGGGGGTATAAAAGGGCGTGCACGCCGACCGCCATCTTACTTCTGCCGATCTTAGTATAGGGAGAGGTTGCTGCTGATTCTGTAGGGAGAGCGTTAGGCAGGGAAGAAGACAAAAGAACTGCTTCTGCTGCTAGCGATTTGGCCTGCACAACACACAAGTCACTGTGTGTGCAGTGCAAGGGGAGGCTATATTGTGGTGTATCAGTGGTGTTGGTTGTTGGGCTGCCTAAGGCTTCCTGACATGCTGGCATTGCTGTTTACCCACTGCTCCGCAAACTGCTTTTTTAAAAGCAATCCAATCTCCCTTATCCTCTAGTCACTTTTGTCACAGCTGTGCCATCGAGCGTGTCACATAGCGCTCAGATATCAGTGGGCCTCACACAATCTACAAGTGTCCAGTGTCCAAAAGTGTACGCAGAGATTCAAAATCTCCATTATCCTCTCGTCACTTTGGTCACAGGCAGCTGAGCCATCGAGCGTGTCACATAGCGCTCAGATATCAGTGGGCCTCACACAATCTACAAGTGTCCAGTGTCCAAAAGTGTACGCAGAGATTCAAAATCTCCATTATCCTATCGTCACTTTGGTCACAGGCAGCTGTGCCATCGAGCGTGTCACATAGCGCTCAGATATCAGTGGGCCTCACACAATCTACAAGTGTCCAGTGTCCAAAAGTGTACGCAGAGATTCAAAATCTCCATTATCCTCTCGTCACTTTGGTCACAGGCAGCTGTGCCATCGAGCGTGTCACATAGCGCTCAGATATCAGTGGGCCTCACACAATCCACAAGTGTCCAGTGTCCAAAAGTGTACGCAGAGATTCAAAATCTCCATTATCCTCTCGTCACTTTGGTCACAGGCAGCTGTGCCATCGAGCGTGTCACATAGCGCTCAGATATCAGTGGGCCTCACACAATCTACAAGTGTCCAGTGTCCAAAAGTGTACGCAGAGATTCAAAATCTCCATTATCCTCTCGTCACTTTGGTCACAGGCAGCTGTGCCATCTAGCGTGTCACATAGCGCTCAGATATCAGTGGGCCTCACACAATCTACAAGTGTCCAGTGTCCAAAAGTGTACGCAGAGATTCAAAATCTCCATTATCCTCTCGTCACTTTGGTCACAGGCAGCTGTGCCATCGAGCGTGTCACATAGCGCTCAGATATCAGTGGGCCTCACACAATCTACAAGTGTCCAGTGTCCAAAAGTGTACGCAGAGATTCAAAATCTCCATTATCCTCTCGTCACTTTGGTCACAGGCAGCTGTGCCATCGAGCGTGTCATATAGCACTCAGATATCAGTGGGCCTCACACAATCTACAAGTGTCCAGTGTCCAAAAGTGTACGCAGAGATTCAAAATCTCCATTATCCTCTCGTCACTTTGGTCACAGGCAGCTATGCCATCGAGCGTGTCACATAGCGCTCAGATATCAGTGGGCCTCACACAATCTACAAGTGTCCAGTGTCCAAAAGTGTACGCAGAGATTCAAAATCTCCATTATCCTCTCGTCACTTTGGTCACAGGCAGCTGTGCCATCGAGCGTGTCACATAGCGCTCAGATATCAGTGGGCCTCACACAATCTACAAGTGTCCAGTGTCCAAAAGTGTACGCAGAGATTCAAAATCTCCATTATCCTCTCATCACTTTGGTCACAGGCAGCTGTGCCATCAAGCGTGTCACATAGAGCTCAGATATCAGTGGGCCTCACACAATCTACAAGTGTCCAGTGTCCAAAAGTGTACGCAGAGAATCAAAATCTCCATTATCCTCTCGTCACTTTGGTCACAGGCAGCTGTGCCATCGAGCGTGTCACATAGCGCTCAGATATCAGTGGGCCTCACACAATCTACAAGTGTCCAGTGTCCAAAAGTGTACGCAGAGATTCAAAATCTCCATTATCCTCTCGTCACTTTGGTCACAGGCAGCTGTGCCATCGAGCGTGTCACATAGCGCTCAGATATCAGTGGGCCTCACACAATCTACAAGTGTCCAGTGTCCAAAAGTGTACGCAGAGATTCAAAATCTCCATTATCCTCTCGTCACTTTGGTCACAGGCAGCTGTGCCATCGAGCGTGTCACATAGCGCTCAGATATCAGTGGGCCTCACACAATCTACAAGTGTCCAGTGTCCAAAAGTGTACGCAGAGATTCAAAATCTCCATTATCCTCTCGTCACTTTGGTCACAGGCAGCTGTGCCATCGAGCGTGTCACATAGCGCTCAGATATCAGTGGGCCTCACACAATCTACAAGTGTCCAGTGTCCAAAAGTGTACGCAGAGAATCAAAATCTCCATTATCCTCTCGTCACTTTGGTCACAGGCAGCTGTGCCATCGAGCGTGTCACATAGCGCTCAGATATCAGTGGGCCTCACACAATCTACAAGTGTCCAGTGTCCAAAAGTGTACGCAGAGATTCAAAATCTCCATTATCCTCTCGTCACTTTGGTCACAGGCAGCTGTGCCATCGAGCGTGTCACATAGCGCTCAGATATCAGTGGGCCTCACACAATCCACAAGTGTCCAGTGTCCAAAAGTGTACGCAGAGATTCAAAATCTCCATTATCCTCTCGTCACTTTGGTCACAGGCAGCTGTGCCATCGAGCGTGTCACATAGCGCTCAGATATCAGTGGGCCTCACACAATCCACAAGTGTCCAGTGTCCAAAAGTGTACGCAGAGATTCAAAATCTCCATTATCCTCTCGTCACTTTGGTCACAGGCAGCTGTGCCATCGAGCGTGTCACATAGCGCTCAGATATCAGTGGGCCTCACACAATCTACAAGTGTCCAGTGTCCAAAAGTGTACGCAGAGATTCAAAATTTCCATTATCCTCTCGTCACTTTGGTCACAGGCAGCTGTGCCATCGAGCGTGTCACATAGCGCTCAGATATCAGTGGGCCTCACACAATCTACAAGTGTCCAGTGTCCAAAAGTGTACGCAGAGATTCAAAATCTCCATTATCCTCTCGTCACTTTGGTCACAGGCAGCTGTGCCATCGAGCGTGTCACATAGCGCTCAGATATCAGTGGGCCTCACACAATCTACAAGTGTCCAGTGTCCAAAAGTGTACGCAGAGAATCAAAATCTCCATTATCCTCTCGTCACTTTGGTCACAGGCAGCTGTGCCATCGAGCGTGTCACATAGCGCTCAGATATCAGTGGGCCTCACACAATCTACAAGTGTCCAGTGTCCAAAAGTGTACGCAGAGATTCAAAATCTCCATTATCCTCTCGTCACTTTGGTCACAGGCAGCTGTGCCATCGAGCGTGTCACATAGCGCTCAGATATCAGTGGGCCTCACACAATCCAAAAGTGTCCACTGTCCACAAGTGTGTGCAGAAATTCTAAATCTCCCCTGTCCTATAGACACCTTTTACCTTGTTTTACATTACTATATAGTTTGTTGGATTTTGTCTACATTTCTACCAAAAATGAGGAAGGCTGGTGGAAGAGGCCGTGGAATTGGGCGGGGGTTGGCAGCTGGTAATGATGGTGTTGGTGGTGGATCTGATGGTAGTGGCAAGAGCAAAATAGGACCGAATGCAGGAGGTGCTGACCCTGCGTCATCGTCTGGCTACATAAGGCCTCGAACGCTTAGTTTTCTAGGAGTTGGCAAACCGCTTTTAAAGGCAGAGCATCAGGAAAAAGTTTTGTCTTACATTGCTGACTCAGCCTCCAGCTCTATCGCCTCCTCTTCTTCAGTTGTAAAAAGTAAAAGCACTGAGTCATCATTGGAGGCTCATGTTCATGAACCACACCTTTCCTTGTGTCCTTCACCCCAACCAAGATTGAAGGATGACGCAGGCCATACTACTGATTACTCCATGGAGCTGTTTTCACATACCATGCCTGAATTATCAAGTCAAATGGTGAATTACCCAGGCCAAGATGAATCTGACATGGAGTGCACTGATGCACAGCCGCTGATGGATGATTCTGCTGGTACATTCACTCAGAGCACTACATTGTCCTCGCAGTGTACAGAGCCAGATTTTGACCCTGATGAGACTCAGGTGCCCCTTCCCGCACACTATACCACCATACACGGTGACACAGAGAAAGGTGCACATGACATAGAAGAGGAGGTGATGGATGACCCAGTTGTTGACCCAGATTGGCATCCATTGGGGGAAGAGGGTGCTGCTTCCAATAGCTCAGATGAGGAGCATCCACAGCAGACATCGACATCGCAACAGCTGTTATCTGGCAGGCCCGGAGCACTCCAAAGACAGGTTCCAAACATCAAAAGAGTTGCTGGACAGCTTGTCCAGAGTGTCAAAAGATCACAGCGTGCTAGGCCGCAAAATGTCTGCCAAAGTAGGAAGAGTGCAGTGTGGCACTTTTTTGAACAAAATCCTCATGATCAGGCCAAGGTTATCTGTAAGAAGTGCGCAAAGACCTTTAGCCGAGGGAAAAATCTGAAAAATTTGAATACCAGTTGCATGCTTAGACATTTAACCAGCATGCACTTGCAAGCGTGGACACAACACCAAACCTCAAGTGCCACATGTGCAACTGATCACAACGAAGGTAGTCAGCAACGCTACATTGTTTCCCCCACTGTAAGCCCACCGGTTAGCACAGCAGCAAATGTTGAGGTGTCGTTGCAAGGCCACAGCAGTCAGGGAATCCCACTGTTATATCAACGAAAGACTGATTCTAGGCCATCAGAAAGAACACCAACTCCATGACCATCATCAACCCTCTCTCAGTCCGCCCTGTCCACCGCTACTTCCACCATATGCAGCTCTCAAGTCCAGCTCACCCTCCCAGACACTATGAGTAGGTCAAGAAAGTACTCAGTCTCTCATCCGCGTACACTGGGTTTGAACGCCCACATTGCCAAACTAATCTCGTTTGAGATGATGCCCTTTCGGTTGGTGGAAAGCACAGCTTTCCGCGAACTCATGGCCTATGCAGTACCACGCTATGACCTACCCAGTCGCCACTTCTTCTCTCGCAAAGCCATCCCAGCCCTCCACCATCATGTGAAAGACCGCATTGTCCATGCACTCAAGCAGTCAGTGAGCGGAAAGGTGCACCTCACAACTGATGCATGGTCCAGTCGGCATGGCCAGGGCCGTTACGTGTCCATCACTGCGCACTGGGTTA
The DNA here is from genome assembly GCF_039654945.1 of Dendrobates tinctorius. Lineage (NCBI taxonomy): Eukaryota > Metazoa > Chordata > Amphibia > Anura > Dendrobatidae > Dendrobates > Dendrobates tinctorius. Next base: position 38,089,943 of record NW_027361690.1, read on the forward strand.
ATGTGGTGGATGCAGGGTCCACAGGGGACAGCGGTGGTGGGACAGTGCTGCCTAGCCCACGGTATAGGAAACAGTTGGCTGTAGGCGTTCGACCCTCCTCCTCCTCCTCCTCCAGAAGCGAAAGCTCGTCCACAGAGCGCAGTCGTACGAGCACTCCATCTGCAGCTGCCACTGTTGCACACGATGTGTCCCCCTATCGAGCAGCTAGTGGAAAGCGTCAGCAGGCTGTGTTGCAGATGATGTGTTTGGGCGGCAGACACACCGCCGAGGTGCTGGCCGAGTACTTGAAGCGACAAACTGAGTCATGGCTGGGCAGTGTACATCTTGAGGCAGGCAAGGTAGTTAGTGATAACGGCCGTAATTTTGTGGCAGCCATAGCCCTTTCAAAACTCAGCCACATACCTTGCTTGGCTCACACATTGAACCTGGTGGTGCAGTGCTTCCTCAAAAATTATCCGGAGTTAACAGCCCTGCTCCAGAAGGTGCGAAGACTGTGCGCGCACATCCGCCGGTCGCCTGTACACTCCGTTCGTATGCAGAAGCTGCAGCGATTGCTCCACCTTCCCAACCACCGCCTCATTATCGACATTGCAACAAGGTGGAACTCCACCCTGCACATGGTGGAGCGGCTGTGCGAGCAGAGGCAGGCCATAATGCATTTGTGGGAGGATACACGGCCAGGCACTTTGAGAGCAGACATGGAGTTGACAGGCGTGCAGTGGTCGAAGCTGAAAGACCTTTGTAAAGTCCTTCAGTGTTTTGAGGAATGCACACGGCTGGTAAGCGCAGACGACGCCATCCTAAGCATGAGCATCCCACTTATGCGTCTGCTCATGCAAACTTTGACGCACCTTAAGGAGCAGGCGTCTGCAGCCAATGTTGATGAGGAGGAAGAGGAGGAGGGAATCCTTGATGACATTCAGCCATTGTCTGCTCAGGGACCTCTCCTGGACGAAGTGGAGGAAGAAGAGGAGGAGGAGGAGGAGGATGATGGGGATGATTACTTAGAGGAGGAGGATGCATCTCGTGGGGCAAGTGAAAATGTTGGCGTGGCAAGGTCTGGTACAGGGTTTGTGCGTGACTGGAGGGATGTGGATTTGCCAGAAAGTGCTCCTCCACCCAGCACTCGCAGTGCATCATTGACACCGGGAACATTGGCCCACATGTCAGATTATGCCTTGCGGATCCTAAAAAGGGACCCCCGCATTGCCAAAATGATGAACGATGACGACTACTGGTTGGCCAGCATCCTGGATCCAAGCTATAAAGGCAAATTACAAAACATCATGCCACAGGAGAACCTTGACCTAATATTGGCTAATAAACAAGCAACTCTGGTAAATCGGTTGCTTGAGGCATTCCCAGCACACAGCAGCGGTGATGGTTCTCACACGAGCCGTACGGGCCGGGGGCAGCTTGGCAGAGGTGTTCGTGGTGCACACAGCAGAAGTGGCGTTGGAGACAGGGGTTTCATGACAATGTTGTGGACTGATTTTTCAAATACCGCTCACACAACTGGTAATACTGCATCGATGGAAAGTGACAGGAGACATCAGTTGTGAACTATGGTTACAAACTACTTTTCCTCCCATATCGATGTTCTCCCACACAGGTCATTCCCCTTTGACTATTTGGCCGCTAAACTGGACACCTGGCCTGAATTGGCCCAATATGCCTTACAGGAGCTCGCTTGCCCAGCTGCAAGTGTGCTATCGGAAAGAGTCTTCAGTGCAGCTGGATCAATCCTTACAGAAAAAAGGACCCGTCTGTCAACCCAAAATGTGGATGATCTAACCTTCATTAAAATGAACCACGCATGGGTTTCCAAGAATTTTGTCCCACCTTCCCCTGATGACACATAGGGTGACAGAAAAATGGCTTGCTTTGGTCCACCTCTTCCTGGTACTTCACCTATTTCGCCTTTTGCATCAGCTGAATGTCCAACATCAACATATGCCACTTTCTAAAACTCCCTAACTGTGCTGCCTCCCCCCCATGGCCGGGGTCACCACCTACCGCACGACACCGTGCGAGTGCCGTTGCCCTGGACAGGTGGGTAGGCCGACTCTTGGGCGCGGGCACTGGCACAGGGTCCCTCATAGTGCAATCAAGTGTCTCTGACGGCGGTGGTGCACACCCGCCGTCAGACACACCGCTGTACTATGAGGGGCCCAGTGCCAGTACCGACGCCCACGAGTGGGCCCCCCTTGCTTGGGCAGGGCCCCAGCATTTGCAATTTTTACCTCTCCCTGCTCCTCCGCTGTGTAATCTGGGCCGTCAAATCCATACTGTGCCTGACACCGTCTGAGCCTGCCTCCTGAGACATATATTTTGAATGTGTACACTATCCATACATGTTATCCAGGGATACGGTACCCTTTCTAACCTTTGTGCAATGACGTGCAATCCATACTGGGCCTAACACCGTCTGAGCCTGCCTCATGCTGTATAGACATATATTTTGAATGTGTACGCTATCCATACATGTTATCCGGGGATACGGTACCCTTTCTAACCTTTGTGCAATGACGTACAATCCATACTGGGCCTAACACCGTCTGAGCCTGCCTCATGCTGTATAGACATATATTTTGAATGTGTACGCTATCCATACATGTTATCCGGGGATACGGTACCCTTTCTAACCTTTGTGCAATGACGTGCAATCCATACTGGGCCTAACAACGTCTGAGCCTGCCTCATGCTGTATAGACATATATTTTGAATGTGTACGCTATCCATACATGTTATCCGGGGATACGGTACCCTTTCTAACCTTTGTGCAATGACGTGCAATCCATACTGGGCCTAACACCGTCTGAGCCTGCCTCATGCTGTATAGACATATATTTTGAATGTGTACGCTATCCATACATGTTATCCGGGGATACGGTACCCTTTCTAACCTTTGTGCAATGACGTGCAATCCATACTGGGCCTAACACCGTCTGAGCCTGCCTCATGCTGTATAGACATATATTTTGAATGTGTACGCTATCCATACATGTTATCCGGGGATACGGTACCCTTTCTAACCTTTGTGCAATGACGTGCAATCCATACTGGGTCTAACACCGTCTGAGCCTGCCTCATGCTGTATAGACATATATTTTGAATGTGTACGCTATCCATACATGTTATCCGGGGATACGGTACCCTTTCTAACCTTTGTGCAATGACGTGCAATCCATACTGGGCCTAACACCGTCTGAGCCTGCCTCATGCTGTATAGACATATATTTTGAATGTGTACGCTATCCATACATGTTATCCGGGGATACGGTACCCTTTCTAACCTTTGTGCAATGACGTGCAATCCATACTGGGCCTAACACTGTCTGAGCCTGCCTCATGCTGTATAGACATATATTTTGAATGTGTACGCTATCCATACATGTTATCCAGGGATACGGTACCCTTTCTAACCTTTGTGCAATGACGTGCAATCCATACTGGGCCTAACACCGTCTGAGCCTGCCTCATGCTGTATAGACATATATTTTGAATGTGTACGCTATCCATACATGTTATCCGGGGATACGGTACCCTTTCTAACCTTTGTGCAATGACGTGCAATCCATACTGGGCCTAACACCGTCTGAGCCTGCCTCATGCTGTATAGACATATATTTTGAATGTGTACGCTATCCATACATGTTATCCGGGGATACGGTACCCTTTCTAACCTTTGTGCAATGACGTGCAATCCATACTGGGCCTAACACCGTCTGAGCCTGCCTCATACTGTATAGACATATATTTTGAATGTGTACGCTATCCATACATGTTATCCGGGGATACGGTACCCTTTCTAACCTTTGTGCAATCACGTGCAATCCATACTGGGCCTAACACCGTCTGAGCCTGCCTCATGCTGTATAGACATATATTTTGAATGTGTACGCTATCCATACATGTTATCCGGGGATACGGTACCCTTTCTAACCTTTGTGCAATGACGTGCAATCCCTACTGGGCCTAACACCGTCTGAGCCTGCCTCCTGCTGTATAGACATATATTTTGAATGTGTACGCTATCCATACATGTTATCCAGGGATACGGTACCCTTTCTAACCTTTGTGCAATCACGTGCAATCCATACTGGGCCTAACACCGTCTGAGCCTGCCTCATGCTTTATAGACATATATTTTGAATGTGTACGCTATCCATACATGTTATCCAGGGATACGGTACCCTTTCTAACCTTTGTGCAATCACGTGCAATCCATACTGGGCCTAACACCGTCTGAGCCTGCCTCATGCTGTATAGACATATATTTTGAATGTGTACGCTATCCATACATGTTATCCAGGGATACGGTACCCTTTCTAACCTTTGCGCAATCACCTGCAATCCATACTGGGCCTAACACCGTCTGAGCCTGCCTCATGCTGTATAGACATATATTTTGAATGTGTACGCTATCCATACATGTTATCCGGGGATACGGTACCCTTTCTAACCTTTGTGCAATGACGTGCAATCCATACTGGGCCTAACACCGTCTGAGCCTGCCTCATGCTGTATAGACATATATTTTGAATGTGTACGCTATCCATACATGTTATCCGGGGATACGGTACCCTTTCTAACCTTTGTGCAATGACGTGCAATCAATACTGGGCCTAACACCGTCTGAGCCTGCCTCATGATGTATAGACATATATTTTGAATGTGTACGCTATCCATACATGTTATCCGGGGATACGGTACCCTTTCTAACCTTTGTGCAATGACGTGCAATCCCTACTGGGCCTAACACCGTCTGAGCCTGCCTCATGCTGTATAGACATATATTTTGAATGTGTACGCTATCCATACATGTTATCCAGGGATACGGTACCCTTTCTAACCTTTGTGCAATCACGTGCAATCCATACTGGGCCTAACACCGTCTGAGCCTGCCTCATGCTGTATAGACATATATTTTGAATGTGTACGCTATCCATACATGTTATCCAGGGATACGGTACCCTTTCTAACCTTTGTGCAATGACGTGCAATCCATACTGGGCCTAACACCGTCTGAGCCTGCCTCATGCTGTATAGACATATATTTTGAATGTGTACGCTATCCATACATGTTATCCAGGGATACGGTACCCTTTCTAACCTTTGTGCAATCACGTGCAATCCATACTGGGCGTGAGAACGGCTGGCGAGCTGTTAAGCAAGCTACAGCACCTGTCCAGACAAGTACAGGGATTCCCTAGCGAGGAGACTTATTTGATTGTTTTCAATGTTGGGACAGCAATTTTTGGGGAGCACTATACTCTGGAGAATGATAGATGGGGCCCACCATACACTGGAACATTCCAAAGGTGGACATCAGACACTGGAGCAGCATTTACAGGGCCCATTATACACTAGAGCATTAGAAATGGGGCCCATTATGTTTGGAGCATTATTTGGGCCCATAAGACAGTGGAGCTTCATCCATGGGGACCAACATATACTGTAGCATTATGTGGAGCTCATCATATACTGTTTCAAACATTATATGGGACCAATGATTCTGTATGGAGAAATAGATGGGCCTCGTCATGAGATGTAAAAAGTGAGGTATTTTTCATTGTACTATACCGCTATTTATCTGCCGTATCGGAGCATGATGAGTTGTGGTATGTGTTAAAGGTGCGCTCTTTCGCCCAGGGCACCTGAAAACCTGCAGCCAGCCCTCCCCCCCCACAACTTTAGCCAAATAACACCCATTTTTCAGTGCGTAACTTATATTATGAAGTTAATTAAGGTTGACAAGCTTAAGTAAGAAGAATTGATGCTTTTGGCATTCAAATGGGCACTGTTGGTGTGTTTCCTGTCCTCCTCTCACTGCCGACTTTTATTCCCCATTGACTTACATTGGGTTTCATGTTTCGGGACGACCCCGACTTTTCCCTATAATCGGACGATCTTGCTCGACCCGATTTTTGGAAAAGTCGGGTTTCACGAAACAAAACGCGACCCTAAAAAAACAAAAGTCGCTCAACTCTAGTCACAAGTAAAAATAGGGTTTTTTAAATTTTATAAATTTTTCTTTCACAACTTAAATAAAAAAATATATATTCATGTTTGGCATCTGTGTACTCGTATTGACCTGGAGAATCATATCGCTAGATCAATTTTACCGTATAGTGAACATGGTAAATAAAAAAATAATTATGGAATTGCACTTTTTTTTTTGCAATTTTAGCGCACTTGAAATTTTGCTCCCACTTTCCAGTGCAATACATGATAAAATGATTAATGTGATTCAAAAGTAAATCTTATCCTGCCAAAACCAAGCCCCCATACAGTTATGTGGATGGAAAAATTAAACAGTTATGGCCCTTGGAAGAAAGAAACGAGAAAATGGAAAAAGAAGCAGAAATTGGCCATGGCAATCCATCTTTGAGTACTTCACTTAAAAAAATAATGGCTTTCAAAACCAGCAATTTCCTGGTGTATTGTGTGTAATAGAACCCACCTGGAAAAGAATCATGATAAACATGTAAAAGGGGCAGCATGAATCGCACCCTGTGTGCACAATAGCCGGCAGGTATAATAGGCCGTGGTCAGACTAGCGTATGGCATCCGATGCGAGAGTATTGGATGCGATACGCTAATGACCCTCCGGTCCTGCTCTGCTGCGAGCAGGAGCCGAGTGACTTGCGTCTGTGCTCGGAGCCTCTCGCACACAGAGTGGATCGGATCACAGCTGCGGAGGAGGCGGAGAAAAATAAATAAATAAAATTACTCTTTTGTAAAGAAGTAACAGTAAAGAGCAAGTGCTAGTAAAAAGATAACAAAACAGGGTATTTGGTTGATACGTTTTTTGCAAAAAATGTATACTAAGCCGCTCTACCAAATGTCAAGGTATACCCATCAGAGCAGTCCTAACCAATGTATTTAAAAACCTGGTCATGTGTACAGTACCTATATGAGCAGGATTCAGACAGGCAGGGTCGGACTGGGGTGTCTAGGGCCCACCAAGGGAATTAATTTTAGGGGCCCACCTACAGTAATGTACAACTCAACATTTAGGCTTTGAGACCCCGGAATTACACCATGGGTTCAACTTCTTTTGCCGTATATCCCACGCATCATTTCAGCATCCTAATTCTACTAAAAGCTGCACCGTTGTTCATATGCTGCAGATCTTTCCGCACTATGATTCATTTAATCCATTAGGGCCGCAGGCCTGTTTTCACCTTAATGCCCAGGCCATTTTTTGCAAATCTGACCTGTGTTACTTTGAAGTTAAAAAGTGACCCCATTTTGGAATCTACACCCCCAAGGATTGACGTAGGGAGTATAGTGATCACTTTGTCCCAACAAGAGTTCCATGGTAGATGCTACACAGCCCAGCCAATCGAAGCGTTCGTATCTGCAGGGGGGGCTAAAATTCGCCCGGACCAGCCAGGCAGCGTTGCTGCCTGCCGGTCTTAGCGGCGAAATCCTCCCGGTACCCGTGCGATTAGCTGCGGGGACCGACGGGACCCCGCGCCGTACGTGTATGGCGCTGGTCTCTAAGGGTTAAATTCTCAGAATGGAAATCGCATTGAGCTATCGCATTAACATCTGTGGCAAAACGTCAGGGCTCAGCATCGCAGTTCTGCCACGGATTGAGCTTTTAAATCCACATCTTTAAAATTGGACATGGATCTGTCAGGTGAAAAAGCCATGTGAGTGAGGTCTCATGAACCTGTGCATTTTTAGCTCACTCTACATTGTGCAAACAGTAACAATATTCTGCATTTAACTATATCAAGGTTAGTTAACCCTTAGGCAATTGAATGTTTATTTTTACTGGTAACTAGTGTTGAGCATTCCGATACCGCAAGTATCGGGTATCGGCCGATATTAGCGGTATCGGAATTCCGATACTGACTTCCGATACTTTTGTCATATCGGATTCCGGAATCGGAATCGGAAGTTCCCATCATGCTATGAGCCTGCTTGCTTTGATTAAGCCAATGGGAATCCTCCGAAGTGTGGGCACATCCTGTTAGGCATGTAGGCATGTTAACTATTGGCATGGCTGTGATTGGCTGCCGAAATGATGTCATGATGCACTATAAAAGCCACCGCAGCCGCCATTTCTGGTCACTCTGCTGTGAATTCAGTTAGGGACAGGCTGCTGTAGAAGACTGTGAGGGACAGTTAGAAATAGCGATTCCACCAAACATCTAGTGCTTTACCCAGGCTACATAAACCACCACTGTAGCCTTCTTTGCCCTAGCAGCAGTGTTCACAGCTGTCTGCAAGGGCTGTGTGAGTGCAGCTCACGCTGTGGAGTGGGTCCTGCAGCCACGTCAGGCTGTAGGCCACCCAGTGTGATCACTGCTGCCTCATACATCTTTTATTTTTTGAGCTGCATTTTTTACATAATTTCAATCTAGTGTGCTTCCATCCGTATCCATATACGTTGGTTGCAAACACTAGTAGTAGACAGCGGAGCCTTTCTGCAGCCTTTCAGTGCTAGTGTCCACTTTGCTGCACTGTTCACGGCTGTCTGAGAGGTCTCTGACTGTGTGTGAGTGCAGCTCACGCTGAGTAGTGTGTCCTGCAGCTACGTCTGGCTGTAGGACGCTCAGCGTGCGTCAGTGCCTCACACATATTTTTATTTGAGTGCAGCTCATTTTTTCTTCTATTAGTGTGCATCCATCCGTCTCCATCTACGGTGGTTGCAAACACTATATAGGAGTACACAGCGGAGCCTTTCTGCAGCCTGTCAGTGCCAGTGCCCACTTAGCTGCACTGATGATGGCTGTCTGAGAGGTCTCTGACTGTGTGTGAGTGCAGCTCACGCTGAGTAGATTGTCCTGCAGCTACGTCTGGTTGTAGGATGCTCAACGTGCGTCACTGCCTCACACATATTTGTCTTTGAGTGCAGCTCATTTTTTCTTCTCCTATTAGTGTGCATCCATCCGTATCCATCAACATTGGTTGGTTGCAAACACTATATAGGAGTAGATAGAGGAGCCTTTTTTTCTGGCTTGTGCCCTGCCGGCGCAGCCAGATTAGTATTACCCAATTTTTTTGGAGCCTCATCTTTTGCATTGTAGGTTACCTGCCTGCATTGTAATAGCTCCAAAAAGTTGGTGATACTATCAGTTTCAATTCTTTGTTCACATACTTTGAGTTTGTTTCCAACAAAGAAACCACAAAAAAAGTTCACCAAACACTACATTTGGAACTTGTGTAGGCCACATCAGCTCCTATTAAAGTGTAGTCCACACACACACACTTCATAAAATTAGTGTTTCTTGTACCTGTAACCAGCTGTTCAGGAATAAGCACACTAAGGCCCCCCTTTGTACTTTTCTGCCTATCTTAAGCAGTCTGGCAAGATGAAGAAGGCAGGGAGTAAGGCGCGTGGGCGTGGAGTTTCAGCAGGGAGAGGACGTGGGGATTCTGCAGGGAGAGGACGTGGGGATTCTGCAGGTAGAGGACGTGGGGATTCTGGGCCTGCTGCGGGCACCAGTGGATCAGCATCCCCCAGTTTTAGCAGGCAACAGTCCTTTATGCGCAGCTTTGTAGGACCTCAACGTACCCCACTGCTGCGGGAGGAACAAATTGAAGCCGTTGTCGGATGGATGGCAGCTAACGCATCGACTTCAATTACTTCCGCATCCTCTCAGGATCAGAGCACCGAAGAGCAACCATCTGTCTCTTCACCACCTGCCAAAGTGCCCAGGCAGTCAGAGAGACATGGACAGGAGCCATCACAGTCTCTACTTCTGTTCTCGGAATCTGTTGGCTTGGAAAGAGGGGGCCAGCCAAGCAGCATTCCTGAATGTGAAGAAGAGGGAGTATGCAGTGATGCGCAACTTCTTTGTCCCTCTGAATCTGAAGAGGCGAGTGGGCCAGTGCCTATGGTCAGCACACCTCAGTACGCATCAGATAATGACGAGACTCAGTTGCCACTTTCTGGTGCGTACGGTGCTGGCGAGACAACCCCGGAGAAGCAGCTGTTTGAAGAGGGGAGGGAAGATGATGAGGTCCTTGACCCATCATGGCGTGAGGAACAGGAAGGTGGTGGGAGCAGCTCGGAGGAAGAGATTCCCCTACCGGCCAAAACAGGAGGCAGAGGGAGGGGGAAGACTTGGTTGCCTGTACCCTCCACTTCGGCACCCGTTAGGAGCATTCCTCATTCCAAAGGCAAACCGGGCGCTCCCAAGAGTTGCAGTGCGTGGTCCTTTTTTGACACAGTTGCAGATGACATTTGCTTTATCAAATGCAAGCTGTGTCATCAGATAGTCAAAAGAGGGAGAAATGTCAGCAACCTCAATACCACAAATATGTGGAAACATGTGCGCACCAAGCACGAGTTGGAGTTGCAGAGACACCCTGAAGACATAGGCCAACGTACAGCACCACCTACCACCTCTTCAGTTCGTGTTGGGGCCTCTTCCTCCAGCTCACACACTGCTGGTTCGGCTTCCTCACAGGATCGCCAAGGAAGAACCTCTGCCACTGTTGTCCGGAGACCCTGTCAGATTCCACCCATAGCAGCACGTTCCCATCCATCACAGCCATCGGTAGCACAGGCATGGGATAAAAGGCGCCCTTACTCGGCAACCATCCCCGAGCACAGTCTCTGAATGCTGGCATTGCCAAACTTCTGGCAGTTGAAATGCTGTCATTCAGGCTGGTGGACACTGACACCTTCCGGGACTTAATGGCATTGGCAGTCCCCCAATACAACGTGCCCAGCCGCTTTTATTTCAGCAGGCGAGCCGTCCCTGCCCTGCAGAAACATGTTGAGGGCAAAATAAAACATGCGCTACTAAACGCCGTTAGTAGCAAGGTCCACCTGACCACCGATGCGTGGACCAGTAACCATGGACAGGGACGATACCTTTCCCTCACTGCCCACTGGGTCAATGTTGTGGAGCCGGGTACAGATCTGGAGAGTGGCGCTGTACGTGTTCTTCCAACGCCACGGATTGCAGGACTCCAGTCTGTACACATAGACTCCTCCTCCTACTCAAGTTCCTCAGAAACAGCAGAGCAGGAGCCTGTTACGACCGATATGAGCACAGCCGTGGCCAAACGTCAACAGACTGTACTCAAATTAATTTCTTTGGGGAATCGAAGCCACACAGCGCAGGAGCTCTGGAATGCTATCAAGCTGGAGAGCGATGTGTGGTTTGGGCCAGCGAATCTCCAGCCGGGCTTGGTAGTGTGTGACAATGGCCGAAATCTGGTGGCAGCTCTTGGCCTAGGCAACCTCACACACATCCCATGTCTGGCACATGTGCTTAACTTGGTCGTGCAGAGCTTTCTGAGGGACTATCCGGATCTTGATGCACTGTTGCACAAGGTCCGCATAGAGTGCGCTCACTTGCGACGTTCCAGCACGGCAAGATCGCGCCTCGCTGCTCTGCAGCGACGATTTGGCCTTCCGGAACATCGCATCATATGTGACCTACCCACCCGGTGGAATTCAACGTTACATATGTTGGAGCGGTTGTGTGAGCAGCAGGCAGCAGTCATGGAGTACCAGCTGCATCAGGCGCAAACAAGTCGCACTGTGCGCCGTTCACACTTCAGCACCATTGAGTGGGCCTCTATGAAGGACATCTGCCTCGTTTTGCGTGCCTTCGATGAATCCACGCGGATGGCGAGTGCAGATGATGCACTAGTCAGCATGACTGTCCCCCTTATCTGCCTGCTTCAACAAACACTGCAAGCACTAAGGGATGAGGTTTCGGAAGAGGTGGAGGATGAGGAGTCCCAAATGCCATCTGCTTCTGGACAGTCTGCGCTACGTGTTTCCTCACAAAGGCCTAGGCAGGGGACACTTTGTGAGGAGGATGAGGAGGAGTCGATGGAGGAGGAAGACATCTCTCCAGAGGAGGGAGGTACACAAACCTCTACTCAGTATGTACAGCGAGGGTGGGGTGATGCAGAGCAGGCCGAGGTCACGCCTCAAACAGGGGACAGCGGTTCTTTGGCAGTTGGGAGTCTGCAGCACATGGTTGATTTCATGCTGCAGTGCCTGAGAAACGACCGCCGCATCGCCCACATTCTCGTCTCGGCTGATTATTGGGTGTACACCCTCCTAGATCCTCGCTACCGGGACAGCGTACAAAGGCTCATACCAACGTTGAACCGGGAGCGTAAACTGCGGGAGTACGAAGAGTCACTGGTGCAGTCCATAATGTTTTCCATTCCACCCGACAGCATTGTTGCTAGTGCTTTACAAAGCAGCTCTGTGCGTCGAGGCAGTGGAGGAAACTCTGCACAAAGAGGGAGCAGAGGCAGCGCCGCAGCACAAGGCAAGACCACTATGGCCCAAATGTGGCAAAGTTTTGTGTGTCCACCACAATTGTCTACACCATCAGCGACGCCTCGAGTCAGCAGGAGGCAACGCTTCCGTCAGATGGTGTCAGACTACATGTCTTGCCCTGTCGCTGTACTCCCAGATGGCTCTTCCCCCTTCAAGTTTTGGGTCTCTAAGCTGGATACATGGCCAGAGCTTAGCCAGTATGCATTGGAGGTGCTGGCTTGCCCTGCTGCCAGTGTATTATCGGAACGTGTCTTTAGTGCCGCAGGTGGTGTACTAACAGACCGTCGCACGCGACTATCTTCCGATAATGTTGACCGGCTGACTTTTCTGAAAATGAACAAGGCCTGGATCTCCAAAGACTTTGCCATTCCTCTTACAGACTAAATTAGTGGTTGGCAACTGTATCCAGGTCTGCTGGTGTGTTCATTTTTCTACCACCTGAACTATAATCCCTGTGCTTCAACACAGCCAGTTGTCGCTCAGATGTGTCGTCTGCACAGAGAAACACACTAGCTCCTGTGTTAGTGGGGTTCAGTAACGCCAGCTGATCCCCTGCTGTGTGGACGGCAAAGTCACCAGCTCCATCAACATTCAAACCACTACTGATTTTTAACCGTGCCCAACTTAGGTCTCTGGCTCCACTGTCTCTACTATTTCCCCTGACCTCCAACCCCGCCATCTACATCTCTGAAGTGGCGTCAGCACAATCTACACTTGTTCCTGTGTTCCTGTGGCTCAGTCCCATCAGTTTATCCCCTGATGTGTGTCCGGCAAGGTCTCCTGCTCTGTCCACATTCCCATAAACAGTAGTGGGAATGAGGACAGAGCTGGCGAACTTGCCGGACAAACATCAGGGGATCAACTGACGGGACTGAGCACCAGTAACACAGGAACAAGTGTAGATTGTGCTGACGCCACTTCAGAGATGTAGCTGGCGGGGTTGGAGGCCAGGGTAAATAGTAGAGACAGTGGAGCCAGAGGCCTAAGTGGAGCATGGTTAGAATCAGTAGTAGTCAACAACCTCCATAAAAACCGCTGCCCATTGGCCTCTGCATGCGGCATGCGTAATCCTGGGCTCCAACAGTGTCAGTTGGTGTTCAGAAGTGTCGTCTCCACAGAGCCAAACACATTCGTTCAAGTGTTAGTGGGGTTCAGCACTGCCAGCTGTTCCCCTGCTGTGGAGATGGCAAGTCTCCTGCTGCCTTCAGCTGCCAAAAGCAACAGGCCCCAGCCTGCTCCTCGCCTAATCCTGGGCTCCAACAGCGTCAGTTGGTGTTCAGAAGTGTCGTCTCCACAGAGCCAAACACATTCGTTCGAGTGTTAGTGGGGTTCAGCACTGCCAGCTGTTCCCCTGCTGTGGAGATGGCAAGTCTCCTGCTGCCTTCAGCTGCCAAAAGCAACAGGCCCCAGCCTGCTCCTCGCCTAATCCTGGGCTCCAACAGCGTCAGTTGGTGTTCAGAAGTGTCGTCTCCACAGAGCCAAACACATTCGTTCGAGTGTTAGTGGGGTTCAGCACTGCCAGCTGTTCCCCTGCTGTGGAGATGGCAAGTCTCCTGCTGCCTACACCTGCCAAAATCCAGTAGGCCCCAGCCTGCTCCACGCCTAATCCTGGGCTCCAACAGCGTCAGTTGGTGTTCAGAAGTGTCGTCTCCACAGAGCCAAACACATTCGTTCGAGTGTTAGTGGGTTTCAGCACTGCCAGCTGTTCCCCTGCTGTGGAGATGGCAAGTCTCCTGCTGCCTACACCTGCCAAAATACAGTAGGCCCCAGCCTGCTCCACGCCTAATCCTGGGCTCCAACAGCGTCAGTTGGTGTTCAGAAGTGTCGTCTCCACAGAGCCAAACACATTCGTTCGAGTGTTAGTGGGTTTCAGCACTGCCAGCTGTTCCCCTGCTGTGGAGATGGCAAGTCTCCTGCTGCCTACACCTGCCAAAATCCAGTAGGCCCCAGCCTGCTCCACGCCTAATCCTGGGCTCCAACAGCGTCAGTTGGTGTTCAGAAGTGTCGTCTCCACAGAGCCAAACACATTCGTTCGAGTGTTAGTGGGTTTCAGCACTGCCAGCTGTTCCCCTGCTGTGGAGATGGCAAGTCTCCTGCTGCCTACACCTGCCAAAATCCAGTAGGCCCCAGCCTGCTCCACGCCTAATCCTGGGCTCCAACAGCGTCAGTTGGTGTTCAGAAGTGTCATCTCCACAGAGCCAAACACATTCGTTCAAGTGTTAGTGGGGTTCAGCACTGCCAGCTGTTCCCCTGCTGTGGAGATGGCAGTCTCTCCTGCTGTCACCTCATTCCAAATACAGTAGGCCTCTGCCTACACCCTCCTATTTCCTGGGCTTCAACACAGCCAGTTGTAGCTCGGAAGTGCCGTCCACACGGAAAGAGACACTTGCTCCCGTGTCTCAGTGGGGTTCAGTAACGTCAGCTGATCCCCTGCTGTGTGGATGGCAGTCTCTCCTGCTGTCACCTCATTCCAAATACAGTAGGCCTCTGCCTACACCCTCCTATTTCCTGGGCTTCAACACAGCCAGTTGTAGCTCGGAAGTGCCGTCCACACGGAAAGAGACACTTGCTCCCGTGTCTCAGTGGGGTTCAGTAACGTCAGCTGATCCCCTGCTGTGTGGATGGCAGTCTATCCTGCTGTCACCACATTCCAAATACAGTCGGCCTCTGCCTACACCCTCCTATTTCCTGGGCTTCAACACAGCCAGTTGTAGCTCAAAAGTGCCGTCCACACGGAAAGAGACACTTGCTCCCGTGTCTCAGTGGGGTTCAGTAACGTCAGCTGATCCCCTGCTGTGTGGATGGCAGTCTCTCCTGCTGTCACCACATTCCAAATACAGTAGGCCTCTGCCTACACCCTCCTATTTCCTGGGCTTCAACACAGCCAGTTGTAGCTCGGAAGTGCCGTCCACACGGAAAGAGACACTTGCTCCCGTGTCTCAGTGGGGTTCAGTAACGTCAGCTGATCCCCTGCTGTGTGGATGGCAAAGTCTCCTGCTGCCTACACAGTCGTACCACTACTGATTTTTAACCGTGCTCCAATTAGGCCTGTGGCTCCACTGTCTCTCGTATTTCCCCTGTCCTCCAACCCCGCCAGTTACAGCTCCGAAGTGGCGTCTGCACAATCCACACTTGTTCCTGTGTTAAGGCCCTTTTACATTTAGCGATGCACCAGCGATCCAACCAGCGATCCGACCCGGTCAGGATCGCTGGTGCATCGCTAAATGATCGCTAGTGAGCTTTCATACAGAAAGATCTCACAGCGATGCAGCAGCGACACAGAGAACGATACTTACCATTCACACACAGCGATCCTGCGTCCTCCCGCCCGCCTCCACGCGTCGCTGGACGTCACAGCAGGAAGTCTCAGCAGGAAGCGCCCGACGAGAAATGGAGCCGGACATTCTCGCGCGATCAGCGATGAGCAGCGGGGGAGCCGGTCGTTGGTAAGTATCACACATAGCGATATCGCTAGCAATATCGCTATAACGTCACAAAACCAGTGACGTTTTAGCGATATTGCTAGCGATATTGCTTAGTGTAAAACCCCCTTTACAGGTGTTCAGTCCGGTCAGTTAATCCCCTGATGTGTGTCCGGCAATGTCGCCTGCTCTGTCCACATTCCCATAATGGGAATGTGGACAGAGCAGGCGACATTGCCGGACACACATCAGGGGATTAACTGACCGGACTGAACACCTGTAACACAGGAACAAGTGTGGATTGTGCAGACGCCACTTCGGAGCTGTAACTGGCGGGGTTGGAGGACAGGGGAAATACAAAAATCAGTGAAGCCACAGGCCTAAGTGGAGCTTGGTTAAAATTAGTAGAAGTCTACAACCGATCTTAAAATTTCTTCAATGCAGCCTCAGCCTGCTCCGTGCTTGTCCCTGGGCTTCAACACAGCCAGTTGTTGCTCGGAAGTGCCGTCTTCACAGAGTAAAACACTAGCTCCTGTGTTTGTGGGGTTCAGTAACGTCAGCTGTTCCCCTGCTGTTTTGATGGCAATCTGTCCTGCTGCCTCCCAATTGACAGCACATCAGGCCTCAGCCTGCTAAGTGCTTGTCCTGGGCTCCAACATCGCCAGTTGCTGCTCATAACTGACTTTGGCACGGGTACTCCCTCCTGCCCAGCTTGGTTCCAGCCCTGCCTGCTGTTTCCGGGAAGTGTCAATGTCAGTTTGCCACCCCAAGTTGCCATGTCGTGTTGCGGTTGGGTTAGCCGAGGCTAGGGTGCCAGCAGTTTAGGTGCTTCCTATGTGGACTGCGGGTTCTGGTAAGAAAGGCTTGTTCCGTAGTGCCAGTAGGACAAGCACCCCCTGTAGGACTGTGTGATTCGGTAACTGCGGCCAGCTTGCGGCATGCCAACTTTGCTTTTCAGGGGTAACTTCTGCTACCCCTCCGGGTTCCAGCACCGTCAGCTGGTTCTCGTCAGAGCCTTTGGCCTAGGTGCCTCCATCTCGGTATCCGAGTTCCGGCAACATCTGCTGGTCCTTGGTAGTGCTTTGTAGCACAGGTACCTCCTGCTTAGTAACCGGGTTCCAGCACCGTCAGCTGGTCCTCGGTTGTGCCATTGGCTCTTATTCCTTCTGCTGCCCCTCCGGGTGCCAGCACTGTCAACTGGTCCTCGCTATTTCCATTTGCTCTTGCAGCTTATGCTACCCCTCCGGGTTCCAGCACCGTCAGCTGGTTCTCGTCAGAGCCTTTGGCCTAGGTGCCTCCATCTCGGTATCCGAGTTCCGGCAACGTCTGCTGGTCCTTGGTAGTGCTTTGTAGCACAGGTACCTCCTGCTTAGTAACCGGGTTCCAGCACC
This sequence comes from Dendrobates tinctorius, assembly GCF_039654945.1. NCBI lineage: Eukaryota > Metazoa > Chordata > Amphibia > Anura > Dendrobatidae > Dendrobates > Dendrobates tinctorius. The sequence continues at coordinate 38,107,033 of NW_027361690.1, forward strand.
GTCAGCTGGTCCTCGGTTGTGCCATTGGCTCTTATTCCTTCTGCTGCCCCTCCGGGTGCCAGCACTGTCAGCTGGTCCTCGCTATTTCCATTTGCTCTTGCAGCTTATGCTACCCCTCCGGGTTCCAGCACCGTCAGCTGGTTCTCGTCAGAGCCTTTGGCCTAGGTGCCTCCATCTCGGTATCCGAGTTCCGGCAACGTCTGCTGGTCCTTGGTAGTGCTTTGTAGCACAGGTACCTCCTGCTTAGTAACCGGGTTCCAGCACCGTCAGCTGGTCCTCGGTAGTGCCATTGGCTCTTGTTCCTTCTGCTGCCCCTCCGGGTGCCAGTACCGTCAGCTGGTTCAAGAGGACAAAGAACAGGAAGACAACCACCAAGATGCAGAACAACAAGAGAGAGAAGACAAAGAAGCATAAAAAAACAAAGCAGAAGAACATTAAGCATAAGACTAATACTCTGAGCAAATGATATTATCTTATTTATAAGCAGAAGAAGACTAAGCAGTGTATGGGGGTGAGTCCGTTCCTCCTCGTGGTGCCCCTGGAAAAGGCCTGCTGCTGCAGGCCAAACTGAACGCGGACAAATCCTGTTGTAAATCTTTTGTGACAGGCAGAACGGAAGGTGTAAACTTCTAACTTTTCTAGATAACAACTACAGGAATGCCTGACACAAACAAGAATATGATGAAGAAGAATAGGAAGAAGATGAAGAAGTTGAATATGTAGAATAATAATTGTTGAATAAGAAGAATATGAAGAATGTAAGAAAAGGAAGAAGAAGAAGAATGTAAAAAAAGGAAGTAGAAGAATTTAAAAAAAGGAAGAAGAAGAATGTAAAAAAAGGAATAAGAAGAAGAATGTAAAAAAAGGAAGTAGAAGAATGTAAAAAAAGGAAGAAGAAGAAGAATGTAAAAAAAGGAATAAGAAGAAGAAGAAGAAGGTAAAAAAAGGAAGAAGAATAAGAAAGAAGAAGAAAGAAGAAAGAAGAAGAAGACATACATGTCTGGCAAAATATAAATGAGGCTAACATAGTCAATATCTTTGTAACTCCTAACGTTTTTAAAAAAAAAAGTTTAATTCATGCTATTCCATTTGATTGGGCTAAACCTCTATGGCTTTAATGTCTCCTCCACCTCCCACAATACATTCTACATTATTCTTAGTTGTTTTTCTTCATGTAGAATTAACCTACAAGGAAAGAAAGGGTTTTTTTTAATTCCGTTATTTTGGCCCCATTGACTTGCATTGGTTCCCGGTATCGGAATCGGCGATACCGATACTTTTTTTTAAGATCGGCCGATCCATTCCGATCCGATATTTTCAAGTATCGGCTGGTATCGCTCAACTCTACTGGTAACTATCTTATACGGTAGCAGGGTAGAAATAAAATTCATGGTGGCCATATTTTGGATCTATGTGATATGGTTCCCAAATACAGTCATGTACAAAAGCCCCTTGTACCCAAACCAAATTAAATTCCACATACACATTGAAAAGCAAATTATTTTATTGCACAACCAAATGCAACAAATAACATTAAAGGTATTTTGCAGTTAGAATAAGTTACCCCCTATAGTTGATAACTTGTTGATAGGTGGGAACCCGCCCGCCGAAACCCTTACAAATTGCCAGAACAGGACTGCCGTGAATCCCTGAGTACTGGCAAAATGAATGGAGCGGTGATTGAGCATTGCGGTGCCACTCCACTTATTTCTATGTTGCCACTGAAGGTTGCCCTACTTGGCAATTGGCAGTCGCATAAAAATGTAGGAAGTGGTAGCACACATACTCAACCGCCGTTCCATTCATTTTGTCGGTACTTGTTGATCCACACCATCCCTGCTTTGGTGATCTGCAGGGGTCTCAATGGGCGAACCTCCACCTATAAACAAGCTAATCACTTATTTTAACTGCAATACTCCCTTAAATAAATAAATTGTTCTATTACATGCACCACTCTATATGTCTCTGTGTAGCTCTCCATGGCCTTTCCACCAAACCGCTGGCACAGACAATATGGGGATCCAAATAGTCAAATAAAGGTTAACTCAATTAAATATTAAATAACACAATTAAAATGTTGAACAACATGAATAGTAACTGCACAGAACAGTAGTAATATACAAATGGAGAAATAAGATACATGAACAAAGAATTCCGTACTACACAGCGAGCTTACAGCAGCATTTTTTGGAGAGCAGTAGATGAATTTGCCAATCTATCCACAATGTCATTGTAATCCAAAGTCATGGAAATATCCCTCTCAATGTTCATTAAAATTAGGGATTCTAAAAGCTCCTGTCCAATTAAGGACCTCAAACGATTTTTAACTATTTTAAGTTTTGAAAAAACTCTTTCACAGGAAACCTGAGTACAGGCAAGAGTTAGAAGTGCTTTGTACACGGCGAAAAGATTTGTGTATGCAGCAGAATGTAAGTTGTGATCATATAGAAGTCTATAGCAGCAAGTGAGGCAGTTTTCACATGCTACATGTCTTTTATCACTAATATCATCCTCGCCATCATCATCATCATCAGCAGCAGCAGCAGCAGCTTCATTTTCAACCATAGTAGCAGCCGGGAATGGTTTTTTGAGAACAGTATAGTTCTCTTGGAAGCTAATAAGTTCAAGCTTAAGTTGAACAACTAGAGTTGAGCGACTTTTGGTTTTTTAGGGTCGCGTTTCGTTTCGTGAAACCCGACTTTTCCAAAAGTCGGGTCGAGCAAGATCGTCCGATTATAGGGAAAAGTCGGGGTCGTCCCGAAACACAAAACCCAATGTAAGTCAATGGGGAATAAAAGTCGGCAGTGAGAGGAGGACAGGAAACACACCTACAGTGCCCATTTGAATGCCAAAAGCATCAATTCTTCTTACTTAAGCTTGTCAACCTTAATTAACTTCATAATACAAGTTACGCACTGAAAAATGGGGGTTATTTGGCTAAATTTGTGGGGGGGGGAGGGCTGGCTGCAGGTTTTCATGTGCCCTGGGCGAAAGAGCGCCCCTTTAACACATACCACAACTCATCATGCTCCGATACGGCAGAGAAATAGCGGTATAGTACAATGAAAAATACCTCACTTTTTACATCTCATGACGAGGCCCATCTATTTCTCCATACAAAATCATTGGTCCCATATAATGTTTGAAACAGTATATGATGAGCTCCACATAATGCTACAGTATATGTTGGTCCCCATGGATGAAGCTCCACTGTCTTATGGGCCCAAATAATGCTCCAAACATAATGGGCCCCATTTCTAATGCTCTAGTGTATAATGGGCCCTGTAAATGCTGCTCCAGTGTCTGATGTCCACCTTTGGAATGTTCCAGTGTATGGTGGGCCCCATCTATCATTCTCCAGAGTATAGTGCTCCCCAAAAATTGCTGTCCCAACATAGAAAACAATCAAATAAGTCTCCTCGCTAGGGAATCCCTGTACTTGTCTGGACAGGTGCTGTAGCTTGCTTAACAGCTCACCAGCCGTTCTCACGCCCAGTATGGATTGCACGTGATTGCACAAAGGTTAGAAAGGGTACTGTATCCCTGGATAACATGTATGGATAGCGTACACATTCAAAATATATGTCTATACAGCATGAGGCAGGCTCAGACGGTGTTAGGCCCAGTATGGATTGCACGTCATTGCACAAAGGTTAGAAGGGGTACCGTATCCCCGGATAACATGTATGGATAGCGTACACATTCAAAATATATGTCTATACAGCATGAGGCAGGCTCAGACGGTGTTAGGCCCAGTATGGATTGCACGTCATTGCACAAAGGTTAGAAAGGGTACCGTATCCCCGGATAACATGTATGGATAGCGTACACATTCAAAATATATGTCTATACAGCATGAGGCAGGCTCAGACGGTGTTAGGCCCAGTATGGATTGCACGTCATTGCACAAAGGTTAGAAGGGGTACCGTATCCCCGGATAACATGTATGGATAGCGTACACATTCAAAATATATGTCTATACAGCATGAGGCAGGCTCAGACGGTGTTAGGCCCAGTATGTATTGCACGTCATTGCACAAAGGTTAGAAGGGGTACCGTATCCCCGGATAACATGTATGGATAGCGTACACATTCAAAATATATGTCTATACAGCATGAGGCTGGCTCAGACGGTGTTAGGCCCAGTATGGATTGCACGTCATTGCACAAAGGTTAGAAAGGGTACCGTATCCCTGGATAATATGTATGGATAGCGTACACATTCAAAATATATGTCTATACAGCATGAGGCAGGCTCAGACGGTGTTAGGCCCAGTATGGATTGCACGTGATTGCACAAAGGTTAGAAAGGGTACCGTATCCCTGGATAACATGTATGGATAGCGTACACATTCAAAATATATGTCTATACAGCATGAGGCAGGCTCAGACGGTGTTAGGCCCAGTATGGATTGCACGTCATTGCACAAAGGTTAGAAGGGGTACCGTATCCCCGGATAACATGTATGGATAGCGTACACATTCAAAATATATGTCTATACAGCATGAGGCAGGCTCAGACGGTGTTAGGCCCAGTATGGATTGCACGTCATTGCACAAAGGTTAGAAGGGGTACCGTATCCCCGGATAACATGTATGGATAGCGTACACATTCAAAATATATGTCTATACAGCATGAGGCAGGCTCAGACGGTGTTAGGCCCAGTATGGATTGCACGTCATTGCACAAAGGTTAGAAGGGGTACCGTATCCCCGGATAACATGTATGGATAGCGTACACATTCAAAATATATGTCTATACAGCATGAGGCAGGCTCAGACGGTGTTAGGCCCAGTATGGATTGCACGTGATTGCACAAAGGTTAGAAAGGGTACCGTATCCCTGGATAACATGTATGGATAGCGTACACATTCAAAATATATGTCTATACAGCATGAGGCAGGCTCAGACGGTGTTAGGCCCAGTATGGATTGCACGTCATTGCACAAAGGTTAGAAGGGGTACCGTATCCCCGGATAACATGTATGGATAGCGTACACATTCAAAATATATGTCTATACAGCATGAGGCAGGCTCAGGCGGTGTTAGGCCCAGTATGGATTGCATGTCATTGCACAAAGGTTAGAAAGGGTACCGTATCCCCGGATAACATGTATGGATAGCGTACACATTCAAAATATATGTCTATACAGCATGAGGCAGGCTCAGACGGTGTTAGGCCCAGTATGGATTGCACGTCATTGCACAAAGGTTAGAAGGGGTACCGTATCCCCGGATAACATGTATGGATAGCGTACACATTCAAAATATATGTCTATACAGCATGAGGCAGGCTCAGACGGTGTTAGGCCCAGTATGGATTGCACGTCATTGCACAAAGGTTAGAAAGGGTACCGTATCCCCGGATAACATGTATGGATAGCGTACACATTCAAAATATATGTCTATACAGCATGATGCAGGCTCAGACGGTGTTAGGCCCAGTATGGATTGCACGTCATTGCACAAAGGTTAGAAGGGGTACCGTATCCCCGGATAACATGTATGGATAGCGTACACATTCAAAATATATGTCTATACAGCATGAGGCAGGCTCAGACGGTGTTAGGCCCAGTATGGATTGCACGTCATTGCACAAAGGTTAGAAGGGGTACCGTATCCCCGGATAACATGTATGGATAGCGTACACATTCAAAATATATGTCTATACAGCATGAGGCAGGCTCAGACGGTGTTAGGCCCAGTATGGATTGCACGTCATTGCACAAAGGTTAGAAAGGGTACCGTATCCCTGGATAACATGTATGGATAGCGTACACATTCAAAATATATGTCTCAGGAGGCAGGCTCAGACGGTGTCAGGCACAGTATGGATTTGACGGCCCAGATTACACAGCGGAGGAGCAGGGAGAGGTAAAGATTGCAAATGCTGGGGCCCTGGCCAAGCAAGGTGGGCCCACTCGTGGGCGTCGGTACTGGCACTGGGCCCCTCATAGTACAGCGGTGTGTCTGACGGCGGGTGTGCACCACCACCGTCAGAGACACTTGATTGCACTATGAGGGACCCTGTGCCAGTGCCCGCGCCCAAGAGTCGGCCTACCCACCTGTCCAGGGCAACGGCACTCGCACGGTGTCGTGCGCTAGGTGGTGACCCCGGCCATGGGGGGGAGGCAGCACAGTTAGGGAGTTTTAGAAAGTGGCATATGTTGATGTTGGACATTCAACTGATGCAAAAGGCGAAATAGGTGAAGTACCAGGAAGAGGTGGACCAAAGCAAGCCATTTTTCTGTCACCCTATGTGTCATCAGGGGAAGGTGGGACAAAATCCTTGGAAACCCATGCGTGGTTCATTTTAATGAAGGTTAGATCATCCACATTTTGGGTTGACAGACGTGTCCTTTTTTCTGTCAGGATTGATCCAGCTGCACTGAAGACTCTTTCCGATAGCACACTTGCAGCTGGGCAAGCGAGCTCCTGTAAGGCATATTGTGCCAATTCAGGCCAGGTGTCCAGTTTAGCGGCCCAATAGTCAAAGGGGAATGACCTGTGTGGGAGAACATCGATATGGGAGGAAAAGTAGTTTGTAACCATAGTTGACAACTGCTGTCTCCTGTCACTTTCCATCGATGCAGTATTACCAGTTGTGTGAGCGGTATTTGAAAAATCAGTCCACAACATTGTCATGAAACCCCTGTCTCCAACGCCACTTCTGCTGTGTGCACCACGAACACCTCTGCCAAGCTGCCCCCGGCCCGTACGGCTCGTGTGAGAACCATCACCGCTGCTGTGTGCTGGGAATGCCTCAAGCAACCGATTTACCAGAGTTGCTTGTTTATTAGCCAATATTAGGTCAAGGTTCTCCTGTGGCATGATGTTTTGTAATTTGCCTTTATAGCGTGGATCCAGGATGCTGGCCAACCAGTAGTCGTCATCGTTCATCATTTTGGCAATGCGGGGGTCCCTTTTTAGGATCCGCAAGGCATAATCTGACATGTGGGCCAATGTTCCCGGTGTCAATGATGCACTGCGAGTGCTGGGTGGAGGAGCACTTTCTGGCAAATCCACATCCCTCCAGTCACGCACAAACCCTGTACCAGACCTTGCCACGCCAACATTTTCACTTGCCCCACGAGATGCATCCTCCTCCCCTAAGTAATCATCCCCATCATCCTCCTCCTCCTCCTCTTCTTCCTCCACCTCGTCCAGGAGAGGTCCCTGAGCAGACAATGGCTGAATGTCATCAAGGATTCCCTCCTCCTCTTCCTCCTCATCAACATTGGCTGCAGACGCCTGCTCCTTAAGGTGCGTCAAAGTTTGCATGAGCAGACGCATAAGTGGGATGCTCATGCTTAGGATGGCGTCGTCTGCGCTTACCAGCCGTGTACATTCCTCAAAACACTGAAGGACTTTACAAAGGTCTTTCAGCTTCGACCACTGCACGCCTGTCAACTCCATGTCTGCTCTCAAAGTGCCTGGCCGTGTATCCTCCCACAAATGCATTATGGCCTGCCTCTGCTCGCACAGCCGCTCCACCATGTGCAGGGTGGAGTTCCACCTTGTTGCAATGTCGATAATGAGGCGGTGGTTGGGAAGGTGGAGCAATCGCTGCAGCTTCTGCATACGAACGGAGTGTACAGGCGACCGGCGGATGTGCGCGCACAGTCTTCGCACCTTCTGGAGCAGGGCTGTTAACTCCGGATAATTTTTGAGGAAGCACTGCACCACCAGGTTCAAGGTGTGAGCCAAGCAAGGTATGTGGCTGAGTTTTGAAAGGGCTATGGCTGCCACAAAATTACGGCCGTTATCACTAACTACCTTGCCTGCCTCAAGATGTACACTGCCCAGCCATGGCTCAGTTTGTCGCTTCAAGTACTCGGCCAGCACCTCGGCGGTGTGTCTGTCGCCCAAACACATCATCTGCAACACAGCCTGCTGACGCTTTCCACTAGCTGCTCGATAGGGGGACACATCGTGTGCAACAGTGGCAGCTGCAGATGGAGTGCTCGTACGACTGCGCTCTGTGGACGAGCTGTCGCTTCTGGAGGAGGAGGAGGAGGAGGAGGGTCGAACGCCTACAGCCAACTGTTTCCTATACCGTGGGCTAGGCAGCACTGTCCCACCACCGCTGTCCCCTGTGGACCCTGCATCCACCACATTAACCCAGTGCGCAGTGATGGACACGTAACGGCCCTGGCCATGCCGACTGGACCATGCATCAGTTGTGAGGTGCACCTTTCCGCTCACTGACTGCTTGAGTGCATGGACAATGCGGTCTTTCACATGATGGTGGAGGGCTGGGATGGCTTTGCGAGAGAAGAAGTGGCGACTGGGTAGGTCATAGCGTGGTACTGCATAGGCCATGAGTTCGCGGAAAGCTGTGCTTTCCACCAACCGAAAGGGCATCATCTCAAACGAGATTAGTTTGGCAATGTGGGCGTTCAAACCCAGTGTACGCGGATGAGAGACTGAGTACTTTCTTGACCTACTCATAGTGTCTGGGAGGGTGAGCTGGACTTGAGAGCTGCATATGGTGGAAGTAGCGGTGGACAGGGCGGACTGAGAGAGGGTTGATGATGGTGATGGAGTTGTTGTTCTTTCTGATGGCCTAGAATCAGTCTTTCGTTGATATAACAGTGGGATTCCCTGACTGCTGTGGCCTTGCAACGACACCTCAACATTTGCTGCTGTGCTAACCGGTGGGCTTACAGTGGGGGAAACAATGTAGCGTTGCTGACTACCTTCGTTGTGATCAGTTGCACATGTGGCACTTGAGGTTTGGTGTTGTGTCCACGCTTGCAAGTGCATGCTGGTTAAATGTCTAAGCATGCAACTGGTATTCAAATTTTTCAGATTTTTCCCTCGGCTAAAGGTCTTTGCGCACTTCTTACAGATAACCTTGGCCTGATCATGAGGATTTTGTTCAAAAAACTGCCACACTGCACTCTTCCTACTTTGGCAGACATTTTGCGGCCTAGCACGCTGTGATCTTTTGACCCTCTGGACAAGCTGTCCAGCAACTCTTTTCATGTTTGGAACCTGTCTTTGGAGTGCTCCGGGCCTGCCAGATAACAGCTGTTGCAATGTCGATGTCTGCTGTGGATGCTCCTCATCTGAGCTATTGGAAGCAGCACCCTCTTCCCCCAATGGATGCCAATCTGGGTCAACAACTGGGTCATCCATCACCTCCTCTTCTATGTCATGTGCACCTTTCTCTGTGTCACCGTGTATGGTGGTATAGTGTGCGGGAATGGGCACCTGAGTCTCATCAGGGTCAAAATCTGGCTCTGTACACTGCGAGGACAATGTAGTGCTCTGAGTGAATGTACCAGCAGAATCATCCATCAGCGGCTGTGCATCAGTGCACTCCATGTCAGATTCATCTTGGCCTGGGTAATTCACCATTTCACTTGATAATCCAGGCATGGTATGTGAAAACAGCTCCATGGAGTAATCAGTAGCATGGCCTGCGTCATCCTTCAATCTTGGTTGGGGTGAAGGACACAAGGAAAGGTGTGGTTCATGAACATGAGCCTCCAATGACGACTCAGTGCTTTTACTTTTTACAACTGAAGAAGAGGAGGCGATAGAGCTGGAGGCTGAGTCAGCAATGTAAGACAAAACTTTTTCCTGATGCTCTGCCTTTAAAAGCGGTTTGCCAACTCCTAGAAAACTAAGCGTTCGAGTCCTTATGTAGCCAGACGATGACGCAGGGTCAGCACCTCCTGCATTCGGTCCTATTTTGCTCTTGCCACTACCATCAGATCCACCACCAACACCATCATTACCAGCTGCCAACCCCCGCCCAATTCCACGGCCTCTTCCACCAGCCTTCCTCATTTTTGGTAGAAATGTAGACAAAATCCAACAAACTATATAGTAATGTAAAACAAGGTACAAGGTGTCTATAGGACAGGGGAGTTTTAGAATTTCTGCACACACTTGTGGACAGTGGACACTTGTGGATTGTGTGCGGCCCACTGATATCTGAGCGCTATGTGACACGCTCGATGGCACAGCTGCCTGTGACCAAAGTGACGAGAGGATAATGGAGATTTTGAATCTCTGCGTACACTTTTGGACACTGGACACTTGTGGATTGTGTGCGGCCCACTGATATCTGAGCGCTATGTGACACGCTCGATGGCACAGCTGCCTGTGACCAAAGTGACGAGAGGATAATGGAGATTTTGAATCTCTGCGTACACTTTTGGACACTGGACACTTGTGGATTGTGTGCGGCCCACTGATATCTGAGCGCTATGTGACACGCTCGATGGCACAGCTGCCTGTGACCAAAGTGACGAGAGGATAATGGAGATTTTGAATCTCTGCGTACACTTTTGGACACTGGACACTTGTGGATTGTGTGCGGCCCACTGATATCTGAGTGCTATGTGACACGCTCGATGGCACAGCTGCCTGTGACCAAAGTGACGAGAGGATAATGGAGATTTTGAATCTCTGCGTACACTTTTGGACACTGGACACTTGTGGATTGTGTGCGGCCCACTGATATCTGAGCGCTATGTGACACGCTCGATGGCACAGCTGCCTGTGACCAAAGTGACGAGAGGATAATGGAGATTTTGAATCTCTGCGTACACTTGTGGACAGTGGACACTTGTGGATTGTGTGCGGCCCACTGATATCTGAGCGCTATGTGACACGCTCGATGGCACAGCTGCCTGTGACCAAAGTGACGAGAGGATAATGGAGATTTTGAATCTCTGCGTACACTTTTGGACACTGGACACTTGTGGATTGTGTGCGGCCCACTGATATCTGAGCGCTATGTGACACGCTCGATGGCACAGCTGCCTGTGACCAAAGTGACGAGAGGATAATGGAGATTTTGAATCTCTGCGTACACTTTTGGACACTGGACACTTGTGGATTGTGTGCGGCCCACTGATATCTGAGCGCTATGTGACACGCTCGATGGCACAGCTGCCTGTGACCAAAGTGACGAGAGGATAAGGGAGATTGGATTGCTTTTAAAAAAGCAGTTTGCGGAGCAGTGGGTAAACAGCAATGCCAGCGTGTCAGGAAGCCTTAAAAGGCAGCCCAACAACCAACACCACTGATACACCACAATATAGCCTCCCCTTGCACTGCACACACAGTGACTTGTGTGTTGTGCAGGCCAAATCGCTAGCAGCAGAAGCAGTTTTTTTGTCTTCTTCCCTGCCTAACGCTCTCCCTACAGAATCAGCAGCAACCTCTCCCTATGCTAAGATCGGCAGAAGTAAGATGGCGGTCGGCGTGCACGCCCTTTTATACCCCCTGTGACGCCCACCAAAGCAAGCCAATCACTTGCATGCCCTTCTGAAAGATGGTGGTGACCCGTGCCTATGTCATCACGTTGCCCACAGTGTCCGTGGATCCTGATTGGCTGAAAAAGAGCGCAAAACAAACTTTTGAAACGCGACTTTGGCGCGTAAGTCGCCGACCTCGTGGCCGACCTCATCCTAGGGTCGGGTTTCGTTTCATGAAACCCGACTTTGCCAAAAGTCGGCGACTTTTGAGTTTTTTCGACCCGTTTCGCTCAACTCTATGAACAACATCTACATCTGCTAGTTGAGCTACGGTTTTCAAAGACTCAGTTGGAATGTCCTTTTGTGGTAACTTGCCAAACCTTTTTGGGTCTAATTGCGAAAGATCATGGATGAGAGTTTCATTTTTTGAAAATCTTGACTTAATGCTGGTTGTTACCTGGTCTATTACTACATTGAATTTTTGGTATTGAAAACTCTCAAGAGGGTCAGGAGGAGGTTCATCTCTTGCCAATTCACCAGGCATAATTTTTTTCTTTGCAGGCCTTTTTTTAGGTAAGTTGTGTTCAATCACAGCTTCTACTGATTGTTCATCAAGGACTATTTCAACCATTTGAATGAACTGATTTACTAGGCCAGTTACATCTGAAAATGAATCCCTTAGGGAAGCAATCTGCTTTTTGGTATTTTCAATCATTCGCCAGTCCTGAAGAACATCTAATCCACGAGTTTGCAAATAATCAGAAATTGGACTTGCAATTTCAAAAATCCTGAGAAATAGAAAGGCTAGCAACAAGGTTTCATACCTTGTCCAGCCGTGAATTAAACAGTTTGCCTCATTTACAGCCTTTCTATCAAATCTTGGAGAAGCTGCAATATGTTCCAAGCAGTATAATAAAGTGCTATAAAGCTGTTTGGAAAAATTAAGAGATGAGCCAAAAATTGTACTCAGAGCTCTTGGTTTGCTCCACCACCGAGTGTCTCCTATTTTTTTTAGTCTTGTTAATTTTGCTGGGCCCTCAGACTGTGATGATACTTGTTCTGCCCAAATAGCTGATCTTTTGTAAGAGTCTGAAAAAAAAAATGATGTTTTTTCAAGCAGTCCAAAGAAAGATTTCACTGGAGCAACACACTGAGTAACATCAACAATCACTAAATTGAATATGTGAGCATAACACCAAGTGTATATAGCATTGCATGATGTGGCTTTTATGTGGGCTTGGACCCCATGTAGCACCCACTCATATTAGCCGCACCATCAAATGAACACCCAATTATGTTGGAAACACTTAAAGAGAACTTTTCTAACTCCTCTTTTAGTTTTGTAAAAAGTTCTTCTCCTGATGTGCTGCCAACATTGACTAAAGAAAAGAGTCGTTCATGCACGTTTCTTTCCTTCACATAGCGCAAAATTATGCTGCATTGCTCTTTAACTGCAATATCTTGGGTGCTATCCATTTCAACACTAAATTGCACAGCTTCCTTTACATCTTCACTTATTTTTTGCTTTACCATGTTACCCATTATTAAAATCAGATGGTTTATTGATGTTTTACTTAAAAAAGTTACCAGATTACCTCTCCCTTTACTTTGTGGTTGTCTACTTTTTCTTTTTTGGCTCAAGGCTATGATTTGATCAACGTGTTTTTTGAATATGGGATCACATTTACTACAAAGTAGTGCCAACTCTAGTAAGTTGCCGTGATTTAACTCATTATTCATTAAAGAATGAGCAGCCTCATTTTTCCCTCTGTATGCAATACCTAATTTAGCAATACAAAGAATAATGTCAATGATTCGCTTGACAACAGCACAATTTTGCAGAACTTGTTCTTTTTTTTGGTTTACCAAATTTACATTGATCAATGTCTCAATATCAGTTTTCCTTTCTGCAGACAAATATGCAGATACAGAGGCTTGATGCAAGTTTGACTCCTCATGCTCTTTTATGCGGGTATACACAGTGGCTTTTACAACCTTACTCCCAGTAATAAAGAAGCTTCGTCTATTATGGCAAAAAGCCATACATGTGGAACAAAAAAGTTCTTCTGTTTCTTTCTGATAGGACAGCCATTTTCTTTGAATTGCACTGCCACCAGGTACAGAACGTAGATATACCTTGTGTGCTTGAAAAGGCAGTGTATGTGTGCTATCTGTCAATGACTGGATCGGGTGAGCTCTCATAAAATTTAATTTCGTAGCCAAATTACTCATGGGGTCTGGTGCCTCAAAAGCATTTCCTGTAGATGTGGAAGGCATTTCTGAGTCAGAGTCTGAGATTTCGGATTCTGTTAAATTGCCTGTAAGTATGTCTTTCATTGCTTCAGATAAACCTGATTGCTCAGATTCATCAGGTGTGGATATCACTACATCTTCCACTGGTTCAGACTGTGGAGCAGCTGTGGAGGAAGACGTGTGTGGAGCAGTTGTGGAGGAAGACGTGTATGGAGCAGCTGTGGAGGAAGATGTGTGTGGAGCAGCTGTGGAGGAAGACGTGTATGGAGCAGCTGTGGAGGAAGATGTGTGTGGAGCAGCTGTGGAGGAAGACGTGTATGGAGCAGCTGTGGAGGAAGATGTGTGTGGAGCAGCTGTGGAGGAAGACGTGTATGGAGCAGCTGTGGAGGAAGATGTGTGTGGAGCAGCTGTGGAGGAAGATGTGTTTGATTGCACACAACTTTGACTTCTATCACCTACAGACTGCCATAATTTTTGTTGCCCTGGAGCTGATCCAGCTTTTGCAAGTTTTTTGCGGGTATCTTCCAGTCTCTTTTGAGCACCAGCTTTATATTTTTTTCTTTTTAGGGACTGCTTCTTCTGATTTTTCTTCAGAAACATAGGGTTGTTTAGAAGACATTGCTGTATAAATAAAACAATATATTAACTTTTATCTGCTGACTAGTGATGAGCGATTATTTCCGATTATGAGAATAATGGGAAATAATTGGCTGGTCTTTTTTAACTGGTCTTTGTGGGTCTAAAGTAAAATATCGGAAATTGGAATTCCGATATCAATAGAAGTCTATGGGGAGAAATATCGGCATTTTTAAAAATGCCAATCCCCACTGTGTAACATAACCAGCGGGAAATCATCCCGCTGGTTACATTGTCTAATAATCATTATATTTTATATATATACAGTATTTTGAACGGAGGTTACTACATCGACATGATACGAGAACGGAGCTTACAACATAGACATGATACCAGAACGGAGCTTACAACATAGACATGATACCAGAACGGAGCTTACTACATCGACATGATACCAGAACGGAGGTTACTACATCGACATGATACCAGAACGGAGCTTACAACATAGACATGATACCAGAACGGAGCTTACTACATAGACATGAATCATGTCTATGTTGTAAGCTCCGTTCTGGTATCATGTCACATGATACCAGAACGGCGCTTACTACATCGACATGATACCAGAACGGAGGTTACTACATCGACATGATACCAGAACGGAGGTTACTACATCGACATGATACCAGAACGGAGCTTACAACATAGACATGATACCAGAACGGAGCTTACAACATAGACATGAATCATGTCTATGTTGTAAGCTCCGTTCTGGTATCATGTCACATGATACCAGAACGGAGCTTACTACATCGACATGATACCAGAACGGAGCTTACTACATCGACATGATACCAGAACGGAGCTTACTACATCGACATGATACCAGAACGGAGCTTACTACATCGACATGATACCAGAACGGAGCTTACTACATAGATACAATACTTACTACTTACACGCAGAATGTAACTATGGCTTCTCCCATGTAAATTTGATGCTGAAATAAAAATGTACATATCACACTTTCTGAACATAACTGTGGCTTCTTCCCAGTGTGAATTCCCTGATGTACATTTGATTACTTTGGAGTTGATTTGACAGAAACAAATTGTGAGCGAATAATTCATTGATTTTGAATGGAGCTTCAGCTTACAACATAGACCTGATACCAGAACGGAGCTTACTACATCGACAGGATACCAGAACGGAGCTTACTACATCGACATGATACCAGAACGGAGCTTACTACATCGACATGATACCAGAACGGAGCTTACTACATCGACATGATACCAGAACGGAGCTTACAACATAGACATGATACCAGAACGGAGCTTACTACATCGACATGATACCAGAACGGAGCTTACTACATCGACATGATACCAGAACGGAGCTTACTACATCGACATGATACCAGAACGGAGCTTACAACATAGACATGATACCAGAACGGAGCTTACTACATAGACATTAATCATGTCTATGTTGTAAGCTCCGTTCTGGTATCATGTCACATGATACCAGAACGGAGCTTACTACATCGACATGATACCAGAACGGAGGTTACTACATCGACATGATACCAGAACGGAGCTTACAACATAGACATGATACCAGAACGGAGCTTACAACATAGACATGAATCATGTCTATGTTGTAAGCTCCGTTCTGGTATCATGTCACATGATACCAGAACGGAGCTTACTACATCGACATGATACCAGAACGGAGCTTACTACATCGACATGATACCAGAACGGCGCTTACTACATCGACATGATACCAGAACGGAGCTTACTACATAGATACGATACTTACTACTTACACGCAGAATGTAACTATGGCTTCTCCCATGTAAATTTGATGCTGAAATAAAAATGTACATATCACACTTTCTGAACATAACTGTGGCTTCTTCCCAGTGTGAATTCCCTGATGTACATTTGACTACTTTGGAGTTGATTTGACAGAAACAAATTGTGAGCGAATAATTCATTGATTTTGAATGGAGCTTCAGCTTACAACATAGACCTGATACCAGAACGGAGCTTACTACATCGACATGATACCAGAACGGAGCTTACTACATCGACATGATACCAGAACGGAGCTTACTACATCGACATGATACCAGAACGGAGCTTACAACATAGACATGATACCAGAACGGAGCTTACTACATAGACATGAATCATGTCTATGTTGTAAGCTCCGTTCTGGTATCATGTCTATGTTGTAAGCTCCGTTCTGGTATCATGTCGATGTAGTAACCTCCGTTCTGGTATCATGTCGATGTAGTAAGCTCCGTTCTGGTATCATGTGACATGTCACATGATACCAGAACGGAGCTTACTACATCGACATGATACCAGAACGGAGCTTACTACATCGACATGATACCAGAACGGAGCTTACTACATAGATACGATACTTACTACTTACACGCAGAATGTAACTATGGCTTCTCCCATGTAAATTTGATGCTGAAATAAAAATGTACATATCACACTTTCTGAACATAACTGTGGCTTCTTCCCAGTGTGAATTCCCTGATGTACATTTGATTACTTTGGAGTTGATTTGACAGAAACAAATTGTGAGCGAATAATTCATTGATTTTGAATGGAGCTTCAGCTTACAACATAGACCTGATACCAGAACGGAGCTTACTACATCGACATGATACCAGAGGGGCCGGGGGCCACTACACAGCCCAGGCAGAGAGGGACCCACTACAAGGCCCTGGCAGAGGGGGGCCCACTACATGGCCCGGTAGAGGGGGGCCAATACATGACCCAAGCAGAGGGGGGCACACCACACAGCCCAGGCAGAGGGGGGCCGCTACACAGCCCAAGTAGGGGGGCACACTACAAGGCCCTGGCAGAGGGGGCCTGGCCCACTACACAGACCAGGCAGAGGGGGGCCCATCACACAGACCAGGCAGAGAGCGGCCCTGCCCACCACACAGACCAGGCAGAGAGGGGCCCACCAGTGCCACCACACAGACCAGGCAGAGGGGGGCCCATTACAAGGCCCAGCGCAGTGCTAGATGCCAATGCATTCCTCCTGAGTCCTCCTGTACATTGGTGGCAGTGTGGGTGGCACTGCACTTTTACTTACATTACATTAATGCAGAAGAAGGCAGCAGCGCTGGATGCAGTCACAGGCAGCCGAGGTGGTTCTGCAGAGGCAGCGACGCGTTGTCCTGGGCTGCACACACACAGAGACAACGCGGTCACGTGAGGAGGGACACCAGCCCACTACAAGGCCCTGGCAGAGGGGGCCCACTATATGGCCCGGTAGAGGGGGGCCAATACATGACCCAAGCTGAGGGGGGCACACTACACAGCCCAGGCAGAGGGGGGCCGCTACACAGCCCAAGTAGGGGGGGCACACAACAAGGCCATGGCAGAGGGGGGCCCACTACATGGCCCGGTAGAGGGGGGCCAATACATGACCCAAGCAGAGGGGGGCACACTACACAGCCCAGGCAGAGGGGGGCCGCTACACAGCCCAAGTAGGGGGGCACACTACAAGGCCCTGGCAGAGGGGGCCCACTACATGGCCCGGTAGAGGGGGGCCAATACATGACCCAAGCAGAGGGGGGCACACTACACAGCCCAGGCAGAGGGGGGCCGCTACACAGCCCAAGTAGGGGGGGCACAGTGCACAATACAAGGCCCTGGCAGAGGGGGCCCACTACATGGCCCAGTAGAGGGGGGCCAATACATGACCCAAGCAGAGGGGGGCACACTACACAGCCCAGGCAGAGGGGGGCCACTACACAGCCCAAGTAGGGGGGCACACTACAAGGCCCTGGCAGAGGGGGCCCGGCCCACTACACAGACCAGGCAGAGGGGGGCCCATCACACAGACCAGGCAGAGAGCGGCCCTGCCCACCACACAGTCAGACCAGGCAGAGAGGGGCCCACCAGTGCCACCACACTCACACAGACCAGCCAGGCAGAGGGGGGCCCATTACAAGGCCCAGCGCAGCGCTAGCCTAGATGCCAATGCATTCCTCCAGAGTCCTCCTGTACATTGGTGGCAGTGTGGGTGGCACTGCACTTTTACTTACATTAATGCAGCAGCAGGCAGCAGCGCAGCGCTGGATCAGATCATGCGCAGACTCAGTCAGGCAGCCGAGGTGGTTCTGCAGAGGCAGCGCGCGTTCCCGGGTTGCACACACAGACAACGCGGTCACGTGAGGAGGGACACCAGGGGTGGAGTCAGCGCTGCTTTCCTGCCCTGCTGTGTGCTGTGTGTGGCGGAGGCGGGTGCCGCACTGTACGGGCGGGACAGGGGCCGGGCAGATGTGATTGGGGCGGCGCCGGCGCTGGATGATCTGATTCATCTCAGTGACTCAGTCACAACAACACAGGTACCGACTCGAGTGACCAGTGAGTGACTGTGACCTGGCTGTGAGTGACAGTGACATTCGGGGGCGGGGCCCACCGAGGGATCCAACGATACCTCGGTGGGCCAGTCCGAGCCTGCAGACAGGTAATGTCCGATGTGGACACGCTGCAGAAAACGGCCTTTATGTTCATGTCTTTGTCAGTGGGCAAACTTACAAAATCAGCAAGGGATTAAATAATTTTTTCCTTCACTGTATACTCGCATATATACAGAGTGTGCCATTGACATGGATACACTTAAATAAAATGGGAATGATTGGTGACCCAGATCGGGGCGCTGAATTTGCAGAATGGGCAAAACAAAATTTGGAACAGGACGCTCAGTTTACACAGAACATTATGTTCAGCGATGAGGCAAACTTTTTTGGGTGGGCCATTTATATGGATACACCTAAATAAAATGGGAATGGTGACAGTTTTCTTGCGTAGGGTGTCTTGCATTAAAATCTGCAATAACCCGGTACTGTGTTCACCAGACATCAACACAATTTCTATCCGCTCCTCATGTGTTAACCTCTGCGACCTGTCAATGGCTGTAACAAGGAAAAACTTGTAAATAACCCATGAAAGAAGACACCAGGAGGGCACCACTAAATAAGAAATAGGGATACTCCTGCAATCAGTAAACATGTAAACTGCAAAAAAACACTCTGTCCATTGGTTAATTTCAGGACACATATGTTTTCTTATTGACCAGCGTGGTCAATTCATTATTCATTATTCATTATTCATTATTAAGTGTTTATTGGGGGTTCTTTGTGACACAATATTGATATGATCTAAATGATTGTCTAATCACTGTGTATTATTACATCTATTTTTGGAGCCTATTGATTTGTTCTCACAAATAAAAGGGGTGTTCCTTGTTGGCTCTATTATGAGCCTTTTGTGCTTTACATGTGTCATTCTATGACTTTTTAATGGTTTTATATGGTGTGTTTTTTTATAACTAATAAAATTTCCATTATTGTGGTGATCCCTGCTTTCTTTGGTCAGTAGCTTTTTCTTTAACATTTTTTGCCATGAAAGAATAACATTACGTTAAAACCAAGCACACCATTGTTTTTCTTGTAAAAATTCTCAATAAGTTTGATGTGCCACATGACCCTCGTCCCATTGAAAAAAATAAAGTTGGATCCAAAATGGCCGACTTCAAAATGGCCGCCATGGTCACCACCCATCTTGAACCATTCCCATTTTATTTAGGTGTATCCATATAAATGGCCCACCCTGTATGTATAATCAGCATGCAGCCATATTAGTGGCCAGGCCTGCTCTCCTCGTGTAGCCATGATGGCAGCCTCAGCACGCTCAGTGTTACATATTGTACATTTACAGATTGCCCATAGCAACCAATCAAAGCTCCTCTTTTATTTGAGAAGCTGTTCTGAACATATGAAAGCTGATCTCTGATTCTATAAAACAAAACAAAGAGAGCCTTATTATTAGACAAATGAGGCCCAATGTGGCAGGATGTGGGAGTTGTGGTCGCGTAGCAACTATCTGATAGCCTGCCTGGCTGACAACTATTTGAGTATACACAGTTGTACAGAGTTGTCACAGGAAGTTCTGTTCAAGAGACTGCCTCTCTCCTTAGCACAGACTTGTCCATTATTTTCACAGATTTCATACAATTTTAATGAATTTATAAAAAATAAATAACCAATTGAAAGAAAATACAACAACAGAATTTCTGTTACTAAATAGTTGTATTGCTCATTAAATAAATATTTTAGAGCGTATTTCACTCCATGATGTCTTTGGCTATTTTTCTTGAAACATATGAAATAAAGAGACAATTGGGCGTTACCCATCATCTTGTTAATAAGGTGCACCGATTGGACACAGTATGTAGAGACAGGTGTCCACAGAAAATTGAATAGTAACACCCTGCTGCATCCTGGCTGAGATATGAAGGGGTTTTCACATGTGGGTGTTTCTTCTTTACTGACTTCTATAAGACGCAGGCTTGCTCAGCTTCCTCTCCATGCAACAGGATGGGGGTAAGAGGACTATAGCACTTGGGATATGTTTTGGACGGTCCCAGAGTTGTGAGCCGTATTTATCATCCATTTATGACATATCCTGTAGGTACTCCATAAATGGGAGTACACCGTTATAGGATACAATTCTGAAGGCAGGCAGCTACCACAAGGGGGAGCTCAAGAGCAAACTGCAGACTTCTCCAATTGATCATAGGAGAATATGTTAGATAAAAGAGATCATTCATTATAATAGGAATATTTGGGTCTAAGGAGAGATAAGTGGAGGCGACATAATATACAGCTGTATGCAGGCTCGGACTGGCCCATAGGGTAACAGGGGAATCCCCTGGTGGGCCCCTGTGCAGATCTGGGACCCCAACCCCACTGTATGGACAGTACTTGGCATAATACACTTGATTCACTCTGTACAGAAAAAAACAGCATCTTATCATTCATTATCCAGACTACTTATTTTATTATTATTATTATTTATTTATATAGCACCATTGATTCCATGGTGCTATAAAGATGAGGGTACTTAGGGTAGTGTAATATTTGTATGCAGGTGAAAAGTGGGCCCCCCAAAGTCAATGTTACTGGTGGGCCCTTGGCACCCCAGTCCGACACTGACTGTATGGTAGTCTCTGATACACAGCATAATATACAGCTGTATGGTAGTCTCTGATATGTAGCATAATACTCAGGTCTCAAAGTTGATGTGTATAAAGCAGGAAAAGTAAAAGAAAGCATTGTAAGTATCTGAGACTCAATTGTGCTGGCTAGACGACTGGTTCGCAGCATCTCAAAAATGGTAGGTGCTACTGGGTCACCCTCCCAGGGCTGCAGGGCTGGCGGGGGTACTCGGTACCGGGCCCGATGAGCTTCAATGGGAGATGTCACGGCAGCTGGGACCCGGCCCGTGGCCCTGGGTGCCCATTGTAAAAGGGGGGAAATGTTCAGTGTGCTTATGATGATTGAATGAGTCGTGACTAGAGTTGAGCGATACCGTCCGATACTTCAAAGTATCGGATCGGAATGGATTGGCCGATCTTAAAAAAAAGTATCGGTATCGCCGATTCCGATACCGGAAGTCCCATTCAAGTCTATGGGACTTCCGGTATCGGAATAAGAAAAATCCTGTTTTTCCCTTGTACAGCCTCTCTGGGGTCTGTACGGGCCTTTCGGGGGGCTGTGCCGGCCTGCCAGGGGGTCTGTGCAGGCTCCGGTGGTCTGTGCCGGCCTGCCGGGGGGCTGTGCCGGCCTGCCAGGGGGGCTGTGCAGGCTCCGGTGGGCTGTGCCGGCCTGCCGGGGGGCTGTGCTGGCCTGCCGGTGGTCTGTGCACCCTGTGGGGGGCTGTGCCGGCCTGCCGGGGGGGCTGTGCCGGCCTGCCGGGGGGCTGTGCTGATGTCCGGGGGTCTGTGCAAGCATCGTCCGATGGGACTACAAGTCCCATCTGGCGATGCCTGCTACCATGACAGTGATTGACACATTAGCCAATGATGGGACAGTAGTAGTCCCATCATCCGGCTAATGTGTTAAATGTTTAAAAAAAAAAAAAAAAAAAATACTACATACATACTACATGCATGCTACATACATACTACATGCTACATACATACTACATACATACTACATACATACTACATACATACTGCATGCTACATATATACTACATACATACTACATATATACTACATGCATGCTACATACATACTACATGCTACATACATACTACATATATGCTACATACATACTACATATATACTACATGCATGCTACATACATACTGCATGCTACATACATACTACATGCTACATACATACCACATATATACTACATACATACTACATGCATGCTACATGCTACATACATACCACATACATACTACATACATACTACATACATACTACATGCTACATACATACTACATATATACTACATGCATGCTACATACATACTGCATGCTACATACATACTACATGCTACATACATACCACATATATACTACATACATACTACATGCATGCTACATGCTACATACATACCACATACATACTACATACATACTACATACATACTACATGCTACATACATACTACATATATACTACATGCATGCTACATACATACTACATGCTACATACATACTACATATATGCTACATACATACTACATATATACTACATGCATGCTACATACATACTGCATGCTACATACATACTACATGCTACATACATACCACATATATACTACATACATACTACATGCATGCTACATGCTACATACATACCACATACATACTACATACATACTACATACATACTACATGCTACATACATACTACATATATACTACATGCATGCTACATACATACTGCATGCTACATACATACTACATGCTACATACATACCACATATATACTACATACATACTACATGCATGCTACATGCTACATACATACCACATACATACTACATACATACTACATACATACTACATGCTACATACATACTACATATATACTACATGCATGCTACATACATACTACATGCTACATACATACTACATATATACTACATGCATGCTACATACATACTACATGCTACATACATACTACATATATACTACATGCATGCTACATACATACTACATACATACTACATGCTACATACATACCACATATATACTACATACATACTACATACAATACATTCATACAATACATACATAGACATACAGTACATATAACATAGAGTAACATACTTACCAATACTTGTCACATTGTTCCCCGAAGCCATTGTCTTTTACGGAATAAATATTAACATAACAAACCACAAAAATACTCACCCACGATCCAAAGCAGTCCACGAGTGTGTCCCACGACGATCTTGGGTAGAGAACTGCAGCATCAGCTGTTGCTGCCGTTCTCTACGGGCTGCAGGAATCCAATGACGGAAGGTAGGTATCCTTCCGCACTGTATTCCTCCGCCACTTAAAAAAAAAAAAGTCCCTAGTCTCACTTTATGCCATTGCTGTGTGGGAAATTCCCACGCAGCAATGGCATAAAGTGAGACTAGGGACTTTTTTTTTTTTAAGTGGCGGAGGAATACAGTGCGGAAGGATACCTACCTTCCGTCATTGGATTCCTGCAGCTCGTAGAGAACGGCAGCAACAGCTGATGCTGCAGTTCTCTACCCAAGATCGTCGTGGGACACACTCGTGGACTGCTTCGGATCGTGGGTGAGTATTTTTGTGGTTTGTTATGTTAATATTTATTTCCGTAAAAGACAATGGCTTCGGGGAACAATGTGACAAGTATTGGTAAGTATGTTACTCTATGTTATATGTACTGTATGTCTATGTATGTATTGTATGAATGTATTGTATGTAGTATGCATGTAGCATGCAGTATGTATGTAGCATGCATGTAGTATATATGTAGTATGTATGTAGCATGTAGTATGTATGTAGCATGCATGTAGTATATGTAGTATGTATGTAGCATGTAGTATGTATGTAGTATGTATGTAGTATGTATGTGGTATGTATGTAGCATGTATCATGCATGTAGTATGTATGTAGTATATATGTGGTATGTATGTAGCATGTAGTATGTATGTAGCATGCAGTATGTATGTAGCATGCATGTAGTATATATGTAGTATGTATGTAGCATGTAGTATGTATGTAGTATGTATGTAGTATGTATGTGGTATGTATGTAGCATGTAGCATGCATGTAGTATGTATGTAGTATATATGTGGTATGTATGTAGCATGTAGTATGTATGTAGCATGCAGTATGTATGTAGCATGCATGTAGTATATATGTAGTATGTATGTAGCATGTAGTATGTATGTAGTATGTATGTGGTATGTATGTAGCATGTAGCATGCATGTAGTATGTATGTAGTATATATGTGGTATGTATGTGGCATGTAGTATGTATGTAGCATGCAGTATGTATGTAGCATGCATGTAGTATATATGTAGTATGTATGTAGCATATATGTAGTATGTATGTAGCATGTAGTATGTATGTAGCATGCATGTAGTGTATATGTAGTATGTATGTAGTATATATGTAGTATGTATGTAGCATGTAGTATGTATGTAGCATGCATGTAGTATATATGTAGTATGTAGCATGTAGTATGTATGTAGCATGCATGTAGTATGTATGTAGTATGTATGTAGTATATATGTAGTATGTATGTAGCATGCATGTAGTATGTATGTAGTATGTATGTAGTATGTATGTAGTATGTATGTAGTATGTATGTGTTATGTATGTAGTATGTATGTAGTATGTATGTAGTATGTATGTAGTGTGTATGTAGCATGTAGTATGTATGTAGCATGCATGTAGTATGTATGTAGTATTTTTTTTTTTTTTTTTAACATTTAAGACATTAGCCGGATGATGGGACTACTACTGTCCCATCATTGGCTAATGTGTCAATCACTGTCATGGTAGCAGGCATCGCCAGATGGGACTTGTAGTCCCATCGGACGATGCTTGCACAGACCCCCGGACATCAGCACAGCCCCCCGGCAGGCCGGCACAGCCCCCCACAGGGTGCACAGACCACCGGCAGGCCGGCACAGCCCCCCGGCAGGCCGGTACAGACCCCCACAGGGTGCACAGACCACCGGCAGGCCGGCACAGCCCCCCGGCAGGCCGGTACAGACCCCCACAGGGTGCACAGACCACCGGCAGGCCGGCACAGCCCCCCGGCAGGCCGGTACAGACCCCGGGCAGTCCACACAGCCCCCCGGCAGGCCGGCACAGCCCCCCGGCAGGCCGGCAGAGACCCCCGGAAGGCCCGAAATGACGGCGCATCATGATGCGCACACACCGCGCATCATGATGACGTCAGGCTGTCAATCAACTTTGAACTTCCGATTCCGATGCCGACTTCCGATATTGAAAAAATATCGGAAGTCGGTATCGGAATTCCGATACAGCAAGTATCGGCCGATACCCGATACTTGCGGTATCGGAATGCTCAACACTAGTCGTGACGCCACCTGTGGTGTTTGGCAATGGAGATGTTAAGCTGACGCTGCAGACAGATCCTCTGGGACAGATGGTGTGGTGCTGCAATGATGTTATAGCCCTCCACAGGCAGGGCTGTAGTCACAGGGCAGAGTAGGTGAAGTGACACGTAGATGGTGTAGTGTCAGGCGCAGGGGATGTAGCAGTCCCGGGCAGGTTGACGCAGGAATAAGTGGAGGACACCAGGGCATGTAGTTCCAAACTTTACTCACAGTCTATTGTGGCACAAGAGCCCACATCCGTGCCGAGTCCTCTGGGTCAGGAGCTCAGCCAACTTCCAGGCAAGATGAAGTACTCCTTTCCAACACTCCGCCAACATGTGCCTTTTCTGAACGTCTCCCTTATTGTGCCTTTAGTGAAGTACTCACAGTACTGAGTTACACTGGAGTTCTTCCTGTCCGATGTTCCTATGAACTCTACTTGTACGGAAGACAGCTGTAGCCTGCTTCGGGGACTCCTTACTACCTAGTCCCGGCTCACTCGCGATGCTGTTGTGCCCTCAAGTCTTGTGTGGGAATAAAGTGGTGACAACTTCTATTCCTCCGGTGTCTGCTGCAGGACCATTAGTATCCATACAACCTCGGGGACTGGACCCCAGCCTTGCACTTAGAACTTGGGAAGGGTTCTCCTCTAACCCTAATCCTTAGTTCTCTTCTTCTCCTCACGTTCCGTACTAATCCTTTTCCTTCTTATGGAGAGTCAGGCTTTCTATCAATTATTCCTTTCCTGTGCCAGCGGACCCAGGTCACTGAGGTCGGCTGCAGCACTTCCTTCATCCATCCCACTCAGGGGATCTTCTCTCTCAGACTCCCTCTGTCTGATTGACTGACTAAATCCTAAACTCTTCCCGCTCTTTTAGTGCAGACTAAACTCCACCCGCCTCCCAGCATGCTTCGTGTTCCAAGCAGGGAGTCACCAAAGGGTGCCTTGCTACACTACTATGTTGGGTGGGATGCAGGTGTTGGAGTGTGGTCAGGTGTCTCCACCTTACCTGGATGGTGGGGCACCACACCTCAGGAGGAGGTGCAGTACCTCTGTGGCGACTGAACCCTCAGGGGCGCCACACTACCAATATTGGTCCAAGAAAAGTAACCGGTGGACAAGAGACAGGGTCGTGATTGCCTAAGGCTCATAGATCCAAATGTAGTGTGAAAGCTAGCCTTCCTGGTCAATAATCCCACAAAAAAGCTACTGTAGAATGAAAAAATGGAAAAGTGAATGTTACCTATAACAGAACTGGATCAAAGAGCAATGGAGGAAGCTGGTTCGGTTTCATGAAACACATCTTTTACATCAAGTGTACCGTCATGTGTGTGACACCAAGATGCAGAAGATGAGCCAGCAAAAACAATGTGGTGAGTAGTGTTCCGCTGGGAAATCTTGGGTCCTTTTTGTGGAAACCACATACATGATGGCAGAACAAATACACCCTTTCATGGCTACGTTATTCTCTAGTGGCAATGGTCTCTTTCGGTAATGCAATGCCCCTTACTACACTCCAAAATTGTTCAGGACTGCTTTGAAGAACCTGACAAAGAGGGAAAGGGATTGAATTGGATTCCAAATTCACCAGATCCCAATCCATAAGAGCATCTGTTCTAGCCAGACTTAAGCCCCGCCGGTATCGCTGGTCGTGCAAGAGTGTCCTGGGCCATTTTTTGATCGTTGGTCTCCCGCTTGCCAACACGCATCGCATGTGGCAGCGGGAGACCATCGATCAGCGAGCTCCCAGAGCTGTAAGAAGATGCTGGGAGCTGATATCCAGGGTAAACAGCAGGTAGCTAAGCACGCGCGTCACTTAGTTACCCGCTGTGTACCCTGGATACCAGCATTCTCACGCTGGGAGCTGGTATCCAAGGTAAACAGCGGGTAACTAAGCGCCGCGCGTTTACCGCTGTTTACTTTGGGTACCAGCTCCCAGCGCGAGCATGCTGGTATCAAGGGTACACAGCGGGTAACTAAGCGACGCGCACGCTTAGATACCCGCGTCCTCGCTGGTCCTGATCTCTGGCGCGTCTGCCTGTTTGACAGCTCACCAGCGATCATGTAGCGACACACCAGCGATCCTGACCAGGTCATATCGTTGTCGGGATCGCTGGTGCGTCGCTTAGTGTAACGGGATCTTCAGTTGTACACAATGGTCTGTCCGGCTGTTCTAATGTTAAGTACTCATTTTATGCTGTTGTCTGCCCGAGGGTGGTGATAAGTAAGCACTCCTATGCTTTAAAATTATGGTACCCTGTGGATTGTTGGTTAGTGAGTGTTTAATATTAAGATTAGTTTACTCTGGCAGATTGCTCTTAATGATGTGAACTAAACTATTTGTAACAGATTGTGCAGCGTGCATAGGCTGCTATTGTTCTTGGCACTGTGAGTCCTGTTTACACAGGACAATGCGCTTCTGAATGGACCAGTGCTTTGCTTGCTCATGAGGAGATAAGCCTGTTTATGCTGAAAGATTAACGGGAAAAGAGCATTCCTAGGAACACTTGTTCACAACAATCTTGCAGTATAAATGGACCCTGACTTTTAGGCAATGTTCACAAGTACCGTAAAATCAGCTAGAACAGATCCAGCAGCAATCTGTTAACAAAAAAGTTGTGCAGACGCAAATTTTTGTCCAGCTAAAAAAAAATTGTTTCAACTGGATCCGTTTTTTAACATTGAAATTTATGAAAAAAATGATTCATTAATAATTAGCAGTCCATTTTTTTTCCATTTG
Source organism: Dendrobates tinctorius (assembly GCF_039654945.1). NCBI lineage: Eukaryota > Metazoa > Chordata > Amphibia > Anura > Dendrobatidae > Dendrobates > Dendrobates tinctorius. Next base: position 38,135,268 of record NW_027361690.1, read on the forward strand.
AAAAGTATCCATTAATTTGCTTACATTTGAAAAGGATCCATTAATTTGCTTACTGGATCAGCATCAAATGGAACAAAATGAAAAGCTAATTAATGGATCAGTTTTCCATAGACTTCAGTGTTAAAAAAATGGATCCAGTTGAAATCAGTTTTTTTAGCTGGACGATAAAGTTGTGTCTGCACAACTTTTTTGTTAACGGTTTGCTGCTGGATCCGTTCCAACTGATGATTACTGGACATGTGAACATAGCCTTACTCATGCTAATGGTTATAAATCAGAACACTGAACCAGAGCAATGCATATATGGCAAATAATACTTTTATATAAACATGTCAGACTTTGATAGTGATATATATGTGCACACAAGGGAATGGCAGACCATTCGGAGTAATTCGGTAAGTAAAACCAACAGAGGAAAAACTGAATGTAGGTCAAGGAGGAGTCAAATAAAGGAGAAGTGAGAAAGATTGACAATAAAACACTTTTATTTAAGACACTTGGTGAAGTGGTGGTAGTGTAGGGGGGAGAGTTTTCGCTGTGTAACTGGACCGGAACCTAGAGGGCTGTCACTAAGGTTCCTAAAAGAACTGTTCCTGGGGGACATAATTAGAGGACGGACCAGAGATAGTTCTAGAAGGAGTGGGGGCGGAGCGGATATAAAAGGAATGCAGAACACCAGCAGGGAGCACTCGACAGAGCGGGAGAGAAAGAGCAGGAAGCCTAGGTGGCGCCAGAGAGCCGGGAGGAGTCAGCACCTACCAGGGAGATTGGACGGGGGCTCAACAGTATTAGGGAGCGGACAGCATCGAGCAGCCCAGCAGGGGGAGTGCCTCATCGCTGCATCCTGTGTACCTGCGAATACCACAGTGTAAGGGAGTGAAGAAAGATGTCCCCTTTAATGTCACCTCCCTTTAAGAAGTGCTAATGTAAATATGTAATGATTCTTGGTACTGCTGCACTTATAGTGTATTACCATTGTTTGCTTTATTGGTACTGCCACATCATAAATGTGTTACCATGCTGTAAGATTGTAATATAAAGTATTGTATAATGTTCCGCATATTTATGTACAGATTAGGGTAAGCTGTGCGTTCTTTAGGTTCATTAGAGGAGGGCAATATTAGTATAGAGTTCCTAGATATGGGTAAATGTAGTTCTGTAGTGGGCTACTAGATGGGGGCATACTAGTGGACCTAGTTAGGTAGAGCTGATAGGAAGTTCATAGAGAGTTAATTGTAGGAGGAGCTGCTATGGGTTAAGTAAGTGTAGGAGATAGGAACAGGTTAGAAGGGCGAGGACACCCGAAGTGTCCACAAGGGCTCTAGGCTAAGGACGACATAGCAGATACGGTTTTTAAAATTGACCCTTGTGGCCTTCCGAACGGGATTGGCTACTGGAAAACTAGATATAGCATGTTCCTACAGCCCTTCTTTCACAGGTTGTAGAGAAGAAAGTGCAGGTTGGAGAGAAGAGCAAGTTACTGGCGAAGATGGATGTTGTCATTGGAAATATTACCACTAGAAGTTCTGTGACGGTTTCAGTAATGAGGGACAATTTTGCACTATACTTTATGTCACCTCAAGGCAGAGTACACTGGCAGGATGACAGAGTGTGAAAGATTTGTGCCCTAACCAAACTTGTGTACCTTCTGGACCAACAGTATATACCTTTGCCAACCAAAGTTGGCTATCTTGTCATGGTCTTACTATTTTTACCTTTAGGCCACAGGTGTGTACCTGGTTGTGTTTTATGCAAAGTATTTCACCTTTTAACAAAAGTTGTGTACATTGGTAGGAAATCACCAACAATAAACACAACTTTTTAGGTGAAATACTTTGCTTCAAACACAACCAGGAACACAACTGTGGCAAAAAGCTAAAATTTACCCACAGTTATATACCTGGTTTTGAATACCTTTTTACCTTTGAAATACCCTGTATTTAACCTTTTTTTAAAACATAGTTCGCCGCAGAAAGAAATGACAGACAACCATTGTGAAACGATAATTTAACTTTTATTTAAATTTTTTTTTTTTTTTGTAAAATGTTTTTAAAGTGCAAAAAACTTTTTTAATAAAGGTTTTAAACCCAATGGGCATTTTTATTACAAAAAACACACATTACAAATCTGTGTACTGTGGGGTGGAAATACTGCTGGAGGGGCTGCGGGACACTTCGACACTGGGTGTGTGGAGAGAGGACTGGGATCGTGGTGGGGAAGGAACAGTTAGAGGTGAAGGTGTGGAAAAAGATACAGAATGGGTGGACATGTGGAAGGCAGAAGAGGTGGTGGGCGGTGGAGTGGAGGGTTGGGCAGGGACTGTAGGAGCAGATGATGTTGATGGAAAGTTGTATGGGGAAGGAGTTTGGTACGGGGAAGGAGTTTGGTACGGGGCAGGTTGCTGGAAGTGGGGAGATGTCTGGTACTGGGGAGGTTGCTGGTACTGGTGAGGTTGCTGGTATGTAATAGGAGGGGGAGGATGGAAAGTGGCTGGAGGGGGTGCAGATGTAATAGGAGGGGGAGGATGGAAAGTGGCTGGAGGGGGTGCAGATGTAATAGGAGGGGGAGGATGGAAAGTGGCTGGAGGGGGTGCAGGTGGAGGAACTACAGTGGTGGGAGGTGGAGGTTGGGAGGTAACCTGCTGTAGAGCACCGTGGCACGAATGCATTACATGCATCTGCTGGGTAGGAGATAGCGTTTCCATGCGCTCCACAACAGACCTGAAAAAGGTGTGGTTTGGCGAAGATCTTTCTTCTGAATGCATGGTTTGCAGAAGTGTCTTCACCTCCAGAATGCTGGAGTTGATCTGCTGAAAGCCTGCGGAGATTTGCTCTGACAAGACTTTGAGACAGTTCTGGAAAGATGCATTCAGATGCAAGAACTCTTGCGCATAACTCTTTTCCTGACCCCTCTGCCGCTGCCGCCCAGTACCCGCAGGTGTACTAGAGGTGGCAGGGGCAGAAGGGTGGGGTAAAGGGAAAGCGATCTCCTCACCAGCAGCTTCATGTAATGTAGGTGGCCACGATGCTCCTGTGCTGGTGGATGGGACAGATGGGTCAAATGTGTGGGAAGGCTGGGAAGGTGCAGATGTACCGGGGCGGTCGAAGTGTCCCTCGGTGCCGGTCTCCTCAGGGATTGCCTCAGAAGGGTCCAATCGTGCAGGCTCCCGAGTGCTGCTCACCGTGCTGTGTAATAAAGAGAAAAAAAAACAATTAAAATACTGACATGGTATGGCCCTGGCTGAAAAAAAAAAGTTACATCTAACATTTTTTTCACATGTGGTGTGTAATATTTACCTTCTGGTGAGCATTGTTTCCCGGAGGAACGACAGGGCTTGTGCGTACTTGTACTTGCTCCTGCGTCTTCCAGATCCACTCGGGGCCCGCATCTCTTTATTGAACTCCTTCTTGAAACGATCCCTCACAGACCGCCACCGATTCACAATTCTGTTCCCTGAAACGAGAAAGGAGTGGTTAGTATACAACATCAGTGTTTCACAAACTCCAGTCCTCATGGTCCCCAGGGGTCATGTTTTCAGGATTTCCATAGTAAATAGAAATCCTGAACACATGATCCGTGGGGACCACGAGGACTGGAGTTCGGGAAACACTGGTTTACATCAAGCAACCGGTACTGTATATACTTACGCTCTTTAATCTGGGCCCGAGCTTCGAGGTCCTCCCAGCGGCCCACAAGGAGAGAACAGATTTCCTCCCAGAGTCGTCGGGTAACGATCAGGTCAGCGTGGCGGCGGTCAGCCATATTCCAGAGCGGCTCCCTTTCTCTGACGAGATCGATGAGGCGGTCCACATCAATCCCTCCATCCTCACCGTCAGAGTCGGGAGCACGCTGTGAAGGCTGTTAAAGAAAAAGACAAAAATAACATAATTAGCCTACACAAAAGAAATGAAATAAAAAGTGCAAAAAAACAAAGCAAAAATATTTATACTTACACGCTGGTGACCGCCGCGTTGCTGTCGCCGACGACCCTGGGAGGCACTGCGAGGACCTCTTGGCCGAGCACCAGATTGGGAAGACTAGAGAAGAAAACAAAAAATGTTATGTCTTTGGATGTAGGCATTTGTTTGCTGTGTGTGGTCTGCAGAACATTGTTTTCTATGTGTTGTGTGTAGTGTGATGTTGTGTTTCTGCGTTTGATGCAAAAAACTTACCAATTGTGAGCCCACTCCAGGTGTCTGTCCACCCCTTCCTTCTTCTTCTGTGAGCTCCTCTTCATCTTGTGATTCCTGTTTTGAAATAAAAGTCAATGAATAGACATATATTACAGAGATGATGGATTTTGGAAATAAAAACTTACCGTCAAACGCTGACGATGCGAGGGAGGGCTCCCAGAAGAAGATGTGCTGTCCTGTTGATGGCCAGACTCCATGGCTGTGGGTATTGCTGCTGCTGTTGCTGCTGCCAGTGATGCCATTTCTGCTTCTGCTGCTGCTGCATCTCTTTGGCGGCTGTTGAATAAAGAGAAACAAAGGGCCAATGAATATCTTGATATTCCATGGCCCTAGTTTGGAGGAATGGGGGATTTGATAATTACCGTCTCTCATCTGCTTCTGGACTCCCCTCCTCAGCATGTTCCATTTGCTGCTCCATTTGGGATGGTGGTGGTGCTGATGGTGCTGCAGATGTCTGCTGCCTTCTCCTGGTTCTTGGCTTGGGTGGCATGTTGGGTGTGGCTGTGGGTCCCACTGTCTTGTTTTTATATATGTCTTGTGGGCAGAGCTACTGAGCATGCTCAGACCAAAAAAACCGGATCCGGCGCATTGCGGCGCTCATAGGCTTTCATTGTGTGAAAAAGCCGGACGCGCCGGATCCGGCGTGTCTGGCTTTTTCGCCGGAGACAAAAAACGTTACAGTAGACATTTTTTCCAGACGCCGGATCGCGACACATTGCCGGATCCGGCGAAAACCGGATGAAACGCATGGCCATCCGGCGCGATCCGGCGCAAATGCAAGTCAATGGGGGGGAAACCGGATCCGGCATTGCATTTCGCCGGATCCGGTTTCTGTCAAAAGCGCCGGATCGCGCCTGACGGCGAAAACCTGATGTGTGAAAGAGGCCTGACTGTAACGTTTTTTGTCTCCGGCGAAAAAGCCGGACACGCCGGATCCGGCGCGTCCGGCTTTTTCACACAATGAAAGCCTATGAGCGCCGCAATGCGCCGTATCCGGCGAAAGCCGGATCCGGTTTTTTGGTCTGAGCATGCTCAGTAGCTCTGCCCACAAGACATATATAAAAGCAAGACAGTGGGACCCACAGCCACACCCAACATGCCACCCAAGACAGCAACCAGGCGCAGGAGAAGGCAGGAGACCACTGCAGCACCATCCGCACCACCACCACCCCAAATGGAGCAGCAAATAGAACATGCTGAGGAGGGGAGGCCAGCAGCAGATGAGAGACGGTAATTATCAAATAACCCATTCCTCCAAACTAGGGCTATTGAATATCAAGATATTCATTGGCCCTTTGTTTCTCTTTATTCAACAGCCGCCCAATAGATGCAGCAGCAGCAGCAGCAATGGCAGCAGCTGGAACACCACCCACAGGCATGGAGTGTGGCCACCAGGAAGACAGCACATCATCTTCTGGGAGCCCTCCCTCGCATCGTCAGCGTTTGACGGTAAGTTTTTATTTCCAAAATCCATCTTCTCTGTAATATATGTCTATTCATTGCCTTTTATTTCAAAACAGGAATCACAAGAAGAAGAGGAGCTCCCAGAAGAAGAAGGAAGGGGTGGACAGACACCTGGAGTGGGCTCACAATTGGTAAGTTTTTTGCATCAAACGCAGAAACACAACATCACACTACACACAACACATAGAAAACAATGTTCTGCAGACCACACACAGCAAACAAATGCCTACATCCAAAGACATAACATTTTTTGTTTTCTTCTCTAGTCTTCCCAATCTGGTGCTTGGCCAAGAGGTCCTCGCAGTGCCTCCCAGGGTCGTCGGCGACAGCAACGCGGCGGTCACCAGCGTGTAAGTATAAATATTTTTGCTTTGTTTTTTTGCACTTTTTATTTCATTTCTTTTGTGGAGGCTAATTATGTTATTTTTGTCTTTTTCTTTAACAGCCTTCACAGCGTGCTCCCGACTCTGACGGTGAGGATGGAGGGATTGATGTGGACCGCCTCATCGATCTCGTCAGAGAAAGGGAGCCGCTCTGGAATATGGCTGACCGCCGCCACGCTGACCTGATCGTTACCCGACGACTCTGGGAGGAAATCTGTTCGCTCCTTGTGGGCCGCTGGGAGAACCTCGAAGCCCGGGCCCAGATTAAAGAGCGTAAGTATATACAGTACCGGTTGCTTGATGTAAACCAGTGTTTCCCGAACTCCAGTCCTCGTGGTCCCCACGGATCATGTGTTCAGGATTTCTATTTACTATGGAAATCCTGAAAACATGACCCCTGGGGACCATGAGGACTGGAGTTTGGGAAACACTGATGTTGTATACTAACCACTCCTTTCTCGTTTCAGGGAACAGAATTGTGAATCGGTGGCGGTCTGTGAGAGATCGTTTCAAGAAGGAGTTCAATAAAGAGATGCGGGCCCCGAGTGGATCTGGAGGACGCAGGAGCAAGTACAAGTACGCAGAAGCCCTGTCGTTCCTCCGGGAAACAATGGTCACCAGAAGGTAAATATTACACATCACATGTGAAAAAAAATGTTATATGTAAATTTTTTTTTCAGCCAGGGCCATACCATGTCAGTATTTTAATTGTTTTTTTTTCTCTTTATTCCACAGCACGGTGAGCAGCACTCGGGAGCCGGCACGATTGGACCCTTCTGAGGCGATCCCTGAGGAGACCGGCACCGAGGGACACTTCGACCGCCCCGGTACATCTGCACCTTCCCAGCCTTCCCACACATTCGACCCATCTGTCCCATCCACCAGCACAGGAGCATCGTGGCCGCCTACATTACATGAAGCTGCTGGTGAGGAGATCGCTTTCCCTTTACCCCACCCTTCTGCCCCTGCCACCTTTAGTACACCTGCGGGTACTGTGCGGCAGCGGCAGAGGGGTCAGGAAAAGACTTATGCGCCAGAGTTCTTGCATCTGAATGCATCTTTCCAGAACTGTCTAAAAGTCTTGTCATAGCAAATCTCCGCAGGCTATCAGCAGATCAACTCCAGCATTCTGGAGGTGAAGACACTTCTGCAAACCATGCATTCAGAAGCAAGATCTTCGCCAAACCACACCTTTTTCAGGTCTGTTGTGGAGCGCATGGAAACGCTCTCTCCTGCCCAGCAGATGCATGTAATGCATTCATGCCACGCTGCTCTCCAGCAAGTTACCTCCCAACCTCCTCCTCCTCCCACCACAGTAGTTCCTCCACCTGCACCCCCTCCAGCCACTTTCCATCCTCCCCCTCCTATTACATCTACACCCCCTCCAGCCACTTTCCATCCTCCCCCTCCTATTACATCTACACCCCCTCCAGCCACTTTCCATCCTCCCCCTCCTATTACATACCATCCACCTCCAGCCACTTTCCATCCTCCCCCTCCTATTACATACCATCCACCTCCCCAGCACCATCCACCTCCCCAGCACCATCCACCTCCCCAGCACCATCCACCTCCCCAGCACCATCCACCTCCCCAGCACCAGCAACCTCCCCAGCACCAGCAACCTCACCAGTACCAGCAACCTCCACAGTACCTGCAAACTCCCCAGTACCAGCAACCTCCCCAGTACCAGACATCTCCCCACTTCCAGCAACCTGCCCCGTACCAGACATCTCCCCACTTCCAGCAACCTGCCCCGTACCAGACATCTCCCCACTTCCAGCAACCTGCCCCGTACCAGACATCTCCCCACTTCCAGCAACCTGCCCCGTACCAAACTCCTTCCCCATACAACTTGCCATCAACATCATCTGCTCCTACAGTCCCTGCCCAACCCTCCACTCCACCACCCACCACCTCTTCTGCTTCCCACATGTCCACCCATTCTGTAGTTTTTTCCACACCTTCACCTCTAACTGTTCCTTCCCCACCACGATCCCAGTCCTCTCTCCACACTCCCAGTGTCGAAGTGTCCCGCAGCCCCTACAGCAGTATTTCCACCACACACTACACAGAATTATAATGTGTGTATTTAAATAAAAATGACCAGTTTTATGGTTTCAGTTTTATAGTTTCAAAGTTTTATTAAACAAGTTTATTAAAATTTTAAAAAAGTTTACTAAAAAAAACATTTTTCAATAAAAGTTAAATTATTTTACACTGGTTGTCTGTCATTTCTTTCTGCGGCGAAAAAGGTTAAATACAGGGTATTTAAAAGGTGAAATGGTATTCAAAACTAGGTATATAACTGTGGGTAAATTTTAGCTTTTTGCCACAGTTGTGTTCCTGGTTGTGTTTGAAGCAAAGTATTTCACCTAAAAAGTTGTGTTTATTGTTGGTGATTTCCTAACAATGTACACAACTTTTGTTAAAAGGTGAAATACTTTGCATAAAACACAACCAGGTACACACCTGTGGCCTAAAGCTAAAAATAGAGACCATGACAAGATAGTCAACTTTGGTTGGCAAAGGTATATACTGTTGGTACAGAAGGTACACAAGTTTGGTTAGGGCACAAATCTTTCACACTCTGTCATCCTGCCAGTGTACTCTGCCTTGAGGTGACATAAAGTATAGTGCAAAATTGTCCCTCATTACTGAAACCGTCACAGAACTTCTAGTGGTAATGTCATGGTAATCTTGCAAGGTGGTTTCTTCAGAGGTCTCCTCAATGGAAATGGGTTCCTTGCAGATAACAAAATTGTGGAGTACCACGCACGCTTTGATCACCTCGTCCACAGTTTCTGTCTTGAGGTTGATCGCAGTCAATAGGACCCGCCATTTGGCTGTCAGAATACCAAAGGTACATTCAACCATTCTTCTTGCTCTTGTGAGGCGGTAATTAAAAATGCGTTTTGGTCTTGTCAATCCTCTGCTAGAGTACGGTTTCAAAAGGTGTTCTGACAGCTGGAAGGCTTCATCCCCTACACAGACAAATGGCATAGGTGGACCAGATGTTTGCGGCAGCGGTCTAGGTGGTGGGAACTGGAAGGTGTTTCCATACAGTTTACGCACCATGGCAGACAGTTTGAAAACTTGAGAGTCATTGGAGCGGCCATAGGCCCCAATATCAACCGCAATAAATTTGTATTCCGCGTCAGCGATGGCCATGAGGACAATTGAAAAATATTTCTTGTAATTGAAATATTCCGATCCCGATCCAGCTGGCTTTACAATGCGGATATGTTTCCCGTCCACAGCGCCCAAGCAGTTTGGAAACTGACATATCTGTTGAAACTTGTCAGCAATTTCAATCCACCTCTCTGTTGTGGGCTCTGGTAAAAACTCTTCAGCTAAGGAGTCCCACAGTGCACGGCATGTGTACTTCACAATTCCAGATATGGTGGAAATCCCGAGTCTGTACTGGAAATGCAGTGACGAAAGGGATTCTCCAGTTGCAAGAAATCTGTGGGGAATTAAAAAACAATAAATTAGTTTTAAATCACAGCTTTACATACCAAAACTGACCTATAACACTTGGAGATACAAATTACCACCAACAAGATTGCAGTGAAAGTGTGCTCTGATGCGATCATATCCAATAAATGTGGCTTACCTTAAAGTCACCATTAGAGTTGAGCGATACCGTCCGATACTTCAAAGTATCGGATCGGAATGGATCGGCCGATCTTTAAAAAAAGTATCGGTATCGCCGATTCCGATACCGGAAGTCCCATTCAAGTCTATGGGACTTCCGGTATCGGAATAAGAAAAACCCTGTTTTTGCCTTGTACAGCCTCTCTGGGGTCTGTACGGGCCTTTTGGGGGGCTGTGCCGGCCTGCCAGGGGGTCTGTGCAGCCTCCGGTGGTCTGTGCCGGCCTGCCGGGGGGCTGTGCAGGCTCCGGTGGGCTGTGCCGGCCTGCCGGGGGGCTGTGCCGGCCTGCCGGGGGGCTGTGCAGGCTCCGGGGGGCTGTGCCGGCCTGCCGGGGGGCTGTGCCGGCCTGCCGGTGGTCTGTGCAGGCTCCGGGGGGCTGTGCCGGCCTGCCGGGGGGCTGTGCCGGCCTGCCGGTGGTCTGTGCAGGCTTCGGGGGTCTGTGCAGGCATCGTCCAATGGCACTACAAGTCCCATCGGGCGATGCCTGCTACCATGACAGTGATTGACACATTAGCCAATGATGGGACAGTAGTAGTCCCATCATCCGGCTAATGTGTTAAATGTTAAAAAAAAAAAAAAAAATTACATGCTACATACATGCTACATACATACAACATGCATACTACATACATGCTACATTCATACTACATAAATACTACATGCAACATACATACTACATACATACTACATGCATGCTACATACATACTGCATGCTACATACATACTACATGCTACATACATACTACATGCATGCTACATACATACCACATACATACTACATACATACTACATGCATGCTACATACATACTACATGCTACATACATACCACATACATACTACATGCATGCTACATACATACTACATGCATGCTACATACATACTACATGCTACATACTACATATATACTACATGCATGCTACATACATACTACATGCTACATACATACTACATATATACTACATGCATGCTACATACATACTACATGCTACATACATACTACATATATACTACATGCATGCTACATACATACTACATGCTACATACATACTACATATATACTACATGCATGCTACATACTACATGCTACATACATACTACATATATACTACATGCATGCTACATACTACATGCTACATACATACTACATATATACTACATGCATGCTACATACATACTACATACATACTACATGCATGCTACATACATACTGCATGCTACATACATACCACATACATACTACATATATACTACATGCATGCTACATACATACTACATATATACTACATGCATGCTACATACATACTACATGCTACATACATACCACATATATACTACATACATACAATACATTCATACAATACATACATAGACATACAGTACGTATAACATAGAGTAACATACTTACCAATACTTGTCACATTGTTCCCCGAAGCCATTGTCTTTTCTGGAATAAATATTAACATAACAAACCACAAAAATACTCACCCACGATCCGAAGCAGTCCACGAGTGTGTCCCACGACGATCTTGGGTAGAGAACGGCAGCATCAGCTGTTGCTGCCGTTCTCTACGGGCTGCAGGAATCCAATGACGGAAGGTAGGTATCCTTCCGCACTGTATTCCTCCGCCACTTAAAAAAAAAAAAAAAAGTCCCTAGTCTCACTTTATGCCATTGCTGTGTGGGAATTTCCCACGCAGCAATGGCATAAAGTGAGACTAGGGACTTTTTTTTTTTTAAGTGGCGGAGGAATACAGTGCGGAAGGATACCTACCTTCCGTCATTGGATTCCTGCAGCCCGTAGAGAACGGCAGCATCATCTGATGCTGCAGTTCTCTACCCAAGATCGTCGTGGGACACACTCGTGGACTGCTTCGGATCGTGGGTGAGTATTTTTGTGGTTTGTTATGTTAATATTTATTCCGGAAAAGACAATGGCTTCGGGCAACAATGTGACAAGTATTGGTAAGTATGTTACTCTATGTTATATGTACTGTATGTCTATGTATGTATTGTATGAATGTATTGTATGTATGTAGTATATATGTGGTATGTATGTAGCATGTAGTATGTATGTAGCATGCATGTAGCATGCAGTATGTATGTAGCATGCATGTAGTATATATGTAGTATGTATGTAGCATGCATGTAGTATATATGTAGTATGTATGTAGCATGTAGCATGTATGTAGTATGTATGTGGTATGTATGTAGCATGTAGTATGTATGTAGCATGCATGTAGTATGTATGTAGTATGTATGTAGTATGTATGTGGTATGTATGTAGCATGTAGTATGTATGTAGCATGCATGTAGCATGCATGTAGTATGTATGTAGCATGCATGTAGTATGTATGTAGTATGTATGTAGTATGCATGTAGTATGTATGTAGTATGTATGTAGTATGTATGTAGTATATATGTAGTATGTATGTAGCATGTAGCATGTATGTAGTATGTATGTGGTATGTATGTAGCATGTAGTATGTATGTAGCATGCATGTAGTATATATGTAGTATGTATGTAGCATGTAGCATGTATGTAGTATGTATGTGGTATGTATGTAGCATGTAGTATGTATGTAGCATGCATGTAGCATGCATGTGGTATGTATGTAGCATGTAGTATGTATGTAGCATGCATGTAGCATGCATGTAGTATGTATGTAGCATGTAGTATGTATGTAGTATGCATGTAGTATGTATGTAGTATGTATGTAGTATGTATGTAGTATGCAGTATGTATGTAGCATGTATGTAGCATGTATGTAGTACATATGTAGTATGTATGTAGCATGTAGTATGTATGTAGCATGCATGTAGTATATATGTAGTATGTATGTAGTATGTATGTAGCATGCATGTAGTATATATGTAGTATGTATGTAGCATGTAGTATGTATGTAGCATGTAGTATGTATGTAGTATGTAGTATGTATGTAGCATGCATGTAGTATGTATGTAGTATGTATGTAGCATGTAGTATGTATGTGGCATGTAGTATGTATGTAGCATGTAGTATGTATGTAGTATGTAGTATGTATGTAGCATGCATGTAGTATATATGTAGTATGTATGTAGCATGTATGTAGTATGTAGTATGTATGTAGCATGCATGTAGTATATATGTAGTATGTATGTAGCATGTAGTATGTATGTAGTATGTAGTATGTATGTAGCATGCATGTAGTATATATGTAGTATGTATGTAGCATGTAGTATGTATGTAGCATGTAGTATGTATGTAGCATGCATGTAGTATGTATGTAGTATGTATGTAGTATTTTTTTTTTTTTTTTTAACATTTAACACATTAGCCGGATGATGGGACTACTACTGTCCCATCATTGGCTAATGTGTCAATCACTGTCATGGTAGCAGGCATCGCCAGATGGGACTTGTAGTCCCATCGGACGATGCTTGCACAGACCCCCGGACATCAGCACAGCCCCCCGGCAGGCCGGCACAGCCCCCCGGCAGGCCGGTACAGACCCCCACAGGGTGCACAGACCACCGGCAGGCCGGCACAGCCCCCCGGCAGGCCGGTACAGACCCCCACAGGGTGCACAGACCACCGGCAGGCCGGCACAGCCCCCCGGCAGGCCGGTACAGACCCCGGGCAGTCCACACAGCCCCCCGGCAGGCCGGCACAGCCCCCCGGCAGGCCGGCAGAGACCCCCGGAAGGCCCGAAATGACGGCGCATCATGATGCGCACACACCGCACATCATGATGACGTCAGGCTGTCAATCATTTTGAACTTCCGATTCCGATGCCGAATTCCGATATTGAAAAAATATCGGAAGTCGGTATCGGAATTCCGATACAGCAAGTATCGGCCGATACCCGATACTTGCGGTATCGGAATGCTCAACACTAGTCACCATCAGACGCTCTGCGGGTGAAACAGAGAAGCGGCAATAGGTGTCCGCTTTTCTTATGAGGTGTGCAATGCTCTCCACCAAGTAATCAAAATTCTCCATTTTCATCCTAACATATCCAAAAAATTTATCCGGGTTTCGTCGAAGGTCCATGCATAGTGTAGAATAGACCCCACGCGTCATTCTCTTGGCTGTGATGTGGTGGATCCACAAACATCGTCTACGATGCCTGATGCGCTGCTGTCTCGCTCTCTCCTTCTCCAGAACAATCACCCTCAAACGATTTGCCTCCGCTGTAAAATCCGCCAAATTCTTCAAAATATTTCCAATGACAACATCCATCTTCGCCAGTAACTTGCTCTTCTCTCCAACCTGCACTTTCTCCTCTACAACCTGTCAAAGAAGGGCTGTAGGAACATGCTATATATAGTCTTCCAGTAGCCAATCCCGTTAGGAAGGCCACAAGGGTCAATTTTAAAAACCGGATCCGGCGTAATCCGTCGAAAAACGGATAGAAAAACGGATGAACCGGATGAGACGGATCCGGTTTTGTCTGTCCAGAAAAAGACGGATCGGCCAGAAAACCGGATCCGTCACATCCGGTTTTACGAAACATTTGCCGGATCCGGCGTTCCGGCACGACGCCGGATCGCGCCTGACGCCGAAAACCTGATGTGTGAAAGTAGCCTTACAGCGGCACAACTATTAGGAGTGTCTGCACATACAAACAGCAAAGGACGATGAACAACATGTAAAATATAAATAAATAAATAAATTGAAAATTTTTCATCACAGTAAAAACTGGCAATACATAAGTAAAAGATAGTATAGTATAAAGTAGTGGTTTCCAAGTGGACTAATCTTGCCAGATGTAGGATAGGTAAATATCGTATGATTAATGTATTAATAAATGTGCCAAAGTCCTAAGGTATATAGAGAGTAATAGCACAGGGGTAATAAAATATCAGAGTGAAAGGGGCACATGAAGGGTTAAATGTACATGCAAGAACCTAAATGTAGATGTTAGAGTAACAGCATGTCACACATGGCATGATACTATCGTAAGAGTAGAGGTAGTAAACCCATATCATGAAATGGGTAGAGGAAATTACCTGGTAAGCTGTATAGGTGCGGCACGTACCCCGACGCATGTTTCGGACAACGTCCTTCATCGGGGGTAGTGTCCATACAGAACCAGGGGGGTTAAATAGTTAAAAAAAACATGCAATAGCACCGGAAATGTGTGCTACATGAACCGTTTGGACAACCCGGAAGTTGCCGGCCTGCATGTCATGTGACCCATGAAGTCAGAGCACAGTTATGTCATCCAGTGCGTCAGTGACATAGAGATGCAAGGGGTGGTCAACAGCCAGGACGTGAGAAAGCGCATGCGTGCGTAACCGGTGGTATCGGATGGGTGTAGGAGGCGGGGCCTGTAAAGGTAAATATTGGATGTGGGCAGGCACAAGGAGTGTCAGTCGTGTGTAACAATGGTAACAGTGATCTTATGATGATGCACAGGAGAGGGACATAGGTATGCACAGAGGTGCATAAGGAGAGGAGAAAGTAGGGTGTGATAAGGAGGGGGGAATAGGAATAGTAAATAATACTAAGGTATTATTATACAGGTATATACTAAAAATTTGTAGCAGAGTGTATCTTTTGAGAATCCACCGGTACACAGCAGAGCTTCACTGAGCAAGTTATCTTGAGTAAACAGCTTTACTTCTAATGGGTAAACATAAGATAAGAATTCAGAAGCACACAGCTGTGTTGCTGGCATAACATAGTCAAAAGCGAAAGTAAAACTAACATCAACAAGAGAGCTTCCCTCCCCACATTTAACTTCATACTATCGCCATCTGCTGGCAGGCTAGTGTAAAGTCCTCCCTTACATAAACAATAAGTCCATTTCTGTTGCATATGCCAACACCCTTTCTCAACAGTAAGGACTTAGTCAGTCAAACCCAACTTTTTATTAGTCTCTGGTGTTTATCAGCATGCAAAGCCTTCATGAAGATGTCTGCTGTCATTTCTTCAGTAGGGTAATCCTTCAAGAAATGATACTTCACATTTCCAAAGTCTTTGATTTTGAAATGTTGCTTAAGGATTTTTAGAATGTTTTCTTTATCACTTTCTTGTTCAGAACAAATCAAAATGTCGTCTACATATATGAGTACATAAATCCATCTATTCATCAGCCTTTTTGTGTACAAGCATGGATCAGCTTTGCTTCTTTGAAAATTTTCATTTGTAAGCACTTCCGTGATTTTGTCATTTCACGCTTTAGCTGCTTGCTTTAAACCATATATGCTTTTCTGTAGTTTGCAAACTTGCTTGGGTTTCTTTCATCTTTGAATCCTGGAGGTTGTTCCATGTAAATGTCTTCTGTTAAATCTCCATTCAAAAATGCTGTCTTTACATCCAGATGTATCATTTCCATCTGTTTCATTGCTGCAACTGTAAGTAAAGTTCTTATTGTAGTATGTTTGACAACTGGACCAAATGTCTCATCATAGTCTCCATATTTTTGAGAATACACTTTAGCTACGAGTCTTGCTCGGTATCTTTCAGGTGTGCCATCTGTTTGGTATTTTACTTTAAAAATCCATTTACATCCTATGGCTTTTCTTCCTTCTGGTAAATCTGTCAGTGTCCATGTATTTGAGTCATGCATGGATTTCATTTCTGTTTCTCTTGCTTCTATCCATTTATTAGCTTCTCCTTTAGGGAGCTTAGATATGTCTTCCCAAGAGGTGGGTTCATAAATTTTACTTGTGCTTGTCTTGTAGAAGAGACGTCTTGGTGGTTTACCTTTGT
This sequence comes from Dendrobates tinctorius, assembly GCF_039654945.1. NCBI lineage: Eukaryota > Metazoa > Chordata > Amphibia > Anura > Dendrobatidae > Dendrobates > Dendrobates tinctorius. The sequence continues at coordinate 38,151,662 of NW_027361690.1, forward strand.
TCTCTCTCATTGAACATCTTGGTTCTGTGTCTGTTTGTTGTTGTATTTCTTCATTTTCAGTATTCTGTTCTTCATCACTTTCAACTACTTTCTCATCAAACACCTCTTCAGCTATGTCACTGCTGTTTTTCTCATTTTTTGTGTCAATTGAAATCATAGTGTCTTCATTTAGATCCTCAATGAATGTCACACTGTTACTCACTGTGACTGTCTGTTTTGGGATCTAGGATTCTGTATCCCTTGCAATTTTCACTATATGCAACAAATATTCCCTCAATGGATCTGTTATGAAGTTTGGAACGCTTTTCTGTTGGAATGAATATAAAAACTTTCCATCCAAAAACTTTTAAATGATTGACACTTGGCTTCATACCTTGCCACAGTTCATATGGAGTTTTCTTCAGTTTTCTGGAAAAAAAAGTCTGTTTTGTAGATATGTAGCTGTCATTGCTGCCTCACCCCAAGCATACATCTCACCATTTCTGCCAGAGTTCTGTTTTTCCTTTCTGCTACTCCATTTTGTTCAGGTGTGTACGGAACAGTTTTCTGGTGTTCTATTTCATTCTTGTCATGATCTCAGTGCAGGTTTGACTCGCACACGTGGGGTTAATGTCTGGAACCAGTGCTGATGACTGGCATTTCTGGGGTTAAAGATTGTGATCCCGATGCAGGCTTACTTGCACACCTGGGGCTATGATTGTGGCCTCTCCCTGGTTCTGGGGGAGGCTTCTTATAGCCTCAGGACGCTCCCATCCCTGTCAGTTATACTCTCGCCCTTGGCATTGTGTGGTGACCCCTGAGTGTGTTTGTGCTGTGTTCTGGTTACTTGATTCTCTGTGTATGACTCGGTCTGTTTCCTGGATATCGCTTTGGATTCTGCCTGGTACCTTCTATGTCTGTTTGGTTTTGATCTCTGCTTGGCCCTGATTATCCGCTCTGTCTCCTCCCTGGTACTGTCCTGTGATCCTGTGTATGACCTTTGGCTTTGTCTGACCTCCCGTCTGTTTGTCCCTCCTGTGCCTCGTTTGCCCGTACTGCTGTGACCTCCGTTTTGCCTGACTCTAAGTTGTTGTATGGTGTACTGTCATATCTGAAAGCAGGATGCTAAGCCACGCCCCCTTGCAGTCACATGACCATAGGTCCCGTGCAAGCTTGTTCATTTTCAGTGTCCGTAGGTCCCGTGCCTCTTTACTTTCCAGCGCTGACTGGACCCTGACGCTAATAGTTGAAGCACGCCTGGTCACCTCTGCTGCCCTGCTCCCCAGGTAACTCTTAGCACTGCTTCTGTGCTCAGGACACGCGCACTGGCTCTATGAGCAAGTGTAGTGCGGTGTCTCTGACATTATAACTGACCATTTCAGTTTGTTTTTTTCTCTGAAGAAAAAAAAAAAAAAAAGTGTGTGTTATCCTCATGGATCCCATACAAGCATTGGCTGATCAGGTCAAGCACCTGACCCAAATGTTCCATAAGCTCAATGTGGAACAGCGCACGATGGCCCAGACCCAGCAACAGTTGGTGGTTACTGTGCAGGGGGCTGTCAATGCAGGGGCTTCTAGTTCTGGGGGTAGGGATGTGTCATTAGCGTCCCCTGAATCTCCGGTCAAATTACCAGACCTTTTCTCAGGGGATAAAAAGGAGTTCAGGTCTTTCAGAGAAGGATGCAAGCTTTTTTTTTCTCTAAGGCCCCGCTCCTCCGGGGATGAGTTCCAGAGGGTGGGGGTCATTATTTCCCTACTTCGGGGGGCTCCGCAAGCATGGGCTTTCTCTCTGTCTTCCTCTGCTCCTGAACGTATGTCAGTGAACGCATTCTTTGAGGCCCTCGGGCACATTTATGATGAACCTGACCGAGTGCGATTGGCAGAGGACATGTTGATGAGTGCCTGTCAGATGAAACACTCAGCTGAGTGGTTTTGTTCTGAGTTCCGCCGCTGGGCGGCATACGTCTCTTGGAGCGACGCCGCACTATGAGGACTCTTTCGCAGAGGCTTGTCCGAGCGGCTGCAGGATGCCTTGGCGTTACATCCCCCACCTAACTCTCTCGAGGACGCCATGACCCAGGCCGTCCGGATGGACCGCAGGCTGCCGTCCAGAGGGGTGATGCAGGTGGATACTCCATTATTCCCCAGTGGAAAAGAGACTGCCCCTGAGCCCATGGATGTAGGCGCCCTCTCCCTGAAGGATACGGAGAGGAAACGCTGGAAGGACAAGCAGTTATGCTTTTACTGCACTAAAACGGGACATTGGAAAAGGGAGTGCCCGAATTGCCCGTCTTCAAACCCGGTCGGCGGGAAACGACTAGGTCTGGGTAGTCAACAGGGAGGCTGCTCAGACCCTCAGGTACCATTTTCCTCGTTTTCTAAAGTAGTACTGCCTGTGGAACTGTTTGTGGATGGTAGTTCTTTTTCCTCTACAGCCTTCGTGGACTGCGGATCATCTATTAATCTTATTGACTCCCAATTGGTCACACACTGCAAGATAGGGACAGTCAGGCTCAAGGTTCCTATCAAGGTGATGGCCATTGACTCATCTCCCCTCACTAAGGAGGGAATTCGCTTTATGTCTGATGTGTTTTCGCTCAGAGTGGGCGCTACTCATGTGGAAAACATAAGTTGTTTTGTGCTGGACAATCTACCTGCAGGGTTGGTGTTGGGCATGCCCAGGTTACAACACCATAACCCAGTTATTAACTGGAAAACGGGGGAGATTGTACAATGGGGGTTTAATGATTTTGAGTTATGTGATAAATCCGCACTGCTGGTTGAACCTGTTAAATCTGTGTCTGTATCATCTGTCGAGCTGGAAGGTATTCCGGAATGCCTGAAGGACTTCGAAGATGTATTCTCCGAAAGCGAGGCTGAGACGTTACCGCCACATAGACCCTTTGACTGCGCTATTGAGCTGGTCCCGGGGGCTAAATTACCCAAAGCCCGTCTGTTTAATTTGTCCGGTCCTGAGCGCTTGGCTATGAAGGAGTACATTACTGAAAGTCTGCGCAAAGGACACATACGTCCTTCAGTCTCACCTGTGGCGGCAGGTTTCTTTTTTGTAAAGAAAAAAGATGGCGGGTTACGTCCCTGTCTCGACTTCCGGGAGCTTAATCAAATTACTGTACAGAATACGTACCCCCTTCCGTTGATTCCCGATTTATGTAAACAACTATCAGGGGCAAAGTGGTTTTCTAAACTGGACCTTCGGGGGGCATATAATTTGATAAGGGTCCGAGAGGGGGATGAATGGAAAACCGCGTTCCTCACGACCGAGGGACTATTTGAAAATTTAGTCATGCCGTTTGGTCTTACCAACGCCCCTGCCATATTTCAGAATTTCATCAACGTGGTATTCTCAGATCTCATTGGTCGTTTTGTCGTTATCTACTTAGATGATATTTTGATATATTCCCCCTACAAGTATTCTCATTTGGAACATGTACGAACTGTGCTCCAAAGGCTGAGAGAAAATCATTTGTATGCCAAATTGGAGAAATGTGTATTCTGTGTACAAGAGTTGTCCTTTTTGGGGTTAATTGTATCCGGTGAGGGTTTTCGCATGGACCCCAAGAAGGTGCAGGCCATTGCGGATTGGGTGCAACCCCGAGATCTTAAGGGTCTTCAACGCTTCTTGGGGTTCGCCAATTATTACCGCAAATTTATCCGGGGGTTTTCGCAAGTGGTCAAACCTCTCACGGATCTAACATGCAAAGGTGCGGATGTGAGAAATTGGTCCTCGCTCGCAAAAGAGGCCTTTGCGATGCTGAAAAAATGTTTTATGTCTGCTCCTGTGTTAGTGCAGCCAGATCCGTCCAAACCATTCGTCGTGGAAGTGGACGCCTCTGAGGTGGGGGTGGGGGCGGTGTTGTCCCAAGGGCCTGCCACTCTAACCAACCTCAGGCCACGTGCTTTCTTTTCCAAGAAGTTCTCTGCTGCGGAAAGAAATTACGACGTAGGCAATAGAGAGCTTCTTGCGGTCAAATTGGCGTTTGAAGAATGGAGGCACTTTTTGGAAGGGGCCAGTCACCCGGTTACGGTGATCACGGATCACAAAAATTTGTCATACATTGAGTCTGCTAAAAGACTAACGCCCAGACAAGCCCGTTGGTCACTTTTTTTTCCCCGTTTTCAGTTTACGATTACATTTCATCCAGGGTCTAAGAATGTCAAGGCTGACGCCTTATCACGCAGTTTTCAGCCGGTGTCGCCCCCTGAGCCACCGTCCTCCATTCTTCACCCTGGGGTTGTGATAGCAGAGGTCTCATATGAATTGGAACGGGAGACTCAGGGGGCCCAGTCGCAGGCCTCGGCGGCCAAGCCGGAGGGGAAGTTGTTTGTCCCAGAGCAACTTCGCCTGAAACTCTTGCAGGAGTTCCATGAATCCAAGCTGAGTGCTCACCCTGGTATTTCAGCCACACGTCTGGCGGTGGCTAGGATCTTTTGGTGGCCTACCCTTGGTTCGGACATAAAAAAATTCATTGCTGGTTGTGGGGTCTGCGCTCATTCTAAAAGCTCTCATAGCCGGCCGGCAGGGGAGCTGATACCCTTGGCAGTGCCCGAAAGGCCATGGACTCACTTATCCATGGATTTTGTTACCAATCTCCCTCCATCTAAGGGTAGTACAGTGGTATGGGTAGTGGTGGACAGGTTTTCTAAGCAGGCTCATTTCGTACCCCTGTCCGCACTACCGTCAGCTGAGACGTTGTCCAGGTTGTTTGTGCAGCATGTGATCCGGTTGCATGGGGTACCCCTGAATGTGGTGTCTGATCGTGGTGTGCAGTTTGTGGCTAAGTTTTGGCGTGCTTTCTGCAAAACATTAGGTATGTCTCTGTCCTTTTCGTCTGCATACCATCCTGAGAGCAATGGGCAGACGGAGCGCACTAACCAGTCCCTGGAACAGATCCTCAGGTGTCTAACCTCTGCTAGACAGAATGACTGGTGCGATGCACTGCCGTTGGCTGAATTTGCCTTCAATAGTCGGGTGAGTCAATCCACTGGTAGGTCCCCTTTCTTGATTAACTATGGGTTCAGTCCTCATTTTGGTGAGTTTTCTCATCTGGATTCGGGGTGCCCCGGGGCTGAGGACTCTGTTCAGTGGTTAAAAGATACATGGGCAGAAATCCAGCGGCGTATATCCAGGTCTCAAGGCAGGTATAAGTTTTTCGCGGACAGGAAACGAACACCTGGTCCCACGTTTCAGGTTGGAGAGAAAGTTTGGCTCTCCACGCGAAACATTAAGTTAAAGATTCCGTCAGCCAAGTTAGGACCCAAATTCATTGGCCCGTACAAGATTGTGGAAAAAATCAATCCAGTGGCATATAGGCTTCCACCCTCTTTCAAGATCCCTAACGTCTTCCACAAATCTCTCCTGAAACCTTTTGAAGCAGTCCGGGGAGACTCCGAGTCTGCTGCTTCTCCTGTTTTGGTCGAGGGGCAGGTGGAGTACGAGGTTGGTCATATCGTAGATTCCAGGTTGGTACGGCGGTCGGTACAGTACCTGGTTCATTGGAAGGGGTATGGACCGGAGGACAGGTCCTGGGTACCGGCCCGGTTGATGCATGCTGATCGCCTGGTACGGGCTTTCCATGCTAAGTACCCGGGCAAGCCTGGGGGTCCAGAGGCCCCCCGTTGAGAGGGGGGTACTGTCATGATCTCAGTGCGGGTTTGACTCGCACACGTGGGGTTAATGTCTGGAACCAGTGCTGATGACTGGCATTTCTGGGGTTAAAGGTTGTGATCCCGATGCAGGCTTACTTGCACACCTGGGGCTATGATTGTGGCCTCTCCCTGGTTCTGGGGGAGGCTTCTTATAGCCTCAGGACGCTCCCATCCCTGTCAGTTATACTCTCGCCCTTGGCATTGTGTGGTGACCCCTGAGTGTGTTTGTGCTGTGTTCTGGTTACTTGATTCTCTGTGTATGACTCGGTCTGTTTCCTGGATATCGCTTTGGATTCTGCCTGGTACCTTCTATGTCTGTTTGGTTTTGATCTCTGCTTGGCCCTGATTATCCACTCTGTCTCCTCCCTGGTACTGCCTGTGATCCTGTGTATGACCATTGGCTTTGTCTGACGCCTCCCGTCTGTTTGTCCCTCCTGTGCTTCGTTTGCCTGTACTGCTGTGACCTCCGTTTTGCCTGACTCTGAGTTGTTGTATGGTGTACTGTCATATCTGAAAGCAGGATGCTAAGCCACGCCCCCTTGCAGTCACATGACCATAGGTCCCGTGCAAGCTTGTTCATTTTCAGTGTCCGCAGGTCCCGTGCCTCTTTACTTTCCAGCGCTGACTGGACCCTGACACTAATAGTTGAAGCACGCCTGGTCACCTCTGCTGCCCTGCTCCCCAGGTAACTCTTAGCACTGCTTCTGTGCTCAGGACACGCGCACTGGCTCTATGAGCAAGTGTAGTGCTGTGTCTCTGACAATTCTGTCTTAAGTAGTTTTCTATTTTGTGACCTGTAAATTCACCTCCATTATCATTTCTGATGACAATTGGCTTCCTTTGAAATTTGTTACTCGACCTTGTTACATAGACTACAAGTTTATCAAAGACTTCACTTTTGTTCTTAATTAAGTATGTGACTGTGTATCTTGAGTAGTCATCTATGAAAGTCACCATGTATCTATTTCCTCCTGATGTAGTCACTTGCATGGGTCCACATACGTCAGTATGCACCAAATCAAGTGGTCTTTTGCTTTTCATCTCACTTTCTTTTGGAATAGATATTCTTGTGGCTTTAGACTTTATACAACATTCACATCTTACGGTAATTGAGCAATCTGATATCTTTAGATCTTTTGCCAATTCTTTTCTTTGTAGTTCCCTTATACTGTCAGGGTGTCTGTGTCCTAGATGTCTATGCCACACGTGGATGCAGTTCTTGTGATCATGTGTACATACCTTCATCTGTTCATTGTTCAGTTGCCTTGACATTGGTTATCACCTTGTTGTCTGCTAGAATTGCACACTCATTGTCTTTGAATTTTACAGTGAGTCCATTGGCTGTTAAACGCTTCACAGATAACAATCCGCCTTCCAATTTTGGAACATACAACACGTTCTGTACAAGTATCTTTGAATCTTGTCCGAACTTGTTTGAACAGTTTAGCATATCTTGTCCGATACCTTCTGCGGTTATTTTGCTTCCATCTGCAAGATAAATGGCTTCTTTCTTATCTAAATCAAGATCAGTGAAGACATTCTTGTCACTTGTCATATGACTCGTTGCTCCTGAATCAATAAACCAACCAAGTGGTGATTTCTTGTCTGTTACTTTAAAGGTGCCAATCCAATTAGTCTCATATGAATCGGAAATTGTGTTTTTCACTTTCTGTGTATGCTCTTTATGTTGTAATTTTTGTTGCTCTGCTTTCCATATGGTACAGTCTTTCTTTAAATGACCTTTTTCCTTACATCTGAAACATTCTCTTGTCTCTTTATTATAGGGTTTTTTAAATTCTGTAGCTTTAAGAGCGTTTCCATTGTCCTTTTCAGTAGAAGAATCATTTGTTTGTTCTTTTCTTCTCTGATATTCATCTATTAGTCTTGTCTTCACAAATTCTAATGTGATGTCTTTTTCAGGTCTTGTCTCTAGGGCATTTATCAAGGCTGTATACGAATCTGGTAAACTGCACAATAATATTGCTGCTACATGACTTTCTTTAATGTCTTCACCAATAGACCTTAGCTGTGATATTACTTCCATCATTGAGAATATGTGCTTCTGCATATCATCATTTGCACTCAATCTCATACTGTAAAGCTTTCTTAATAGAAATAACTTGTAATTTAAACTGGGTCGTTCATGTAATTTTATTAATGTGTCCTACATTCCTTTCACTGTTTCTTCATTTCTTATGTGTATTAATTGAGCATCATCCACTAATAAGCTAATGCTGGCTCTAGCTTCTCTATTCTTTCTGTCCCATTTCTGATTATCTTCATCAGGTCTATCTGCAGTAATTACTTCCCATAAATCGTCCTTAGATAACAACATCTCTACTTTAAATTTCCATAACTGATAATTTTCACTGTTCAGCTTAGCTACTGTGAGGTTCAGCTCAGTGCTGCACATCATTTTTATATAATCTTACTTGTTTTATGAAGATATTCTTCTTTCTTCTATAGAGTTCCTGTATATCCTGTGTGTGGTGATTCTCTGTAATGATCTCCAGTGTGTGGCCCTCCAGTTCCTGGGTCATAAATTCCTTTGTCCCTCTGTATCTGGATTTTTTCTTTTCAGTCTCCGTTCACTGGGTTTTATATTATCTGTTAACATAGATTATCTGCTTCTCCGGTGTCTGGCTTTATTGCTTGGAGTTATCTTCTGGGTGTCTCTGCCCTGGGTGTCAGGGACTATCTCCTGTGTGTCTCTGTCCTGGGTGCCTGGGCCCATAACCTGTAGCAGAGTGTATCTTTTGAGAACCCACTGGTACACAGGAGAACTTCACTGAGCAAGTTATCTTGAGTAAACAGCATTTACTTCTTATGGGTAAACATGAGATAAGAATTCAGAAGCACACAGCTGTGCTGCTGGCATAACACAATCAAAAGCGAAAGTAAAACTAACATCAACAAGAGAGCTTCCCTCCCCACAATACAGCAAACATTTAACTTCACACTATCGCCATTTGCTGTCAGGCTAGTGTAAACTCCTCTCTTACATAAACAATAAGTCCATTTCTGTTGCATATGCCAACAAAATCAACACATAGATAATAGACATGGGGAGTAAGCCAACCCATGTGCGTACAGGGAGCAACAGACACACACACGATCATACACACCTGAACAAGGCAAGGATGACCAATCAAACCCAGGAGAACATAGGTATCCAGAAGTGAGAATACAGAGTATATAGGATGGGAAGTAGAGTCAAGGGGGAAGTGGGGAGAGGGTATAGTGATCGGTAATAGATATGTCCAGAGAGGAAGATCAATCATAAAGGGTCTTTTTTCATCCTGTCACTGATGGAGTATGAATCACAGAAGTCTTTTGTCATCCTGTCACAGATGGAACATAGATACACTGCACAGACTGCCGGGATCAAGAGGGCACCCAAGCAAAGAAATATCGATGTGGATAAGATCAAAATATAAGTGGAGAACAACTAAAGAAGATAAATAAAAATAGTTAAATACAAAAAATAGATGTTTTTATTTTTTTTACATAAACCATATCCAAATGGTTTAAGAGGACAAACAAGGTCTTCAAAAAAACCTCAAATTCTTATTAAGCCTGTAGGGAGTTACAGTTTTGAGAATCCAGATCCATCTGGTCTCTAGTCTTTGAAGAGCCATGGTAATCTTACCAACCCTAATGCTTGGTAGGATTCTATCAATGCCTAGGACCATAAGTCCTGAGGTGTCACATACATGATGTAATTTAAAGTGACGAGGAAGGGTTTTTAGTGAAAAAATATCCTCCAAGTCACGAGCTGAACTGATGCCTAGTACGTGTTCATGTATCCACACTTTCAGCTGGTGAGACATAAAGCCCACATAGATGAGTGCGCAGGGACAGGTTGCATAATAAACCATGGGTTTAATTGTGCACTTGATGGAATGTGTGATATTATAAACATGGTATCCATCTGAGTTGGAGAAATTATTCGCATGTGCCATATTGGGGCAAGCCACACATTTACCACAGGGTCTAGATCCCCAAGGGGGTACAGACTCCGAAGGGAAAGTAGTCAATTCATGGTTGTAATGGCTCTTAACTAGATTATCACTTAGATTGGAATATTTGCAATAGGTAATGCTAGGTCTATGCCCAAGGTATTTGTGGAGTATAGGGTCAGAGAGCAAAATGGGCTATGATTGTTTTGCACAAATCTGGACTGTCCATGGTATTGTGTAATGAATCTCACACATTGGTTGGGGTTTGTAGATCTGTGGGAGTAAAGAGCATTGAATAGGGCTAAGTAGCATGCTTAGCCCTATTCAATGCTCTCTTAACCGAAAGTTTGCTTTGGCCCCTATCCAGGAATCTCAGTTTGAGGTCCTCTGCTTGTCTCTCAAAATCACTGTTATCTGAGCAAATTCTGCATAATCTTAAAAATTGTTTTGTAAAATTCCATGTATGTGCAATTTACTGTATTATAAAAAATAAAAAAACAACAACCTGAAATTCTCAGATTTTCTTTTTATAAAAAAGAAAATCGGTCTTTAAACATAGTCAATAGTCATAGATTTACATGATGACCATGGAATAGACAAATTCGATGTTTACAGTAATAGGACATATTCTTTAGGTTTTAAGTTGTACTCTTTAACCTCTCTCAGTAGTAGTAAAGTTAATATATTTGCTTACAATCTTCACCCACAACAATCTAACTTACCCCTAATGAGTGTGATTGCAAACACTTCTTCAGCTTTCATCTCACAGCACTCAAAGTAGGGGAAGGAGTAGTAGTACAGCAGAGCTGAGCTTTGTCTTACTACAAATGGGTCGCCCCTTCCCAGGGCTGTGGGGTACTCGGTACCGGGCCGGTGTCAGTGGGATGTGTCACGGCAGCTGTGACCCGGTCCGTGGCCCTGGGTGCCCCAAATCAATGGTGGTTTGCAATATAGTTTATGTGATAGTTTGTGACGCCACCTGTGGTGTTTGGCAAGCAAGATGTTAAGCCAACGCTGCGTGCAGATCCTCTGGGGCTGATGGTGTGTTGCAGCAAATATGGTGTAGCTCCCCACAGGTGAAGCTGTAACCCCAGGGCAGTGTATAGGCGCAGGTAGTGTAGAGGAGGACACCCAGATGTAGCGGTGCTGACGGTGTTGGTGCACAATGACTGGAAGACACCAGGGCTTGTAGTTCCAAAGCTTTACTCACAGTTCGTAGAACACACTGGTGCCTGCCTCTGTGCCGTGTCCTCCGGGGCAGAGACTCAATCAACCTCCCGGGTAAGTTAGGCTTCTCCTCTCCAACACTCCGCCAACATGTACCTGTCCGGAACGACTCCTCTTTTGCGCCTTTTAGTGTGAAGAGCTCCAGTACCGTGGTACTCTGAAGTTCCTCCTGTCAGATGTTCCTAACAACTCTTCCTTGTACGGCAGACAGCTGTAGCCTACTTCAGGGACTCCCTTTATCCTGAGTCCCGGCTCTCTATACAGATGCTGTTGTGCCCAAGTCTTGGATGGGAGTAGTGCATTTACAGCCAAATACGCCACCGGTGTCTGCTGCAGAATCATAAGTGTCCATACAACCTCAGGGACCGGGCCCCGGGCTTGCACTGAGAACCTATAGGCTGTCACGTCCACCATGTCCGCCATGTCTGTTTTGCCTCATGAACCCCTGGAGTGGTGTGCACGCGCACCTTGTGTCTGCTATCCTGCTTGTTCCATAGAGCAGTGTGCACACTCACCTCATTTCTGCTGAGCTGCAAGATGCCTGCGTTTCTGCTTTGCCTTCTGTGATCTTCTCGTCATGTCTAGAATCCCTGATCATGTGATGTTTCCTAGGGTCCTGCACTGTCTGGTTCTGCAATCATCTCGTCATGTCTGAAACCTTGATCATGTGATGTTTCCTAAGATCCTGCACTGTCTGGTTCTGCAATCATCTTGTCATGTCTGAAACTCTGATCCGTCTCCTGTGCCGTGGTAAGTGCCTCGTGTTTGTGTACAGCCGTGTACACTGGCCAGTGTGGCGTGCCTCCTGCATGGCGCCTAGCATGCAGCCCTTCCTTGAACCCTGGCGTGGCTCCTAGCACGCACCCTGCCTTGAACCCTGGCGTGGCTCCTAGCACGCACCCTGCCCTGAACCTGGCATGGCTCCTAGCACGAAGGTTCCTTTGCCCACCTCCTGTGCCTTAGTCATGCCTCGTGCTGGCGTTACAGCCGTGTGCATTGGCCAGTGAGGTGTGCATCCCGCATGGCTCCTAGCACACGTCCTGCCCTGAACCCTGGCGTGGCTCCTAGCACGCACCCTGCCTTGAACCCTGGCATGGCTCCTAGCACGCACCCTGTCCTGAACCTGGCGTGGCTCCCACCAGGCACCCTGCCCTGAACCTGGCGTGGCTCCTAGCACGAAGGAACCTTTGTCCACCTCCTGTGCCAAGGTCGTGCCTCATGCTGGCGTTACAGCCGTGTGCACTGGCCAGTGAGGTGTGCGTCCCGCGTGGCTCCTAGCACGCGTCCTGCTCTGAACCCTGGCATGGCTCCTAGCACGCACCCTGCCTTGAACCCTGGCGTGGCTCCTAGCACACACCCTGCCTTGAACCCTGACCTTGGCGTGTCTCTACACACGCACTCTGTCTTCTACCTTGTGCTTTGGCGTGTCTCTACACACGTATTCTGTCTTGAACCTTGTACCTTGTGCTTTGGCGTGTCTCTACACATGCACTCTGGCATGTCTTTACACACGCACCCTTTCTCGCTTTGAACCCTGGCGTGTCCCCTACACACGCACCTCGCTTTGAACCCTGGCGTGTCCCTTACACACGCACCTTGCTTTGCACCTCGCTTTGAACCCTGGCGTGTCTCCTACACATGCACCTTGCCTTGCACCTAGCCTTGGACCTTGGCGTGTTCCCTAACACGCACCATGCCTGGATATCTGTCGTGCCTCCTTGCCTGAACCCTGCTTTGCCTGCCGGATGCCCGGAACCGGCCGATCGCTGCCAGAGATCGTAAGCTGGATGACTGCGGCCTGATGTCCGGAGCTGATGTTCGCAGCCTGATGCCTTGATCATGTCGACCGTCGCCAGCGGTCCGGAGTCCGATGTCATTGTGCCTTTACCTGTACCTAGGCGTGCCACCTGGCACGTACTATGCTATGGACCTTGGCATGCCCACGCGCGTACCTTGCACGTTTTGCTTGTTTTCACGTTTGCACTGAATGTGATCCTGAAGATCTTAATGAAGATACCTTGCACTTAGAATCATAGAATCATAGAATCGTAGAGTTGGAAGGGACCTCCTGGGCCATCTGGTCCAACCCCCTGCTCAAAGCAGGATTCGCTAAATCATCCCAGTCAGATGTCTGTCCAGGCTCTGTTTGAAGACTTCCATTGAAGGAGAACTCACCACTTCTCGTGGCAGCCTGTTCCACTCATTGATCACTCTAACTGTTAAAAAGTTTTTTATAATATCTAATCTGTGTCTCCTCCCATTCAGTTTCATTCCATTGCTTCTAGTCTTTCCTTGTGCAAATGAGAATAAAGTTGATCCTTCTACAATGTGACAGCCCTTTAGATATTTGTAGACAGCTATTAAGTCTCCTCTCAGTCTTCTCTTTTGCAAACTAAACATTCCCAAATCCTGCAACCTTTCCTCATAAGACAGGGTTTGCAGACCGGTCACCATTCTGGTCGCTCTTTTCTGAACTTGCTCCAGTTTGTTGATGTCTTTTTTAAAATGTGGTGCCCAAAACTGGACACAATATTCCAGATGAGGTCTGACCAAAGAGGAGTAGAGGGAAATAATGATTTCACGTGATCTAGACTGTATGCTTCTGTTAATACATCCTAGAATTGCATTTGCCTTTTTTGCTGCTGCATCACACTGTTGACTCATATTCAGTCTGTGATCTATTAGTATACCCAAGTCTTTTTCACATGTGCTGTCACTTAGCCCTATTCCTCCCATTCTATATATGCTTTTTTCATTTTTATTGCCCAGATGTAGTACTTTGCCTTTCTCCCTGTTAAAAACCATTCTGTTAGTTGCTGCCCACTTCTCCAGTTTATTTAAATCTTTTTGAATCCTCTCTCTCTCTTCTCTAGTATTAGCTATCCCTCCTAGCTTTGTGTCATCAGCAAATTTAATCAGTTTACCCTCAATTCCTTCATCTAAATCGTTGTTAAAGATGTTGAACAATACAGGGCCCTGTGGTACCCCTCTTGAGACATTCTTCCAACTGGATGTGCAGCCATTTACGACCACTCTTTGGGTCCGATCACTAAGCCAGTTATGAATCCACCTAACAGTTGCCTTGTCCATTCCATACTTAGTCATTTTTTCAATAAGGATTGTATGAGATACTTTGTCAAATGCTTTGCTGAAGTAAAGATAAACTATATCTACAGCATTTCCTTGATCCACCCAATCAGTGATACCGTCATAGAAGGAAATTAAGTCTTCTATTCCCTTAATAGGACAGTGAATAACAGTTGATGTTACATTTCATTTCTGAGAGAAAACAGATGCAAAATAGGAATTTAAAAGTTCAGCCTTCTCAACATCCTGTCTTACCATTTCATCATTTTCATCCTGTAAAAATCCTATAGCATCTTTGACTTTTCTTTTACTTTTGACATATCCCCAAAATCCTTTATTATTGCTTTTGACATCTCTTGCAAGCCTCAATTCATTTTCAGCTTTAGCTAATCTGATTTGTGCCCTGCAGGTTCTGCAGACAGCATTATATTCTTCTTTAGATATGCCTCCCTCTTTCCATTTTATAAACATTTTTTTCTTCCTTTTTAGCATGTGCTTAAGTTCTGTGTTCATCCATCCTGGTTTCCTTAAATGCTTCCTATTCTTCCCTCTTTTCGGAATTGTTAACAACTGTGCCTTGAGAATTTCATTTTTCAAGATTTCCCATCTTTCCTGGACATTTTTGTCTTTAAGGATATCCAGCCATTGGATCCCTCCAATTCTCTTTCTGAATCCCTTAAAATCTGCCTTTCTGAAATCTAACCTTGACATCTGAGTCTTCACAGGTCTTCCTCCTCTAGTTATCCAAAATTCTAAAATAGCATGGTCGCTACCTCCTAGGGTCCCAGCCACTTTTACCTCCTCAACCATTTCCTCCCTGTTTATAAGGATTAGATCCAAGGTAGCAGTTCCCCTTGTTTTCTCCCTTACCTTTTGGAAGATAAAGTTGTCAGCAAGAGAGGATAAGAATTTCCTTGACCTGTTAGTTTTGCCTGAGAGAGATTCCCAACAAATGTCTGGATAGTTGAAATCTCCCATAACAACTATGTCATATTTTTTGGAGAACTTGGCCATTTGATGCATAAAGAGTTCATCCATATCTTCAGCTTGCACAGGCGGCCTGTAGTAAATGCCTACAATGGTGTCCTTTCCATTGTTCTGTCCTTGTATTCTTACCCAAACAGTTTCCACAGAACTCCCAATCTCTGAAGCTTCAATCTCTGTGCAGATATACGCGTTTCTAACATACAATGCGACACCCCCTCCTCGTTTATCAAGTCTGTTTCTTGCAAATAAGTTGTATCCTTCTAGTCTTGTATTCCAATCATGTGTATTGTCCCACCAAGTTTCAGTGA
Source organism: Dendrobates tinctorius (assembly GCF_039654945.1). Lineage (NCBI taxonomy): Eukaryota > Metazoa > Chordata > Amphibia > Anura > Dendrobatidae > Dendrobates > Dendrobates tinctorius. The sequence continues at coordinate 38,166,876 of NW_027361690.1, forward strand.
TTCCAATGACATCATATTTCTTTTCCTGTGTTAGTAGTTCCAATTCTCCTTGTTTGTTGCCCATGCTTTGTGCATTAGTATAGAAACATTTTAGTTTGTGATTGGCTTCTCTTTCTCCAATATTTTTATTAATTAGATTCTTTCGTCTTTGTTCTTCCTTTCCACTTCTAATAGCAGAGTTCTCAATAGCATTTGTCAGGTGTATGGCTTTTTCTGGTCTTTTGCTTCCCTTCCCATGTTGTTCTAGTTTAAAGCTCTCCTTACAAGTGTAGCAAGGCGACTTCCAAATAAATGCTTTCCAGTCTTCGTAAGGTGCACCCCATCTCTAGCAAGTAGTCCATCGTATAAGTAGTCCACTCCGTGATCCAGAAATCCAAATCGTTGCTGACGGCACCATCGACGTAGCCAGTTGTTCACCTGCAGAATCTTATTCCACCTCCTTGTTCCATGGCCATCCACTGGGAGGATGGAAGAGAAGACCACCTGCGCTCCCAGTTCTTTCACTTTCTTGCCTAAGTCTTCAAAGTCTCTGCAGATGGTTTCCAGGTCGTTTCTTGCAGTGTCATTTGTCCCCACATGTAGTAGCAGGAATGGGTAGTCATCTGTAGGTCTGAAGAGTCCTGGTATCCTGTCAGACACATCTTTAATTTTTGCACCTGGAAGACAGCACATTTCTCTTGAAGTTATATCCGGTCTGCAGATAGCGGCCTCTGTTCCTCTCAACAGGGAATCCCCCATGACCACCACTCTCCGTTTCTTCTTCACAACATTTTTCTTTCTCCATCCAGGAGGACTCTGAAGGCGTACAAGGTTGCTGTTTGTTGGCAAAGTCTTATCCTGATGTATTTCTTCATCGTTTTCCTGCGTGAGAGCCTGGTACTGGTTTCTGAGCAGTATGGGTGCTGACTGCCTCCTGATCCTCCTGCTTCTCTGGGTCACATGTCTCCATTCCTCTGTTTCTTCAGGTGCACTTCAAATTTCTTCTCTTTCTGTAACATGAAGAGATAATTCCGCTCTGTCCAAGAACTCTTCACCTTCCTTAATGATCTTCAACGTAGCTAACCTCTCTTCGAGATTTTGCAACTTTTCCTCCAACAGGGACACAAGCTTGCATTTGTGGCATGTGAAGTTTGGCTTTTCCACTGGTAAATCTGTGAACATGGAGCAAGAAATGCAGCTCACCAAATGGCTCCTGGCCTCTTCCATCTTGAGATTTCTTAAAAACGATGAAAGATGAGCCAAAATTTTTCCGCTTTCCTCTTTTCAGCTGCAACGGCCAAAACCCAGTGATCGTTGAGCTTGCGGAGACTCTTCACTTATCCCAGAAGGCACTGGGAATATGCAAATGATTTCCTCAAGACTCTTCCCCTGGTTTTACGCTTTCCTCTTTTCAGCTGCAACGGCCAAAACCCAGTGATCGTTGAGCTTGCGGAGACTCTTCACTTATCCCAGAAGGCACTGGGAATATGCAAATGATTTCCTCAAGACTCTTCCCCTGGTTTTACGCTTTCCTCTTTTCAGCTGCAACGGCCAAAACCCAGTGATCATTGAGCTTGCGGAGACTCTTCACTTATCCCAGAAGGCACTGGGAATATGCAAATGATTTCCTCAAGACTCTTCCCCTCTTACCTCTTGTCTTGTCTTGTTTCCTGCTTGTCTCTGGTCGTCAGTAGATAAACAGTCGCACTCAAGTGTGGATTAATCTTGCCAAAAAATCTTGAAGATTTTGTGAAATTTTTGGATTTTTATTTTATTTCAAATACATCAAATAGTGTAACACCGTAGACAAAAGAAGTATCCAAAATGTGGGTATAATATCGTAATCCAGGATATGAGTATACTATGGTTACGTTTCGACCTACTAAGAGGCCTTTCTCAAACCATACTCAAGTAGTGTCAAGGAAAAGATTAATTAGCAGGTCCAGGCTGCTCCCATGCCATCAGCCCCTGTTTGGGACTTCTGAAAATGCTCTAATTAATCTTTTCCTTGACACTACTTGAGTATGGTTTGAGAAAGGCCTCTTAGTAGGTCGAAACGTAACCATAGTATACTCATATCCTGGATTACGATATTATACCCACATTTTGGATACTTCTTTTGTCTGCAGTGTTACACTATTTGATGTATTTGAAATAAAATAAAAATCCAAAAATTTCACAAAATCTTCAAGATTTTTTGGCAAGATTAATCCACACTTGAGTGCGACTGTTTATCTACTGACTATTGTTTGTGGATAGTGTTGAGCATTCCGATACCGCAAGTATCGGGTATCGGCCGATACTTGCTGTATCGGAATTCCGATACCGACTTCCGATATTTTTTCAATATCGGAATTCGGCATCGGAATCGGAAGTTCAGTTGATTGACGGCCTGACGTCATCATGATGCGCGGTGTGTGCGCATCATGATGCGCCGTCATTTCGGGCCTTCCGGGGGTCTCTGCCGGCCTGCCGGGGGGCTGTGCCGGCCTGCCGGGGGGCTGTGTGGACTGCCCGGGGTCTCTGCCGGCCTGCCGGGGGGCTGTGCCGGCCTGCCGGGGGGCTGTGCACCCTGTGGGGGTCTGTACCGGCCTGCCGGGGGGCTGTGCCGGCCTGCCGGGGGGCTGTGCTGATGTCCGGGGGTCTGTGCAAGCATCGTCCGATGGGACTACAAGTCCCATCGGGCGATGCCTGCTACCATGACAGTGATTGACACATTAGCCAATGATGGGACAGTAGTAGTCCCATCATCCGGCTAATGTGTTAAATGTTAAAAAAAAAAAAAAAAAAAAAAAAAAATACTACATACATACCACATGCTACATACATACTACATGCTACATACATACTACATATATACTACATACATACTACATGCATGCTACATACATACTACATGCTACATACATACTACATGCATGCTACATACATACTACATACATACTACATATATACTACATACATACTACATACATGCTGCATGCTACATACATACTACATACATACTACATACATACTACATGCATGCTACATACATACTACATGCATACTACATATATACTACATGCTACATACATACTGCATGCTACATACATACTACATATATACTACATACATACTACATATATACTACATGCTACATACATACTACATGCTACATACATACTACATATATACTACATACATACTACATACATGCTACATACATACTGCATGCTACATACATACTACATACATACTACATACATACTACATGCATGCTACATACATACCACATACATACTACATGCATGCTACATGCATGCTACATACATACTACATGCTACATACATACCACATACATACTACATACATGCTACATATATACTACATGCATGCTACATACATACTACATATATACTACATACATACTACATATATACTACATGCTACATACATACTACATGCTACATACATACTACATATATACTACATACATACTACATACATGCTACATACATACTGCATGCTACATACATACTACATACATACTACATACATACTACATGCATGCTACATACATACCACATACATACTACATGCATGCTACATGCATGCTACATACATACTACATGCTACATACATACCACATACATACTACATACATGCTACATATATACTACATGCATGCTACATACATACTACATATATACTACATGCATGCTACATACATACTACATACATACCACATATATACTACATACATACAATACATACATAGACATACAGTACATATAACATAGAGTAACATACTTACCAATACTTGTCACATTGTTCCCCGAAGCCATTGTCTTTCCGGAATAAATATTAACATAACAAACCACAAAAATACTCACCCACGATCCGAAGCAGTCCACGAGTGTGTCCCACGACGATCTTGGGTAGAGAACTGCAGCATCAGATGATGCTGCCGTTCTCTACGGGCTGCAGGAATCCAATGACGGAAGGTAGGTATCCTTCCGCACTGTATTCCTCCGCCACTTAAAAAAAAAAAAAGTCCCTAGTCTCACTTTATGCCATTGCTGCGTGGGAATTTCCCACACAGCAATGGCATAAAGTGAGACTAGGGACTTTTTTTTTTTTTAAGTGGCGGAGGAATACAGTGCGGAAGGATACCTACCTTCCGTCATTGGATTCCTGCAGCCAGTAGAGAACGGCAGCAACAGCTGATGCTGCAGTTCTCTACCCAAGATCGTCGTGGGACACACTCGTGGACTGCTTCGGATCGTGGGTGAGTATTTTTGTGGTTTGTTATGTTAATATTTATTCCGGAAAGACAATGGCTTCGGGGAACAATGTGACAAGTATTGGTAAGTATGTTACTCTATGTTATATGTACTGTATGTCTATGTATGTATTGTATGAATGTATTGTATGTATGTAGTATATATGTGGTATGTATGTAGCATGCATGTAGCATGCATGTAGTATATATGTAGTATGTATGTAGCATGCATGTAGTATATATGTAGTATGTATGTAGCATGTAGTATGTATGTAGCATGCATGTAGTATATATGTAGTATGTATGTAGCATGTAGTATGTATGTAGCATGCATGTAGTATATATGTAGCATGCATGTAGTATGTATGTAGCATGCATGTAGTATGTATATGGTATGTATGTAGTATGTATGTAGCATGCATGTAGTATATATGTGTTATGTATGTGGTATGTATGTAGCATGCATGTAGTATGTATGTTGCATGCATGTAGTATATATGTAGTATGTATGTAGCATGTAGTATGTATGTAGTATGTATGTAGCATGCATGTAGCATGCAGTATGTATGTAGCATGCATGTAGTATATATGTAGTATGTATGTAGCATGTAGTATGTAGCATGCATGTAGTATATATGTAGTATGTAGCATGTAGTATGTATGTAGCATGCATGTAGTATATATGTGTTATGTATGATGCATGTAGCATGCATGTAGTATGTATGTAGTATATATGTAGTATGTATGTAGCATGTAGTATGTAGCATGCATGTAGTATATATGTAGTATGTAGCATGTAGTATGTATGTAGCATGCATGTAGTATATATGTGTTATGTATGATGCATGTAGCATGCATGTAGTATGCATGTAGTATATATGTAGTATGTATGTTGCATGTAGTATGAATGTAGCATGTATGTAGTATGTAGTATGAATGTAGCATGTATGTAGTATGCATGTTGTATGTATGTAGCATGTAATTTTTTTTTTTTTTTTTACATTTAACACATTAGCCGGATGATGGGACTACTACTGTCCCATCATTGGCTAATGTGTCAATCACTGTCATGGTAGCAGGCATCGCCCGATGGGACTTGTAGTCCCATCGGACGATGCCTGCACAGACCCCCGGAGCCTGCACAGCCCCCCGGCAGGCCGGCACAGCCCCCCGGCAGGCCGGCACAGCCCCCCGGAGCCTGCACAGCCCCCCGGCAGGCCGGCACAGCCCCCCGGCAGGCCGGCACAGCCCCCCGGAGCCTGCACAGACCACCGGCAGGCCGGCACAGACCACCGGAGCCTGCACAGACCCCCTGGCAGGCCGGCACAGCCCCCCGAAAGGCCCGTACAGACCCCAGAGAGGCTGTACAAGGGCAGGAAAGGGTTTTTCTTATTCCGATACCGGAAGTCCCATAGACTTGAATGGGACTTCCGGTATCGGAATCGGCGATACCGATACTTTTTTTAAAGATCGGCCGATACCATCCGATACGATACTTTGAAGTATCGGACGGTATCGCTCAACTCTATTTGTGGACCCTCCACGTACAGTCAGCACCTATCTCCACAGCAAGAGTGCGCGTCTTTCTTCTTCTGTCTCTGGTCGTCAGACACTCCCATAGTGTCCCCCTGAGCCGGCCGTCTGGTCCCAGCAGTCGTGGTGGCTCACCCCCTTGGTCTTGCCCCTGACACTCCCTGTATAGGGGGTGGATTCTCACAAGGTCAGCTCGCCCTTGGTGGGTGGGTGCCACGACCCAGAGGGTCCACTCAATAGGCTCAGCAGGAGCTGAGTCCGTCACATAGGCAGGGTTCCTCTTCCAACCCACAACTCCTCTCTGTTCTCTCTACTCCTTCGTTCCGCGCTGTTCCTTCTCTCTCTTATGGAAGCTTAGGTTGTAGTTCTACGTCTATCTCCTTCTGTTCCTTTCCTAGGGAGCTCGTTCCACTAAGACCAGTCCTCAGCCTCGCCTGACTGACTGTCTTCCTCCGCCTTGAGCTCCCCTCAGGCTGACCTCCTGTCAGCCTGCTCTCAGCTTCCCCTCAGACTGATCTGTAATTCCAAACTTTCCCACTCCTTTATATCTAACTCCACCCACCTCCCAGCACATCTCGTGTTATGAAGCAAGGACCCACGAAAGGTGCTCTGCTATCCTCTAAGCATGGAGCCGCAATCTGGTCCATTGTTGAACTATTCTGTGTGTGGGTGCAGGTGTTGGAGTGTGGAAAGGAGTTCCCAACCTACCTAGTTGGTGGGGCACTACACCTTAGGAGAAGGTGCAGTACCCCTGTGGCGACTGAGCCTCAGGGGCGCTACACAAACACTTCTGCAATTGCAGTTCTCTTAAAGTGCTGTCAGTACATCTGTACTGCCCTTTCCCTCCACATTGGCAATCTGTGAGACGAAAGCTGAAGAAGTGTTAGTAGTAACACACATTTCTGCTGTACTTCCCTTAACCCCACACTGACTGAAATCATTAGAAACTGAAAGGTGTAGTCACTCTAATTAGAAACCATTACATCGACCAAGAAACTGAACATGGCAACACAGCACAGTTCAAACTAGATCAAGGCATTAGACATTATTGATTACTGTCAGATGTGACCGGGACACATTTGATGGTGATGAACTGGAAGTTGTAAAGGAATTCAACCTACTTGGATCAATGATCACTAAAGATGCAACGACAACACCAGAAGTCAATAGGAGAATAGCTATGGTTAAATCAACAAAGAAGTCACTGGACCATGTCTTCAAATCGAGGAACATTTCGCTAGGGACGAAGAGATGGCTCGTACATAGTCTGGCCTTTTCTGTAGTAACATATGGATGTGAAACCCAAACGATAAAGAAACAAGACAAAAGAAGAATCAACGCCTTAGAAATATGCTGGAGAAGTAATGTGGTGCTGGACTTGCAAGAAGAACAAACAAAGCAATTTTGGAACAAATCAAGCCATACATGTCACTTGAAACAAGGATCACTAAGCTATGACTTGCATGCTTTGTTGACATCATATGAAAAGAGCAATCACTGGAGAAGGACATTGTGGTTAGAAGAATAGAAGGAACAAGATGAAGCGGAAGACCGGCAACCCGATGGTTTGATACAATCAAGTTAACGGTAGGAGAAGACTTGTGTGGACCTATCTAGGCTTGCACAAAATCGATCTTCTTACAGAGCAATCATTCATCAAGTCACCATGGCTTGAGATTGAGCTGAAGGCCGTTAAATAATTATAATAATAATAATAATAATAATAATAATAATAATAATAATAAAAATGGTCTCAGAATAGAGCATGGTGAGGGCTTTGAATGGTGCATTAATAAGTCTGTAAGTTTATATCTTTTCCCTCACATAGTGGCCAGGTAAAGGAAAACTTTCCTCTCTTCCTACTATTGTATCTGCAGACAACTTATTCCAGTATTCACCTCTGACACCCACCAACATCATCATTAGCAATGTTCACTAGTCCAGTAGTTAATCATCTGTTAGAACGGTTCCAGCAGCAATCCATTTGCAAAAAAATTGTGCAGATGTAACAAGGGCAACCGGGGGTGGGGTGGGGGGTAGTAGTGGCAAGTTATTTAAAGGCACAGTACATAGACAGAGTCCACTGAGCAAACAGTGTTATGAATGGGTCACCGAGGAGGATAGCAGGCCCAGGCTAAGCCACAGAAAACCAGAGAGGTTGGTAGCTAAGCGGATTGCAGACCCCTGATCCTATCCACACAACTAGCAGTAGCCGTGGAGCGTACCTACGATGATCCTAGATGCCTCGGCACAGCCGGAGAGCTAACCAAGCCTAAAGCAAGAAAGGGGAAATCTAAACTGCCCCGGAGCAGACCCCAAAAGGAATAGATAGCCCCCAAACATATATTGTCGGTGAGAGAAGATGAAAACACAAACGCTGGCAGGAAAATAGACTGAGCAAATGATGGGGCACACACTGACTAGACAGGACAGGAAAGGAAAGACACTGTCTGCAATCACGCAAAAAACCCTGCAAAAAGTCCAACACGTCTGATGCTCAAAAACACTGAAGTCGCACGACATCTCCCCCACTATATCAGCACTCTGGTATATTCTGAAAGCAAAGAAAACAGAGACCAATATAACAGGGGACAAAACAAACTGGCACAAGCATTAACATATGGGCGGTGATTCAGCACAGCCGCAGCCAGAGCTGGCTGATCCGCACAAAGCAGAGATAGACAAAACAAGATCAAATGCAAACCAAATAGCAAATGAACCACTTAGCTGAACCATGCAGGGACAGAGCAGGAGACATCAGACCTCAGAAGGCACAGGAAGAAATTCACCAGCAGGGATAGAGGGAGTCAGCTGTCTTGAATCCCAATCTGAAACCCCAGATCTCCAGTCGTCATCCTCATTATCAGGTGGCCAGCCTCTGTCAATCAGATCAGCTCCACTACCTCCAGTAACCACCAGAGGGAGCCCAGTAAGAGAACTTGCAACCCCTCTGTCAATTTGACCAGCTCCACTACCTTCAGTAATAACCAGAGGGAGACCAGAAATAGAATTCACAACAAAGCAGTCAGTGAGCACCCCCAATCCCTTGTACATAGATAGACGGGACCGACACAGCTTTTCCCAAAAGGTTACCTTCTCTTCCTATGGTCACAGCAGTCCAGGAAATTAAGGGTCTGGGAATGCAGCTGTACTCCAACAGGGAAAAATAATTTTATTGAACAATGATGAAGGATGGACAAAAAAGACAATTTCAACACTGGCTTCCTGCTCTCTCCCTGACACTGGCTGCGGCCGTAGCCACAATGGCCATAGCAGCCAGACTGTGCAGTAGTCCAATCGCTGGAACCCGGGAGCCTGAGACCCCCTTCAGCAAAGGCCCTTCCAAATTCCTGGGGGCCTGTGTTGTAGTCCTTCAGTCTGTAGAAGTCTTTGGCCCGTGTCAACAGGTCTCTCCCATCCGGAGTCTGGCAGTGCCCCTTCTGCAGTACATGTCTGCCTTGGTCGATGTACCCGCGCTTATTAAACTGGAAGCAACAGTTTCCTGTTCTTGCTCTGCTGCTGCCCCAGCCCATAATATTAACTGTTCCCCGTCCCTAATCTATAACAGTGACACATAAGCATCGATGTAACATGTCCATACTACCAACATTAGCTAAAGGGGAACTCCCCACATTACACCATACATTAAAGGTGTATCATATGACGGTACATAGCATAATATCACAAAAGCACATTAACGTAATAAACATATAACATATGTATATAAAGTGCACGGGGGGAGTAGAGGGCGCAACTGAGGGGACCTGCCACCCCCTTAGGCTGGAGTCACACTAACCAGCGCAAAATACGGTCAGTATTTTACATGCGTAATACGGATGACAGACCCCTAAACAGTGCTCCGTATGTCATCCGTAATCAAGGTGTGGTCGCGTATTTTGCGCATGTCAGCATCCGTATGCAATCCGTATGGCATCCGTATGGCGAGATTTTCTTGCAGGCTTTCAAAATGGACATATAATGGAGCCCTATGACAGGGTTTCTAAAAGACATCGGGTGCGTATTTCTCGCAAGTCACACGTGTGGTCCGTGTGTAATCCGTATTTTTTGCGCACCCATAGACTTGCATTGGCGTACTACGGGCGTAGTACGCTGACAATCGCAGCATGCTGCGATTGGCACGGAGCGTAGGATACTGAGGAGAAATATACGGCTGGTGCGAGTGACCCCATAGAAAATCATTTGTCCGTGTCTAATGCGTGCTTTTTGCGCCTCTCACTCTCCCGTATTCCTCGCCAGTGTGACTCCGGCCTTACACAGACACAACATTTTTGTCCATTCTTAAAAAACTGATTTCAGCTGGATACGTTTTTTTTTTTTAAATTGACGTCTATGGGAAACAGTTCCGTTAATTAGCAATCCGTTGTTCTCCCATTTGAAATGGATCAGATTTCTGCTTACCGGCTCAGTCTTAAATAGATGATTACTTGAAAGTTCAGATGTCCAGATGTTAAATATTTATTTTTCCACCTCAAGTAAGCAAAAATCATTCAAATGGTTACTGGGTATGTGGACATAGCCTTACCTGCATGTGGCTAATCCTGAGTTTGGGTTGGGATGAGTTTATATGGCATGCTCCTGATTAATGCTAGGTGAGGCAGAGCTGCAGCCAAAGTGTGTCTGTTACTTTTTTATGATTTGGTTATTTTGATGATTTGTATAAAAGTTGTAAGCTTCCTTTGTACTTTGGAAGGCGATAGTACTGATTATTTGTAATGTTCCTGTTTTATCATTTGAATACAGCTATATATGTGGCTGTAGTAAATGGAACATTGTGTGTTTAAGGGCATGTGGATACTTCTCCAATTCAGAGTATGTGAGCGGAACAATGTACGTGAGCCAAACATAGCTGCAACTTACCCCTAATTTCTTGACCTACTGATTTTGCTTTTATTTTGTATTTTTGTTTAAAATAAATATGAGCTTTGATTGAAAAATCTCGAATGATAAAGAACTATGACGGCAAAAGTGCCACACTCAAACAGAGCAGATATACATTATAATAACAAAAAAGTATAATTATTGAGTTCAGGTTTTTAATTAAAGTGACTCTGTTACCTCAGTAGTTATTCCTTCCAAAGACTGTACTAAGGACCAGGAGGCACTCATTACGGGTGGAAGAAAGGCAATTCTGGCAGCTAAACAGGAAAGGGTTCTTTGCAGTTAGAGCAGTCAGTCTGTGTATTGTCCTACCACAAAAGGTATCGTAATAATGTCAGACATTCTAACAGCTTTCAAAACAGAGCTGGATGATTTTTTTTGATACACACAACATTGCAGGTTATAGCTAAATTAGTGACGAAATGTACAAATGTACAATTGGTGGCGAAAGGTTGAACTTGATGGACCTTTGTCTTTTTTCAACCTATGTAAGGCTACTTTCACACTTGCGTTTTTTTGCTGCGCATTTTTTGCGCACACAAACGCATGAAAAAAACGCATCATGCGTTTGTGTGCGTTTTTTGCGGATTTTGGTACTTATTTTTAAAAACGCATGCTTTTTTTGCGCATATGTGCGCATTACAATGCGCACGTATGCGCACCCATAGACTATAATGGGTGTCTTGCTGTAAAAAAAAAACCACATTGCATGCGCATGCGTTATTTTGGGGCAAGTCGCACGTACAAAAAATGCAACAGGATGCATTTTGTGCGCCCGAGTGCACACTACAAAAAAACGCATGCGCATACAAACGCGTATAAACGCATGTGTATGTGCACCTATGCGCACGCATGTTAAAGTATGGGGAAAAACGCATGCTTTGTTGCACTAAAAAACAGCGCAAAAAAACGCAAGTGTGAAACCAGCCTAACTATGTAACTAATCGGACCAAGTACAGATGCTTGGTGCTGCATGAAAGGGCCAATCATTTCAGTGCCTTCCCATCTGCTTGTTTTCCCTTTATCTACACCCCCTTCTTTGATTAATAGCTTTGGCTTCATAGACCCAGAGAAGGGGAGAAATAGATGGAAAACAAGTAGGTGGGAAGGTAGCCCAACAACCTTTTGCTTTAAGCTTCACCCTTCATTTAATATACTTATTGTTTTTCACAAGTCCCTGCTCGAGGTATACTGTTCCACTGTTCACCCTGTCAGAGACCCTCCTCCTCCCATCAAGATTAAAGATGAGCGAACCTTTCAAGCTTCGGTTCAGTTCGGATAGGCAAACGTCCCGATGTTAGCCAAAAATGTTCACCAAAAGTTTCCACGAACATACCCGAACCCCATTGACTTTAATGGGTGGCAAAACCAAACACATAGACTACACCATCAGGGAGGCCAAAAAGCTGCCAAAACAGCTAAAATTAGAGGCAGGCACCAGGAAAAGTTGTATCAATTGACCCATCATAAATAAATAATTAAAAAAAATTGACTTGGCTTCCCCTGTACTTTTGATAACCAGCTAGGAAAACTGACAGCTGTGGGTTGCAACCCTCAGGTCTCAGCGTTAGCAAAGCTGGTTATCAATAATAGAGGCATCCTCATGCACTTTTTAATTATTTAAATAAATAATTTAAAAAAACAGAGTGGGGTCCCCCCCCATTTTTGTCAAACAGCCAAGCTAAAGCTGACAGATGGGGGCTGGTATTCTGAGGCTGGTAAGGGGGCATGGATATCGCCCCCAGATTAAAAATAGCAGCCCGCGGCCACCCAGAAAAGGTGCATTTATTAGATGCGCCAATTCTGGCACTTTGCCTGGCTCTTCCCACTTGTCCTGTGGCGGTGGAAAGTGGGGTTCATATTTGTGGAGTTGATGTCACCCATGTATTAACCCACTGCAAACCCTGTCTTATGAGGAAAGGTTGCAGGATTTAGGAATGTTTAGTTTGCAAAAGAGAAGACTGAGAGGAGACTTAATAGCTGTCTACAAATATCTAAAGGGCTGTCACATTGTAGAAGGATCAACTTTATTCTCATTTGCACAAGGAAAGACTAGAAGCAATGGAATGAAACTGAATGGGAGGAGACACAGATTAGATATTAGAAAAAACTTTTTGACAGTTAGAGTGATCAATGAGTGGAACAGGCTGCCACGAGAAGTGGTGAGTTCTCCTTCAATGGAAGTCTTCAAACAGAGGCTGGACAGACATCTGACTGGGATGATTTAGCGAATCCTGCTTTGAGCAGGGGGTTGGACCAGATGGCCCAGGAGGTCCCTTCCAACTCTACGATTCTATGATTCTATGATTCTATGTATTGATTTTTTACATCAAGCCGACTGTTTATTAATGGAGAGATGTCTGTAATACAACTATCCATTACTAATCCAATAGTGTATATTGTACTATTCCTATAGCGGTGCAGTGCTGATTACACCGAGGTCACTGCAGTTCAGTGACCTGAATGGGAATGCAGCCTCGGTAACTGGCAGAAACCTCTACGATGTCACTGCTGGTCACTGATGCTGCACTCGCAGTAGCTCATTCATCAGTGGTTCTCAGCCTGGACAGTCGCATCTTGGCACCATCTAGGTTGAAAACTGTTTATCCCCAGACATGGATTACGGTGTGGAACCGAACGACGGACAGGTGAGGGATATTGTTGCTTTTTTTTTAATTTTATTACAGGAGACCATGTCTTCAGTGGAATGGGTGATGATATGAGCTTGGTTTAATATACTGTAGATTCATTAAAGGAGTCTGAGTCATTCTTTCAATTAAGGGACTTTATTCTGGGTGTGTGCTTTTTTATACAATATGTCTACTGGGTTAGTAATGGGGGTGTCTTACAGATGCCTTTCCATTACTAACCTCTGAACTGGATGTCACCTGACAAAATAAAGGTGATATCAACTCCAACTATCACCCCACTTGCCACCGTACCAGCAGGGTAAGTGGGAAGAGTGAGGCTAAGTGTCAGATTTGGCACATCTTATGGATATGCTATTTCTAGGGCGGCTGAGAGGTGAGGTTTTTAGTCTGGGAGGGGCCAATATCCATGGCCCCTTCCTAGGCTATTAATATCAGCCTGCAGCTGTGTCTGCATAGTCATTTTGGGTTAATAAATGTAGGGTGACCCTATGTCATTCTTTTTGGGGGATCCCCCATTTTATTAACCAGGAAAGGCTAAGCATACAGCTGTGAGCTGATATAAATAGCCTGGGAACCTTTATGAATATTGTCTCATTTCCAGAATATTAACATCAGCCCCAGCCGTCGACTTTCCCTCAGCTGTTTATGAAAATTCTGGGGTACTCCACTACGTATATTTAATTTATTTTTTTATTTATGAATAAGTACAGTAAAAAATGTACACCCAAAGTAGCCTTAGTTTACTGCCTTCAGGTGTCCCAGCAGCTGGAAACTTTAATAACCGTAAAATGCCCCTCAAAGTTTCATATGAGGTTTCCGGGCCTCGCAGCTGCCAGGAGACATTGTGGCTTTGAACTCTGGTAATGGAAAGGTTACCTGGGTTAAAGCCACTGGGTCTCACAGTAGCTCCACTGCTGGACTTTTGAATGCCGGAGTCCCGAGTGCTTGATTCATGGCCGTTCATCAGTCCAGCACTGGCACTTGCAAAGAAAGAGAAACAGCTGCTATAAACCCAGGTGACCTTAATGTTCTTCTTGACAATTAAAAAAGTAATTGAAAAAAACATGTGGAGGTCCCCCGTAATTTTCAGAATCAGCAGAGGGAAAGCCGATGGCTGGGGGCAGATGTTAATATTATGTGAAAGAGATAATATGCATAAATGCTCACAGGATATTCATATCAGCTCACAGCTGTATACTTAGCCTTTATTGGTTATTACAAAAGAGGAACCCCCAAAAAATGATGTAGGGTCTCCCTATATTTAATAACCAACAAAGGCAAGGCAGACAGCTGCGAGCTGATATTAATAGCTTAGGAATAGGCCATGGATATTGGACCCTCCTAGACAAAAAAAACTCACCTCTCAGCCGCCCCAGAAATGGCGAAGCCATAAAATGCGCCAAATCTGGCACTTAGCCTCCACTCTTCCCAATTGTCCTGGTGCGGTGAAAGTTGGGGGTTGATGTCACCTTTATATTGACAGGTGACATCAAGGTTAGTAATGGAGAGGTGTCTATAAGACACCCCTATTACTAACTCTATAGTCATAATGTATAGAAACACATACACCCAGAATAAAGTCCTTTAATTAAAAGACTGATACAGACTCCTTTAATGAATTTAAATTAAACCATACTCATGTCACCACCCAGTCCACAAAAGCCAATGTCTCCTGTAACAGAATTAAAATAATAAGCAACAATATATCTTGCATGTCCGCAGAGAAGATAATAATCCATTTGTCCTGCAACAGGTCTAACTCTGCAAATGGCCGGCTGCATTGTTGCATGATGCGACTATACAGCCTGTCATCCAGCACCGACACTGACAGCTCAGTGTCTTGCCGTGAACTCCTAAGAGCTAACTGACTTCAACGTGAAAGTTCTCACACTCGAGGTGCCATCAGAAAGGTCCTGGGAGTTCATAGCCAATTAACTCAGCTCAAATCACTGACATCAGCGCAAGCGCAGTTACAACTTTTCACATGGCGCTCGCACCGACGTCAGTTGTCACTGGGCAACACACACTCTTACCTATTTTTGTCCCTCCAGTCAGGTTTTGTTGTGTTTCTTCTAGGATCTTAATAGTGTCGTGGGAGCAGACGCGGCCCAGCAGGCGCCTCCACGCTGACAGCGGGGGGGCGGGCGTCCCCCGGGGACGCAATATGGACCCTCATTACCACAGAGGGGGACCCGGGCCTACCCGAACTAGGGAAGGGCAGCAACCGGGATTCTGTGGCAGCTGAGCATGTGAACAAGGACACGTAGGACTTGATGACACCGCACAACTTCAGATATAAATAAAGTAAAGTTTACTTAAAGTAAAGTCACAGTACATAGACAAAACCAGGACACACGAGGTCATCAGGACACACAAGGTCATCAGGACACACGAGGTCATCAGGACATCAGGACACATGAGGTCATCAGGATACACAAGGTCATCCAGACGCAGGCAGGACATCAGGGTCACCCACAGGACATCAGAGTCACCGGCAGACATCAGACGGGAGTCGTTTGGTTCCGGACATCCAACACGACCTACAGGCACCACTGCAGTCATCCAGCTCCAGGCTCCAGGCAGCGGTCATCAGGTTCCAGACTGCGGTCGTCAGGCTCCGGGCATCGGACCTAGGAAGGAACTCAAGCATGATGGTGCTAACACTGCAGGATTGCTGGGCCTGCATGGAGCTAGCACCGCGTGGTAGTCAGAGCACAGCATAGTAGAAGCTCAGCAGAAACACCGGTTACAAGAGTCTTAGAGTCTCTGGGTGCAGGGCTCCAAACACAGAGGGATTCCAGGAACACAGCATAGCAGACAGTTCAGACATGGTCAGGTACGGGATAGGTCCAGGATCAAGGACTCAAGCCTGGATACACCGCCTCTAGGCCAGGGCGAATTTAGACAGGGTCAGGTACAGGACAGGTACAGGATCAGGGATTCAGGCCCGGATATACCGCCACCGGGGAAGGGCGAAGGAACAGGACAAAGCAGGAATCAAGGCAGGGAATTTGGTACCATAACCGAGACAGACGAGGTCCACAGACACGAGACACACATGGCAAAGTCCAGGAGCTTTGTGAGTAGCTCTGGCCCCGCCCATAGGGCAGAGTCAGTTTATAAAGGAGCCGCCCCTCAGCAATTGGCTGGGGACAGCATTTCAAGTGCACACACTAACCCTGATAAAAGCAGGGAAGGTCTGGCTGCGCACGCCCTAAGCACACACAGAAACCATTGCAGCACAATCAGTACAGGAACTGCAGCTTAGAGCACCTGGCCATGGCTGCCAGCCAAGACACACGTGGAAAGTCATGCACCAGCTGCAAATGACCTCACAACCTGCGAACAACTTCCACAGTGGCGACCAGAGACCGCACATGTGAATGGTCAAGCAGAAGAGCAAAGACCTAACACCACATGTACAGCAACGCAGCAGAGCAGGGAACTGAGCAGGCTCCATACAGGTAAAAGCCAGCAGTATCCCAGCTCAATTAGGGGGAAAGGAGTAAGGGGTTAAAGCAAAAAACATGCATTGTCACGCCGACAACCAAATACAAACAGAACAGCATGACAAATAGCTAATTTCAGCTGGAGCCAAGGACCAGACTCCTCCCTATTTAAACCTCCAACAATCACTCCATGGCTGCCAGTTATAGCTATTGCACTCTAGGTAAAGTTGCATTCTACCTCTACGCTTATAGGGTATCTCCATTTTCTGACCTTGGCCTGTTTTCAACTATCCATCTGACTGACAACTCTGCCTTTGATATGGAAATCCTGGTGTGATGCAGCTCCCTGACTACTCTTTGAAAGCCACTCCCTCTGGCAAGCTATCTTGTAATGGGAACTGTAACAGGAAAGCCCTCATCTGTTGCCCAAGACCATGCACCAATGCACAAGAAAAGGTCCTTAAAGACATAGTTGGGTGTGTTTGGTGTGAAAGATCTTGGCTGGCCACACAGAGCCCTGACTTCAACCCCAATAAACACCTTTGAAATGAACTAGAAGAGAGATTGTGAGCCAGGCCCTCTCATCTAACATCAATGTCTGACCTCACAAATGTTGGATGAATGGACAAAAATTCCCACAGACACACTTCAAAATCTTGTAGTAAGCCTCTCCAGAAAGTGGAAATTGTTATAGCTGAAAAGGGAGGACCAACTTCATATTAAAGAGATGTCCAACAATAAAATAATTGCCTGCCACATTTGGAAGTAAGAGCACCTCTGCAGCCTATAATTGGCTAAACTATTCGGATGACTAGAAGAGAGTGTCATCAGAGAAACATCTGAAGAATTAATTCTTGTCTGCAGCGGTGCTGTAATTTCCAAATGTAGCAGACTGCCTCCAGAGCCAGCGAAGACCTCCAAAGCAGCCTGTGATGGATCTGCTGGAAGGTAAGTATGCATAAGTCCCCTGGCCCCATGTCTTATACTTACCTTATATTCCCCTTCCGGCATCGTCATCTGTTTTCGTCGCTGCCCCGGTCCGTCTCCTGCAGTTTGTGATCTCCTGGCTTCTCCAGTGTTTCCTGAAGTGAGCTGGAGGTCACTAATCAATGTAAGTCTATGAGAGCCTCATTCTGGCTCTCAGATTTGCATTAAGAGCTTATGACGTAGCTTCTGACTTCCGGCCAGTCAGAAGTTGCGCTCTCAAGATGATGCCGAAAACCAGTGAAGACACTGGAGGGTGAGTTTGTGATGGGGGGGAATGGTACTTACATTTAAAGCACCACTCCAACAGTGAAAAAAAACAAGTGGTGCTTTAAACAAGTGATTTCCTACCATGTGATGTGTGCTTTAGGCTGGAATCACAATAGCGTATAGCAGGGGTGAGCAATTAATATTCCCGAAGGGCCACATGAGAGACCATGACTGCTGTGGAGGGCTGAACTAATAGCTTGAAATTAATTCTACTCAATATTAATTTATTAATATTAATTGTATCACTTAATATTGAGCATAATTAAGTATGCTGACACCACCCCTATATATATTTGAACCCCCCCCCCACAGCCCCAAATAAACAGCATGAGCCTCACACAGCCTACTACATATGCGGCATGAGCCCAACACAGCCTCCCTATATACGGCATGAGCCCCTCACAGCCTCCCTATATACAGCATGAGCCCCACACAGCCTCCCTATATACGGCATGAGCCCCACACAGCCTTCCTATATACGGCATGAGTCCCTATATAGGACTGGTGAGAGAGACGGTCAGGGTGGTGGCCCTGACAGGAGAGCCGCAGGACAGAGAGAGCCCGGGAGTACCAGAGATGGACGACTTGGACGGTTGAAGTGCTGTGGTGGTAGGCCTAGGGCAGCCACAGTGAAAGAGCCGCGAGGGACGTCATTCAGGAAGACAGAAGAAAGGGAAAGGTACCCGGGCCTGTGTGCAGAGCTCGTGCAGCAGCTGTGTGGTGCTGCGGTCGTCGAGAGGACGGCCAATAAAGAGGACCTGTTGGACGCACTTCAGTCTCTGTCTCAGTCTGATTCGCGGCGGCAAAAGGGACCACCCACAGTCGGCTCACCTACCTACATTTGGCGTAGTCGGCAGGATCATCACCGACAATACACCATCTTAAGCGGTAAGCCTGCTCCGAAGATCCAAATGACCCAAGCTGAACGGGTTGAAGATTTCTCCTGTGGATTACAAAATTGGACTGTCAAGGGCAGCTAAGTCGAGCTTGCCCTTGGAACACTGCTGGGAAAGCTGGGTGCCGCTGCTGGAAAGCTGGCTACCCTCCCACATTAAAGGACTACAGCGAAAGCTGGGAGCAGTTGCCAGCGTAGCAAGCCCTCACCCGTCCTGGAGATCTGCAGCAGATGGAGGCCCCGAAAGCTGGACCCATGGAGCTGGAGCCGGAGGAGGAAATGGAGGAGCGCTCGCCCGCGGCCCAGGCTGTGTCAGGGCAGCCGCCGGAGGAACTGTTGCCGACCCTCCCTGCGGAACCATCGGGCCTGGAGGCTGGTCCTGCCGGATGGCGGGATGAAGAACAGCAGCGGACACCAGATGATGGGATCGGGAGCAGCAGAGGAACAGTGAAGACCAGCGACACCCTGGGAGAGTGGCGGAATGGCCTGAAGGGAGCTGCGGCGCTGGGGAAGATGTGCGTTCCCCTGGCTCAGCCAGCAGTCCCACAGGCAGGTCCCGCTCCCACGCCCTGTGCTTCTGATGACTCCGCGGCCCCCGCAGGGCCGACCAATGCTCTCGTCAACGACCCACAGCTGCCTCGCCCGGCGGTGCCGCGTCCCGCATCGCCGGCGCGGAGCAGACACAAGGTCACCCCTGCCGCGCTTCATGTCCTGGCGGCGGCCTATCCATCGAGGCCGGCCGCCACTTCAGCCCCGCTCCAGAACGCCCCGGAGGGCCTATCCACCGACATCCGCGGCAGCCATTGCTCCATCCTTGGTTGCGGCCTACTCACCGACACCTGTGGCTGCCTCTGCCGCACACCAGATCGCGTCTGTGGCCGGATCACCGGCTCCGCCGTCCTGGAGGAGCCGTCTGTCCGCCTGTGGTTGGATTTGCAGGAGCTGGGAGCCGAATGGAGCGGAGTAACCACATCGCAGGAGATGAGTGTGCCCACGCCACCACCGGTGGTGGACTGCTGGGCCCCGACACTGTCCCCCGGTGGGGACGTGGAGTCTGGGGCCCCTGCCACTGGACGCCCGTGCCTGACGTCCCAGGGGGTCAACGGGCCCTGCAGAGAAGGTGCCAATCCATGCGCAGGGGCGGCTGAGGCCTCCTCTGCCCCTGAGACTCTTCCGCCGTTTAAAGATGCTGTGGCGGTGGAGCTCTCTTCAGCCCATGCCAAGGCCTGGGTTCTAAGCAAAGAGATGGCGCAAGATGCGCGCCGTGGAGCTATCTTCGGCCCCTTCTTTCCTTTTTAATGCATCTCTCAGGAGGGAGATGAACTCCTAGGTCCTGGGCAATAAGAACACTCGGGGCCCAGGAGCAGTCAAGACATCCCGGGAGCTCCACGGCTGTGGAGCTCCTTGCTGCTGGCAGAACATCAGCCGTCAGGAGAAGACCCGGAGCACCGCTGAGAAACGGACTACCGGGACTGCTGCGCGCCATTGCATGGCATGGGGGACTGTTCCGCGTCCCCTCAGGGTAAAGTACCCAACTCTTGACACAGCGGGGATTTATGGGAGTGCTTCCCACAAAGGAAGGGGGGGCACCTCTGTTAAAAAAATGTTGCTGATAAATGTTTGAAACGTTGCATAATAATGCTGTTTGCCATAGTTATAGATACAACTGGGAATAAAAAGTGAATAGATAATGAGAATAGGGACTAGTATAAATATAGTATGGTATGGTAGGATGCTAAGTAATGTAGTATGATAATAGGAAACAGGGTAAATGTTGTGCCTGTCAAATATAGTGTATGTAGAAACTATGTATAGTTAGTGTAACCAGTTTGAAATGTTATCTGCATACAAAATGAAAATGTTCAACAGGTCCCGGGTACTAGGTGACAGAGAAAACGCCGACCATGACTAGTTTAAACTGGAGGAACAATAAAGTGTATGGAATTGAAACAGACAGCTGTCCATAGGTCAGGTCCTGAGTTCCACTAAAACCCCAAAATGAAAGAGGGAAGCTGGCGATGACCTGGTAGGTTAGAGCCTCGGTCATTGCGCTCCAAATTGCAAAATGTCACAGAACGGGAGAAAAGTGGGAAGTACGCACCCATAGAAGAGTCCGGGTGGTCCTATCCCAGCAAGAAGGAATTGTCATAGTGGCGTATGCGCCGGCAGGTGTTAGGAGTCAGATTTCTACCTCTCCTATGTTGAAATCTAGACCCTTACATTCTGCAGTCTCCTGCGCTTCATCTGCTGCAGAGGAGATTGCAGAGGAGAGTGCCTTGCGGCAACTCTCTCCAGAGGCTAAGTCCTTTGTTCCCTTAACTGAGCATGCTCATGGGACGAACTTCCATTGGAGTTCGGGAGTCAGGTGCTCAGGTCCTGTGTCGAATCCTATTGGCTCCTCTTGGAGCCTTGGAGATTTCCGGAAGGTCCCGTTTGGTATAAAAAGGGCGCATGGCTGTTCCGCCATGCGCTAGTATTTTTCTTACTTGCTGCTGTATGTTTGATGATGGATGCTTGTACTGGTGAATGACTTATTAAGAAAACCCTTCCCTCTGTTAATACATTTGTGTGAGTGATTGGTTCCTGCCAGTAGTAGCGCCAGCGCCAATGCGCCTAGCTCCATCTTGCTCAGCAGCTTAGCGTCTGGATTGCGCCAGCGTTATTGCAGCACCTACCCAGCGGCTCAGTTCTGGCCGCGCTGCAGTTGCAGCTTATCTCTGCGTCCGCTGTTGCGACGCCACGCACCTTATTCAATGGTAGGTCTACACGGAGTAGTCCTATTGTCTAAGGCTACTCCTGTGACCCTGAATACCGTGTCTTCATCGCTGAGACTCTGTGACCCTGAACAGACTCAGTGTTTTGTGTATGCTTTTTGCCTGCAGCTCTGTGAGTGTAACAGACCTTGCTTCAGTGCACATTGGGTGCAGTTAAACCCTGTGCACATTACCGCCATAGTGCTCTGCATCTACTAGCTGCGGTTTTCCATCCTCCGCACGGTGGACCCAGAGCGGCGAAGGCACTTTATTCATATTTTTTATTTAGTTCCTTCCGCCACTCCTAACATAATACTAGCGCCAGGGTCTGGCTAGAGATGGCAGACCAGCAGCAACTTTTGCAGTGTGTGTGACAGCTCGAGGCTCGCTTGGCTATCATTGAGAGAGCTCTCGCAGCTGCGCAGGCCACGGATGCTGCTGTTCAGGCACTCACAGATGCGGTAGGGCGTATGTCCATGTCCGCCCTTGCGCTGACAGTTACCCGCCTCCCGTTGCCCAAAAAATACTGTGGGGATGGCGCCTCCTGCAGGGGTTTCATTAGCCAGTGCTCAATACACCTGGAGCTGCTGGCTGCGCAATTTCCTACAGAGCGGGCTATGGTGGCCTTTATTATCTCCCTACTGTCGGGCAAGGCCTTGGAATGGGCTACGCCTTTATAGGAATGTGGTGACCTCGAGATTCGGACCGCGGCCAACTTGCTAACAGCCATCAAGCAAGTATTTCTCGGTCCACGGGTCACGCACGATATGTCTCTGCAACTTCTCGCCCTTACTCAGGGGTCACTTTCGGTTAGCCAGTATGCTGTCCATTTTCAGGCACTGGCATCCGAGTTGGAGTGGTCCGACAAAGCCCTTATCCCCGTTTTTTGGCGAGGTCTAGCAGAGCACGTGAAGGATGCTCTCTCCACTAGAGAGATCCCCACCAGCTTGGAGGAGTTAATTTCCGTCTCCTCACGTATCGACCTCTGTTTTTCGGAGCGCGGTATGGAGCGGGCTCACTCCAAGCGAAGAGCTGTTTTGGCTCCTAAATTTTTTGAACCTCTTGAGCTGTCTGAGCCGGAGGTTCTACCCCCTGAGCCCATGGAGGTGTCTCGTACCAAGCTTAATACGGACTCGGACCAGGAATCCATTTGCGGTTGTCACCATGTATGTGCAGTTTCTCCGGAAGCCAGCTCCCCGCAATGGTCGGAGTCTGAACCGGTTATCGAGACCTTTGTCCCTCCTCATCTTAGGGCTCAGGTTCTCGCCTGGGCACATGCATCCAATGCACCCCACCATCGGGGTTACATGCAAATCTCGAAGCTATTGGCCGGAGCGTATTGGTGGCCCCATAGGGTTCGGGACATCAAAAAATTTATCCAGGCTTGCACCTTATGTGCTCAGGACAGCCTTCCTAAGCGGAGAGTGGTAACAGTCGCTGACTCACGGCAGCGTTCGGTTGCCTCGCCCGCTCCTGTCGTCTCCCAGGTGTCCCTTCTGAAACCTGGTGATCTTGCCTCCACTGATGCTTTCCAAGTGTTCCGGTTTACGGTAACACCTACCAGGACACCAAGCTCGCCTTCGGACGAGTTTGAGCCTTATGCCACCATAGGGCACAGGTTGATGGTCAGGAAGGCTCAGGGAGGAGGGGGCTCTAGGAGGGGGGGTAATGTTAGGAGTTAGATTTCTACCTCTCCTATGTTGAAATCTAGACCCTTACATTCTGCAGTCTCCTGCGCTTCATCTGCTGCAGAGGAGATTGCAGAGGAGAGTGCCTTGCGGCAACTCTCTCCAGATGCTAAGTCCTTTGTTCCCTTAACTGTTGTGAGCTCATTTTCTCGTTCACCTTTGATGTCCGATGAACTCCCTCTGCTGGTGAAAGGAGGTGGTGAAACTGATTTGGATGGGAGAAACCTGTCATCTGAACAGGTGGATTGCGATTGGACATTCGGAATCTCTGAGTGGATATAAGGCTGCCGACGCCCTGTAAGGTTGCTGGTGACTTCTCCACTCTGAGCTCTGGCCTCCAGTTCAGTTCCTGTCTTCTGAAAGCTAAGTTTTGCTCTGTTATTGTTCCATGAGATTTTGTCTGATTTGCTTAGTTTTGTGTTCAGCCTGCCCCGGCTGGGGCTTTGCTGAATTTCCAATTTGTCCTTGATCGGTTAAATCTCTTTTGCTCTGTCTTCAGAATATATCGGAGTGCTGATATAGGGATTTTGAAGTCTAGTGACTTCAGGGCTGTTTTTCTTATCAGACGTGTTGTGACATTTTTGGTAGGGTTTTTCTGATTGCAGCTAGCATCTTTTCTGTCCTTTCCTATCTAGTTAGTTGGGCCCCATCGTTTGCTCTGCCTGTCTTTCTGTCTGTGTTTATGCTTTCATCTGTTTTCACCGACAATACATGTTGGGGACTGTCTATTGCTTTGGGGTCTGCTCTGGGGCAGTTTAGGTTTCCCCTTTCTTTCTTTAGGCTTATTTAGCTCTCCGGCTGTGACGAGGTGTCTAGGATCACCGTAGGAACACTCCACAGCTACTGTTAGTTGTGTGAATAAGATCAGGGGTCTGCAATCCGTTAGCTACCAACCTCTCTGGTTTTCTGGACTTAGCTTGCATTTTTGTTTTTTCCTCCTCCGGTGACTCATTCATAACAGAATCACCAGCCATACCGCAGATTCTAGGGTACTCAATAGCAGGAAAGAATTGTAAAAAAAAAAAAAAAAAAAAGGTGTCAGAATTTTTTTTTTTTTATGTATATTTTTTCCTCTTTTTCTCTGGGGCCGTAGGAGGATTTTTTTCTTAATGGAGATTAAGCAATTGTCTGATCGTGTGGAGCAGCTCACTGCTAAAGTGCGGGGAATTTCCGCCTATCTTGCTCATTCACATGCTGCTGAACCAAAGATCCCTACTCCTGATGTGTTTTTTGGGGATCGGTCTAAATTTTTGAATTTTAAGAATAATTGTAAATGATTTCTTGCCTTGAAGCCTAGCTCATCGGGGAGCTCTGCGCAGCAGGTTAAAATTGTCATCTCTTTGCTGCGCGGCGATCCCCAGGATTGGGCGTTTTCTTTGACACCTGATGATCCTATTCTAACTAATGTGGATGCATTTTTTCAAGCCTTGGGGATGTTGTATGGTGAACCTAATGCTATTGATCAAGCTGAAAAAGCCCTGTTGGCATTGAGCCAGGGTCAGGATTCTGCAGAGTTGTACTGTCAAAAATTCCGAAAGTGGGCGGTCCTTACTACCTGGAACGATGGTGCCTTGGCAGCTCTCTTTCAGAAGGGTTTGTCAGAAACTGTAAAAGATACTATTGTGGGATTTCCTGTTCCCTCTGGTCTTGACGATTTTATGTCATTAGCCATTCAGGTTGATCGGTGTTTACGTGAACATAAAATTACACGAGAAATGTTGCCACCTGTTGAACAAATGTCTGAACCTATGCAATGTGATAGAGTTTTTCTAGGGCGCAACATCAGGAGTTCAGAAAGCGTAATAAGCTGTGTTTTTTTCTGTGGAGATGCCTCTCATATTATTTCTGTCTGCCCTAAACGAGAGAAACGTTTTGCACACACATTTGCTGTGGGTGGTGTACAACCTAAGTTTCTTCTGGCAATTACTCTGATCTGCTCCCTGTCCACATTTTCCGCTAAGGCTTTTGTGGATTCAGGAGCGGCTCTGAACCTGATGGACTTGGATTTTGCTAAACGTTGTGGGTTTCCTATGACACCTCTGCGGACGACTATCCCTTTGAGGGGTATTGATGCTACTCCTTTGGCGAAGAACAAACCTCAGTTTTGGACCCAGGTGGTAAGGCGGGTCACCCCAGACCATCAAGAAAATTGCAGATTTTTGGTGTTGCATAATTTGCATGATACCATTTTTCTGGGGTTTCCCTGGTTGCAAATACATAATCCAGTTTTGGATTGGAAATCTGTGTCTGTGGTGGGTTGGGGTTGTCGGTGTGCTCTTAGTGACGCTCCTGTTTTCTCCACCTCTCCCCAGTCGCATGATGTTCCTGACTATTTGGCTGATTTTTATGATGTATTTAGTAAGAATAAGTCTGCGTCTTTGCCTCCTCATAGGAGTTATGACTGTGCAATTGAGCTGAGCCCTGGGTGTAAATTTCCCAAGGGTCGACTTTTCAATTTATCTGTACCCGAGCACGAGGCTATGCGATCTTATATTAAGGAGTCGTTGGAGAAGGGTCA
This sequence comes from Dendrobates tinctorius, assembly GCF_039654945.1. Lineage (NCBI taxonomy): Eukaryota > Metazoa > Chordata > Amphibia > Anura > Dendrobatidae > Dendrobates > Dendrobates tinctorius. The sequence continues at coordinate 38,192,759 of NW_027361690.1, forward strand.
TATTAGACCATCCTCTTCACCCTTGGGTGCTGGGTTTTTTTACCGTGGCCCAAAAAGATGGTTCATTAAGGCCTTGTATTGACTATCGTTCCCTCAACAAAATTACTGTTAAATATCAGTATCCGTTACCCCTGATTTCTGATCTATTCTCCAGAGTTAGAGGTGCTTGCTGGTTTACCAAGCTTGACCTCAGGGGGGCGTATAATCTTATTCGCATTAAGCATGGGGATGAATGGAAGACGGGGGTCTCTGTTGCTAGCACTATGTGGGGTCTCTGGGGCTGGCTCTTTGTGGGGTCTCTGGGGCTGGCACCTTGTGGGGTCTCTGGGGCTGGCACTGTGTGGGGTCTCTGGGGCTGGCTCTGTGTGGGATCTCTGGGGCTGGCACCTTGTGGGGTCTCTGGGGCTGGCACCGTGTGGGGTCTCTGGGGCTGGCACCGTGTGGGGTCTCTGGGGCTGGCACCGTGTGAGGTCTCTGGGGCTGGCACTGTGTGTGGTCTCTGGGGCTGGCACTGTGAGGGGTCTCTGGGGCTGGCACTGTGTGCGGTCTCTGATGCTAGCACTATGTGACGTCTCTGGGGCTGGCACTGTATGGGGTCTCTGTGGTTGGCACCGTGTGGGGTCTCTGGGGCTGGCACCGTGTGGGGTCTCTGATGCTAGTGTGGCGCCCCTGAGGCTCAGCCGCCACAGAGGTACTGCACCTCCTCCTGAGGTGTGGTATCCCACCATCCACTCCAACACCCGCAACCCACACCACAAAGTAGTGTAGCAAAGCACCTTCGGTGGCTCCCTGCTTGGAGTGTAGCATAGCACCCCTTGGTGACTCCCTGCTTGGAACACGAAACGTGCTGGGAGGTGGGTGGAGTTTAGTTTGCACTAAAAGAGAGGGAAGAGTTGAGCAGAGAGGTCAGTTGCTGAGTTGTGGAGGAAGTGAGTTGTTGAGGGAGAAGAAGATCCCCGGAGAGAGGGATAGATGGATGGGAGTGCTGCAGCAGATCCCAGTGACCTGGGTCTGCTGGCACGGGAAAGGAAGAGAGAGAGAGAGCAACATAGACTGAAAGCCTCATTTTCCATAGAAAGAAAGATTAGTACGGAACGTGAGGAGTAAAAGGGAACAGAGAATGTGGGTTAGAAGAGAACCCTTCCTAGAAGTTCCAAGCACAAGGCCGGGGCCCGGTCCCCGAGGTTGTATGGATACTAATGGTCCTGCAGCAGACACCGGAGGAATAAGAGTAGTGACCGCTTTATTCCCACACAAGACTTGGGGGCACAACAGCAACTGGATAGTGAGCCGGGATATAGTAGCAAGGACTCCCCGAAGCAGGCTACAGCGGTCTGCCGTACAAGTAGAGTTCATAAGAACATCGGACAGGAGGAACTCCAGTGTAACTCAGTACTAGGAGTACTTCATTTAAAGGCGCTATAAGAGGAGACGTTCAGAAAGGCACATGTTGGCGGAGTGTTGGAAAGGAGTATTCCATCTGGCCTGGAGGTTGATTGAGTCCCTGACCCGGAGGACACGGCACGGAGGCAGGCACCTGTTTGTACAACGGACTGTGAGTAAAGCTTTGGAACTACATGCCCTGGTGTCCTCCACTTATTCCCTGCGCCAACCTGCCCAGCACTGCTACCCCCTCTGCGCCTGACACTACACCATCTACGTGTCAATTCACCTACACTGCCCTGGGACTACAGCCCTGCCTGTGGAGGGCTATAACATCATTGCTGCACCACACCATCTGTCCCAGAGGATCTGTCTGCAGCGTCGGCTTACATCTCCATTGCCGAACACCACAGGTGGCGTCACGAATCACTTATAAACTTTCACCACCACAAGCACACTGAAACAACTCCCCTTTTATAATGGGCGCCCAGGGCCACGGGCCGGGTCCCAGCTGCCGTCACATCTCCCACTGAAGTGTTACGATGGCAGAACACGCTTAAAAAATATAAATAAACGTGTTCGCCGCCCGGGGTCCACCGTGCGGCAGGTGAAATAATCGCTGCTAAAATGGCAGAACACAGGGACGATAATGTGCACAAGGTTTAACTGCACCTGGTGCACAAAAGTAGCTCTGTTGAGGTCACAGAGCTGCACATGAAAAGTAATGCAGAAGCAGGCTGTTTCACAGACAGAGCTGCAAGCAAAACAAAAATACAAAGAACGCTGAGTCTGTATCAGCTTCACAGACCATCAGCGGCACACGTGCGGTAGCCAGGGATCGGAGTAGTTCAAGACAACACTACAACCGGATAGACTTACCGTGGCAGACCGTGTGCATGGCGTCGCAACTGCGGACGCCAAAAACGACTGCAAGCGCGAATTTAGCAGGCGCAATGCAGAACGCTGGCTGCTGTAACAAATGATGCTTGAGCGCGCTGGCGCTAGCGCAATACTGGCTGTCCCAATCACTCACACAAATGTAATATCCGAGGGAAGGGGTTTCATAATAAGTCATACACCAGACCAAGCATCCATCACCAAGCACACAGCAGCAAGTATAGAAAATACTAGCGCATGGCATAGCGGCCATGTGCACTTTTTATAGCGTACGGGACCTGCCGGAAATCTCCAGAGCCCTGAGCATAACCAATCAAATCAGGAGCAGGACCTGAGCACCTGACTCATGAACTCCAGTGAGAGCTAGTCCCATGAACATGCTCAGAGGCAGGGAAAAAGGACTTAGCCTCTGGAGACAAATGTGAGAATCTGGGTTGCTGCATAAGCATAGACTGACCCAGATTCCTAACATTAAGCTCATCGGGCCCGGTACGAGTACCCCACAGCCCTGGGAGGGCGACCCATTTTCTGGCGTCACGAACAAGATTGCGATACCCGATGCCATCGGGTTCTCTGTGCCTAAGACTTGAATCTTTGAAATGTGCAGAAGACCCAATTTAATAAACTGTAAAATGAAAGCTAAAAATGGCCGCCGATGCAGTGAAGAAGGGCGTGACAATATGGGTGGTCCTAAGAAAAGAGCGCGGACTGCCCTGTCTGAACTTCTATGCGACAGCAACATGGCCCAACCCCCGAGGGGTTCGCATACTGGCTTGGTATGGAGGAGTAGGAAGAAGACGCCGCCCTCAGAAGGAGGGGCGAGAGCCAGTGCGGGAAAAGAGCCGAGGCAGGAAGAAGAAGGGAGGAGGCCTGCGGAGCGCGAGGAGGTTGAGCTGAATCTCCCCGGCGCAATGGCTGGAGGCTCTGACCCGGCTTCCAGGATGGACTGTCAACAGCTGGAGCAGGAGATTGCCCTGTTGACTCACGAACTGCGGCTGAAGCAGGAGGCGCTCTGGAGGAAGAAGTGGCAGCCCGCCCTGGAGGGGCCTACACCCGCGGTACCCCAGTCACCGGTACCCGCCATCGCTGCAACGGATCTCCCCCAGGCAAACCCTGTAGAGCCTGCGACCGCTGCAATCTCTCCATTGCCACCGCTGCAGTGCGAAGCGCTGGGAGCTGAAGCGGAGGAAGAGGAGCTCCCGCCTGGACCTGACGCGGCTGCGCAGGTCCCACCGGAGACCCCCGGAGACCGGACAACCATAACTACCACCGCTGCCACCAGGACCCGCACCGTGCTAGCACCGGAGCAGAGACTGCACCACCGGGAGGCACCGGGTATAGATGCTGGCCCTCCTAACGGGCTACCCCCCGAATTCTCATTGTCGGAGGCTGGCCTGCTAGAGCTTGAAATGGAGGTGTTGGACGAGCCAGGCGGGGGCACTAGGCTGATGGAGATGGGGAAATGGAAGAAATCCCTGCTGAGGAGGGTGCGGTTGGAACAGGCGCGCGCCATACGACACCTTCAGGGCTTGGAAGAGTCTGGGCCGCTTCGGGACATTGAAACGCATCATGGGTTCTCTTGGCCGCAGCTGCAAAACCCCCGTGTAGCCTCCTACCTACGTCAACAGGCCACGGCATCCCTAGATGTTAGACCAAGGACCAGAGCAGCAGTGCTCCCTGAGGATGAAGAACCTCATCCATTGATACCAGCTACCACTCCTACCGACTTACTGGTGGCAGAGACATCACCAGCAATGGCTGATATCACTACACCCAACTGTACCTCAGGCAGCAGCTGTCTCCAGAATTCCTACCAAGGATCAGCGATTCATCAACTGTCATGTCGGACGCTATTCACACCACAGCATCCGGCAGGCAGCGGTAGTTCCATCTCCGTCCAATATAGCCTCAGTGGCGCCGGCTTGATTTTACTCAGGTTATCGGGGGTTAATCTAGCTGGAAATCAGGTGGGATGTTTGGTCACGCCCACGGTCTTTAAATAGTCGTGCTGGCCTATGGGTGTCGCCGTTTATAGCTTGTGTTCTATGCCAAGTGGTTCCGGTCTGGAGAGGAGGTGTTGGAGAGAGAAATTCGTATCTGGTGGCGTATGATCCGTTGTTACCTTTTCGCCTTCCTATATTTGTGTTTTGTTTTGCCCTGTTCACATTGCGGTATTGTCCTGTGTGTATGCAGCGCGGTGCGGTTTAAGTTCTCCCTGTCTGTCATTACTGTGTGGGCTTTGGTGGTTTGACGACTCACTGGGTGGAGGGTGGAGGGTTCAGCTTAGGGCTGAGCAGGAGATAAGGAAAGGTTGGAGGCTCAGGCATTTGCACCATTAGCAAAAACCCTGGGTTGAGGGTCAGACAGGGTTTTCCCTAGTTGGAGGGACTCCGCAGGGGCCCCGGGTATTTCAGCCTTCTTTGACCTAAGCCCCGCGTAACATTATAATCGGCCCACAATATTTTGGTAGTCCATGGATTCCATGACTTCCATAAACCGCCAGTTGGCGGCGCTGTCCTTACAGGTCACCGAGTTGAAGGGGGCAGTTCAGCAGCAGGGCCTGGTTGTAGCTAATGTGCAAGCGGCTTCTGCAGGTGCAAGTGCGGAGCCGAAGATTCCGCTGCCTGAACGATTTGCTGGGGAACGCAGCAAATTTGTCATCTTTCGGGAGGCCTGCAAGTTATACTTTCGCATGCGCCCTGTCTCCTCAGGTAATGAGGCTCAGCGGGTGGGTCTGGTGTTATCATTACTGAGTGGGGACCCCCAAGCATGGGCGTTTTCCTTACCAGCTGACTCTGCTACGTTTCATTCGGTTGAGAATGTTTTTTCAGCACTCGGGCTCATTTATGATGATCCCGACAGATTGGCTCTAGCGGAATCTAAAATCCGCGCCCTCCGTCAGGGGGAACGTATGGCGGAAGACTATTGTTCAGAATTTCGCCGTTGGGCAGTAGACACACAGTGGAACGACCCAGCGCTGCGGAGTCAGTTTATTCATGGGGTTTCAGGAAGAGTTAAACAGGCCGTCCTGATGTATGAGACTCCTGCATCATTAGAGTCTGCCATGAGTTTGGTTATTCGTATTGATCGCCGTTTGCGTCAGGGGGCGCAGGAGACGCTGCCCCTGGGGGAAAGCAGGGGTGCAAGTGTAGTTGCTGCAGGTGAGCCCACGGAACCTATGCAAATCGCTGGGGTATCACATGTTAAGTGTCGGGTTCCTGGGTTCAGGAAGCAAGGAGCATGTTTTTACTGTGGTAAAAGAGATCATTATGTAAATGCTTGTCCTGTGCTACCTAAGAAAGTTGCACCGGCGGAAAACTGTTAAGCTCAGAGGGTATGGAGGAGGCCCAACTGAGCGTATGCATATCCTCCATGATGGTATCTCAATGTATGCTCCCTGCCAGGTTTATTATTGCGGGCAGAGAGCTACCAATATCAGTGTTTGTGGATAGCGGTTCCACCACCAATCTCATGGATGAGGAGTTTGCACGCACGGCCGGTTTTAAGATCGAAAAACTCCCTCACCCTATTCGCGTGGTTACCATTAATGCCGCTCCCCTCCCACAGGGGGAGATTACTGAGTTTGTAGCTGAGGTTAAACTCCACATTGGGGTCCTACATTCTGAGTGGGTTACATGTAGGGTACTCAATAATCTCCCAGCACAAATGGTCCTGGGTTTCCCATGGTTGTCCAAGCACAACCCGGTGATTGACTGGAGAACCCAGGACATAGTCCAGTGGAGTGGATTCTGCCAGGAAAATTGCTTGGCCACATGTGTGTCCGCCGTGAAGTCCAGCCTTCCGGAGGCATTGCTGGATTTTGCGGACGTATTCTCTGAGAGGGGTTGCTCAGAACTACCTCCACATCGAACCTATGACTGTGTGATTAGGTTAAAACCCGGGGCCAAATTGCCAAAGGCTAGGATGTTTAGTATTTCTGGTCCAGAGAGACAAGCTCTTAAAGACTACATCGCGGAGAGTCTAAGTAAAGGGCACATTCGGCCTTCATCCTCGCCTGTAGCAGCGGGGTTTTTCTTCATTAAGAAGAAAGATGGGGGGTTACGCCCGTGTCTGGATTTCCGGGAGTTAAACCAGATTACGGTCCGTGATCCCTACCCGATGCCTCTGATCCCTGATTTGTTCAACCAGGTGGCTGGTGCCAAGTGATTTTCCAAACTTGACCTCAGGGGGGTGTACAACCTCATAAGGGTCCGTCAGGGGGATGAGTGGAAGACGGCGTTTAATACCCCTGAGGGTCATTTTGAAAGCCTAGTTATGCCATTTGGGTTGACAACCGCGCCTGCTGTTTTCCAACATTTCATAAATGATGTATTTGCTCATGTGTTGGGGAAATTTGTGATTGTGTACCTGGATGATATCCTCATTTATTCGAGCGACCGGGACACTCATTTGGAGCATGTCAGGCAGGTGTTACAGTTGCTCCGTGAGAATAAGCTCTGTGCTAAGCTTGAAAAATGCGTATTTTTTGTTCAGGAGTTGCCTTTTTTGGGATATATTGTGTCCGCCGCAGGGTTTAAAATGGACACTGCGAAGGTGCAAGCGGTGCTGCGATGGGAATGGCCTGATAATCTAAAAGCGCTCCAGCGGTTCCATGGGTTTGCCAACTATTATAGGGAGTTTATTAAGAATTTTTCTACTATAGCCAAACCGCTCACGGACATGACGAGAAAAGGTACCAATCTCGCTATCTGGTCTGAGGTGGCGGTGCGTGCATTTGAGCTTCTGAAAAACCGTTTTGCTTCAGCCCCCATTCTGGTGCAACCGGACGTATCTAAACCTTTTACTGTGGAGGTCGATACGTCTGAGGTGGGAGTGGGGGCAGTACTGTCACAGGGTAATATTGATAGACGGCGGCACGGTGGCTCAGTGGTTAGCACTGTAGCCTTGCAGCGCTGGAGTCCTGGGTTCAAATCCCACCAAGGACAACATCTGCAAGGAGTTTGTATGTTCTCCCCGTGTTTGCGTGGGTTTCCTCCGGGCACTCCGGTTTCCTCCCACATTCCAAAGACATACTGATAGGGAATTTAGATTGTGAGCATTCAGGGACAGCGATGCTAATGTGTGCAAAACTGTAAAGCGCTGCGGAATTTGTTAGCGCTATATAAAAATAAAGATTATTATTATAGACAGTTAAATTGTTTGTAACGTTCAAGAAACAGTGCCTCCCACATTGGGAAGTTTAGTATAAGATATGTTCATTATGCAATATAAAAATTTGTATGTTCCTGTATTGTCAACTTTGTTTCCATTGCAGCCCGCGGACGTGCTGTATTTAACGGGGGGTATGAGGCGCCCCTGAGGCTCAGTCGCCACAGAGGTACTGCACCTCCTCGCGAGGTGTGGTATCCAACCATCCAGGTAAGGTGGAGACTCCTGACCACACTCCAACACCCGCAACCCACACCACAAAGTAGTGTAGCAAAGCAGCTTCGGCAGCTCCCTGCTTGGAGTGTAGCATAGCTCCCCTTGGTGACTCCCTGCTTGGAACACGAAACGTGCTGGGAGGTGGGTGGAGTTTAGTTTGCACTAAAAGAGAGGGAAGAGTTGAGCAGAGAGGTCAGTTGCCGAGTTGTGGAGGAAGTGAGTTGTTGAGGGAGAAGAAGATCCCCGGAGAGAGGGATAGATGGATGGAAGTGCTGCAGCAGATCCCAGTGACCTGGGTCTGCTGGCACGGGAAAGGAAGAGAGAGAGAGCGCAACATAGACTGAAAGCCTCATTTTCCATAGAAAGAAAGATTAGTACGGAACGTGAGGAGTAAAAGGGAACAGAGAATGTGGGTTAGAAGAGAACCCTTCCTAGAAGTTCCAAGCGCAAGGCCGGGGCCCGGTCCCCGAGGTTGTATGGATACTAATGGTCCTGTAGCAGACACCGGAGGAATTGAAGTAGTGACCGCTTTATTCCCACACAAGACTTGGGGGCACAACAGCAACTGGATAGTGAGCCGGGACTAGGTAGGTAGGAGTCCCCGAAGCAGGCTACCGCTGTCTGCCGTACAAGTAGAGTTCATAAGAACATCGGACAGGAGGAACTCCAGTGTAACTCAGTACTGTGAGTACTTCATCTAAAGGCGCTATAGAGGAGACGTTCAGGAAGGCACATGTTGGCGGAGTGTTGGGAAGGAGTATTCCATCTGGCCTGGAGGTTGACTGAGTCCCTGACCCGGAGGACATGGCACGGAGGCAGGCACCTGTTTGTACAACAGACTGTGAGTAAAGCTTTGGAACTATATGCCCTGGTGTCCTCCACTTATTCCCTGCGTCAACCTGCCCAGCACTGCTACATCCCTGGCGCCTGACACTACACCATCTACGTGTCACTTCACCTACTCTGCCCTGGGACTACAGCCCTGCCTGTGGAGGGCTATAACATCATTGCTGCACCACACCATCTGTCCCAGAGGATCTGATTGCAGCGTCGGCCTAACACCTCCCTTGCCGAACACCACAGGTGGCGTCATGAATCACTTATAAACTTTCATCACCATAAGCACACTGAAACAACCCCTTTTATAATGGGCGCCCAGGGCCACGGGCCGGGTCCCAGCTGCAGTCACATCTCCCATTGAAGCTCATCGGGCCCAGTACCGAGTACCCCACAGCCCTGGGAGGGCGACCCACTAGCACTATGTGACGTCTCTGGGGCTGGCACTCTGTGGGGTCTCTGGGGCTGGCACTCTGTGGGGTCTCTGGGGCTGGCACTGTGTGGGGTCTCTGGGGCTGGCACTGTGTGGGGTCTCTGGGGCTGGCACTCTGTGGGGTCTCTGGGGCTGGCACCGTGCGGGGTCTCTGGGGCTGGCACTGTGTGGGGTCTCTGGGGCTGGCACTGTGTGGGGTCTCTGGGGCTGGCACCGTGTGGGGTCTCTGGAGCTGGCACCGTGCGGGGTCTCTGGGGCTGGCACTGTGTGGGGTCTCTGTGGCCTCTGGGGCTGGCACCGTGCGGGGTCTCTGCGGCTGGCACCGTGCGGGGTCTCTGCGGCTGGCACCGTGTGGGGTCTCTGCGGCTGGCACCGTGTGGGGTCTCTGGGGCTGGCACCGTGTGGGGTCTCTGGGGCTGGCACTGTGCGGGGTCTCTGCGGCTGGCACTGTGCGGGGTCTCTGGGGCTGGCACTCTGCGGGGTCTCTGGGGCTGGCACTCTGTGGGGTCTCTGGGGCTGGCACTCTGTGGGGTCTCTGGGGCTGGCACTATGTGGGATCTCTGCGGCTGTCACTATGTGGGATCTCTGCGGCTGGCACTGTGTGGGGTCTCTGGGGCTGGCACTGTGTGGGATCTCTGCGGCTGGCACTGTGTGGGGTCTCTGCGGCTGGCACTGTGTGGGGTCTCTGCGGCTGGCACTGTGTGGGGTCTCTGGGGCTGGCACTGTGTGGGGTCTCTGGGGCTGGCACTGTGTGGGGTCTCTGGGGCTGGCACTGTGTGGGGTCTCTGGGGCTGGCACTGTGTGGGGTCTCTATGGCTGGCACTCTGTGGGGTCTCTGCGGCTGGCACTCTGTGGGGTCTCTGGGGCTGGCACTGTGTGTGGTCTCTGGGGCTGGCACTGTGTGGGGTCTCTGCGGCTGGCACTCTGTGGGATCTCTGCGGCTGTCACTATGTGGGATCTCTGCGGCTGGCACTGTGTGGGGTCTCTGCGGCTGGCACTGTGTGGGGTCTCTGGGGCTGGCACTGTGTGGGGTCTCTGGGGCTGGCACTGTGTGGGGTCTCTGGGGCTGGCACTGTGTGGGGTCTCTATGGCTGGCACTCTGTGGGGTCTCTGCGGCTGGCACTGTGTGGGGTCTCTGGGGCTGGCACTGTGTGGGGTCTCTGCGGCTGGCACTCTGTGGGGTCTCTGGGGCTGGCACCGTGCGGGGTCTCTGGGGCTGGCACTGTGTGGGGTCTCTGCGGCTGGCACTCTGTGGGGTCTCTGGGGCTGGCACCGTGCGGGGTCTCTGGGGCTGGCACTCTGTGGGGTCTCTGCGGCTGGCACTATGTGGGGTCTCTGGGGCTGTCACCCTGCGGGGTCTCTGTGTTGCTGGCCTTGTGCGGTGTCTGTGTCTGGCTGCCAGTTCTGGGCACGACGGCACAGACGCTGGATCAGGTGACCGCCCTAGTATTTCTCAGGCCTCTGCACATACGTGTTTGCCGTCCACTATAATGGACAAGCCCTGACTATAATGGATCAGTGTTTCCCCCAGACCCCATGATAAGAGCGGGGGGATGTCAGTCTCTCAGGCGTCGGTGACTGCCCCACATATCGCAGGCTCCACCCCAATGCTAAGCCCTGGCCCCGCCTTACGTTCCAAACTCCTCCCCTGTCGGCTGACTCCGCCCAACAACAATTCTGTCTGTACTTATTTAGCCTGTCTCCGCCCACTGCCTGCACAGACCGAGGCTGCGGGGGCGGGGTCAGTAGTTGCCGGCCGGTCACATGGGCCTGTGCTAGTGATACCGAGCATTGTGGGGCCGGGGTTCGGTGCTGTGCGGCATGTAGCGGAGCCGCGCACTGATAACGCCTGCTCAGCCACATTGCCGGCCGTGCTCGGTGCACAGCAGCCCCTCCCGGGGGATTCCTGTGGGCAGGATACTAGGGCGGCAGCATGGAGTACTTGCTGCAGGTAAAGCTGGGCTGCCTGGTCGGGCTGCTGCTGCTCACCCTCTTCTTCGGATTGGTGCCGTCCAGGATGAAGTGTTTCCAGGCTGGGAGAGGTGAGGCTCGGAGTGTCCGGGGGGATCGTGGCCTGTGTGCATAATAACATAGTATTTAAGGTTGGAATGAGACTGTCCATCTAGTTCCACTCATTGTGTGTGTGTATAGTGACCTGTGGGGCACAGCCGGGGCCCCCCACACCGGCCTCTCCAGGGGGGTGGTCTACGTCACTGACAGTCCTGTGGTCGTGGTGTGTGCATGGAGGGCTGTGCGGATTCTTGGGGCTGCTGTGGGGTCCTGCTTGGAATAGCTTGTCTTCCCATTTCCCATCCATCATCCTCATCGGCGCAGTCAGCACCATAGTCTCTGCCTCCAATCACCGCACCCTTATTTAGGAGCCGGTTTGCCTCAGGGTCACACTTGCAGGTTTTATCTCCGGTTACTGATTAATGTACAGATCTGGTTGGGGTTTTGTGTTTACAGATCCAGCCATGTAAACACTTGTGTGACAATCCTGTGTCAGGCCGCGGTCACACATCCAGTAATCCCTTGGGGCAGAGCCAGCAGTAATCCTGCTCGCCTGATCCGTTTCAGATGGACGACCGAGGATGCCGCATTAACGGATCCGTTGCCCATTGACTCAATGGTAAAAACGATGTGGAATGATCAGATAGCGAATAATGAGCTCTGCCGTGCGCCCCGGTGGTCACATGGCGGCAGGTTTCCTCCGCTGAACAAAAGGATCTAATGCTGAAATTCAACTAGCCGGATCCTCTCTCCCCCTCCAAAATGATATGGAGCAAAGTCGGGAGGCAGCCGTACACGTGAGAAGGTCGTCCAAAATGAGTGTGCAGTCGACTTCTATTGAGTGTATTTGCTGGGTGAGGGATCCTCTTCATGGTATCTGTATGGACAGTGATTCTTTGTGAGAAATCCCCTTTAAAGTGAACTTGTCACAGGCATTAAAAAAAAGTGATAAATACCTTGTACATAAATCCCTGCGCTCCCCTGGTTCTGCCATCCTCTTCCATGTTGCGCTGCTTTCCTTTGGAGAGCCTGTGATCATAACACACTCTGCAGCTAAAAAATGGTCCTGAATAAAATATCCAGTTTATTGGCTGCAATAAAGAATCCTTACACGTGCACTTCGGTGGAGGTATTCGGCCAACGCCATCTTTACTAAAGATCAGAATTAATTTGAATACATAAACAATAACCAATTTGTTTTTAAACTTGTAAGAACCACCAGAAGATAAAATTGGTCCAACCATAAGTTCGGACCTGACCATCAAAGTGATTGTCCACTGACCACAAGCGGCTTAACCCAACTGACCGTGTCACCCGAGCGTGTGCACCACCAATGGTCATCTCAAGCCTAGACTGCAGCTCCAAGGGAAAGATATGTATACCAGCCGTAAAATAAAGGCCACGCACTTCACCCTCCAAAGCTACATGTCTGAAAGAAAACCATACACCACAGGCCTACATTTTATCCTTAACCAAATCACCCAGTTTTAACTTTGTCTGAATACATCAGGTGAACATGAGACATCCAGCGTAACTGAGGAAACATTGCTCAGGAGCCTGGAAAGAGGCGCCTTGCCTCAGGAGCCCTCTTCACATGGAAAACTAATTGGTATCAGTTTTATCAACATAATTTCCCCCTATATGATATTACATCAGGATAAAAATCACACGTTTTAAACTAAACATCCATTACACTCTCCCACCTCGGTCGTCTGATGCCGTTCCAGGGGATCCCCTTTGTGGACCAGGATAGGGCATCACTACAGGAGCATTTCCTTGCCCAATACACAGATGGATGAATGACTGATAATCCACACAGGGACATCTGAAAAACTAACAATGATACAATCAGCAAACCCAGAGCTCAGGCCGAACATAATCTTTACAACGACCATCTACCTATATGGTTAAAGGATTTAACCACTGGTGGACACAGACAGAAAAGGGCCTCAAAGCAAGAATAATATATGGGCCCTTTGCAGCACTAAAGCTCCTAATAATGCAAAATTGCACCTGCTTTGGAGGTGGCAATGGGCCACCTTACCTCTTGGGCCCCTGTGCAGCCACATAGGATGCACCAATGATGTGTCCACCAGTGGGTTTAACCTGCTCTGGCTGCAGAAGTTGCATCAGTTTTCTGGACTGAATGAGAGGAAAAACCAGAGTGAGGTACTTCAAGCACCTGTACAAAACCGCCCTAACTTGATTCTGGTCCAGCAACCCAAAACTTGGCCTACTTACTGGATAATCATCACAGCCAACTGCTCATCCAATCCATAGTCCAGAACCTTCTTGAGCACATTAACCCCTTAACGACCAGAGCGATTTTTTTTGGATTTTCATCTTTTGCTCCCTTTCTTCCCAGAGCCATAACTTTTTCTTTTTTATGACATCCGTAGATTTCTGCTGGAGACCCCTGATTGTCATGCCAACCCATTTGGTGACCCGCAATCACGTGACTGGGTCACCGATGGGTGGGATTTCCGGCGCGCTTGCCTGAAGCGCGAGTTAAACGCTGCTCTCAAACTGATTCCACCCGTGTCTATTAGAGGCACATGTTAGGCTACTTTCACACATCAGGTTTTCGGCGTCAGGCGCGATCCGGCGTCGTGCCGGAACGCCGGATCTGGCAAATGTTTTGTAAAACCGGATGTGACGGATCCGGTTTTCTGCCGGATCCGTCTTTTTCTTGACAGACAAAACCGGATCCGTCTCATCCGGTTCATCCGTTTTTCGACGGATTACGCCGGATCCGGTTTTTAAAATTGACCCTTGTAGCCTTCCGAACGGGATTGGCTACTGGAAAACTATATATAGCATGTTCCTACAGCCCTTCTTTGACAGGTTGTAGAGGAGTAAGTGCAGGTTGGAGAGAAGAGCAAGTTACTGGCGAAGATGGATGTTGTCATTGGAAATATTTTGAAGAATTTGGCGGATTTTATAGCGGAGGCGAATCGTTTGAGGGTGATTGTTCTGGAGAAGGAGAGAGCGAGACAGCAGCGCATCAGGCATCGTAGACGACGTTTGTGGATCCACCCCATCACAGCCAAGAGAATGACGCGTGGGGTCTATTCTACACTCTGCATGGACCTTCGACGAAACCCGGATAAATTTTTTGGATATGTTAGGATGAAAATGGAGAATTTTGATTACTTGGTGGAGCGCATTGCACACCTCATAAGAAAAGCGGACACCTATTGCCGCTTCTCTGTTTCACCCGCAGAGCGTCTGATGGTGACTTTAAGGTAAGCCACATTTATTGGATGTGCTCGCATCAGAGCACACTTTCACTGAAATCTTGTTGGTGGTAGTTTGTATCTCCAAGTGTTATAGGTCAGTTTTGGTATGTAATGCTGTGATTTAAAACTAATTTATTGTTTTTTAATTCCCCACAGATTTCTTGCAACTGGAGAATCCCTTTCGTCACTGCATTTCCAGTGCAGACTCGGGATTTCCACCATATCTGGAATTGTGAAGTACACATGCCGTGCACTGTGGGACTTCTTAGCTGAAGAGTTATTACCAGAGCCCACAACAGAGAGGTGGATTGAAATTGCTGACAAGTTTCAACAGATATGTCAGTTTCCCAACTGCTTGGGCGCTGTGGACGGGAAACATATCCGCATTGTAAAGCCAGCTGGATCGGGATCGGAATATTTCAATTACAAGAAATATTTTTCAATTGTCCTCATGGCCATCGCTGACGCGGAATACAAATTTATTGTGGTTGATATTGGGGCCTATGGCCGCTCCAATGACTCTCAAGTTTTCAAACTGTCTGCCATGGGGTGTAAACTGTATGGAAACACCTTCCAGTTCCCACTACCTAGACCGCTGCCGCAAACATCTGGTCCACCTATGCCATTTGTCTGTGTAGGGGATGAAGCCTTCCAGCTGTCAGAACACCTTTTGAAACCGTACTCTAGCAGAGGATTGACAAGACCAAAACGCATTTTTAATTACCGCCTCACAAGAGCAAGAAGAATGGTTGAATGTACCTTTGGTATTCTGACAGCCAAATGGCGGGTCCTATTGACTGCGATCAACCTCAAGACAGAAACTGTGGACGAGGTGGTCAAAGCGTGCGTGGTACTCCACAATTTTGTTATCTGCAAGGAACCCATTTCCATTGAGGACACCTCTGAAGAAACCACCTTGCAAGATTACCATGACATTACCACTAGAAGTTCTGTGACGGTTTCAGTAATGAGGGACAATTTTGCAATATACTTTGTCACCTCAAGGCAGAGTACACTGGGATGACAGAGTGTGAAAGATTTGTGCCCTAACCAAACTTGTGTACCTTCTGGACCAACAGTATATACCTTTGCCAACCAAAGTTGGCTATCTTGTCATGGTCTTACTATTTTTAGCTTTAGGCCACAGGTGTGTACCTGGTTGTGTTTTATGCAAAGTATTTCACCTTTTAACAAAAGTTGTGTACATTGTTAGGAAATCACCAACAATAAACACAACTTTTTAGGTGAAATACTTTGCTTCAAACACAACCAGGAACACAACTGTGGCAAAAAGCTAAAATTTACCCACAGTTATATACCTAGTTTTGAATACCATTTCACCTTTTAAATACCCTGTATTTAACCTTTTTCGCCGCAGAAAGAAATGACAGACAACCAGTGTAAAATAATTTAACTTTTATTGAAAAATGTTTTTTTTAGTAAACTTTTTTAAAATTTTAATAAACTTGTTTAATAAAGCTTTGAAACCATAAAACTGGTCATTTTTATTTAAATACACACATTATAAATCTGTGTGGTGGAAATACTGCTGGAGGGGCTGCGGGACACTTCGACACTGGGAGTGTGGAGAGAGGACTGGGATCGTGGTGGGGAAGGAACAGTTAGAGGTGAAGGTGTGGAAAAAACTACAGAATGGGTGGACATGTGGGAAGCAGAAGAGGTGGTGGGTGGTGGAGTGGAGGGTTGGGCAGGGACTGTAGGAGCAGATGATGATGGCAAGTTGTATGGGGAAGGAGTTTGGTACGGGGCAGGTTGCTGGAAGTGGGGAGATGTCTGGTACGGGGCAGGTTGCTGGTGCTGGGGAGGTTGCTGGTGCTGGGGAGGTGGATGGTATGTAATAGGAGGGGGAGGATGGAAAGTGGCTGGAGGTGGATGGTATGTAATAGGAGGGGGAGGATGGAAAGTGGCTGGAGGGGGTGTAGATGTAATAGGAGGGGGAGGATGGAAAGTGGCTGGAGGGGGTGTAGATGTAATAGGAGGGGGAGGATGGAAAGTGGCTGGAGGGGGTGCAGGTGGAGGAACTACTGTGGTGGGAGGAGGAGGTTGGGAGGTAACTTGCTGGAGAGCAGCGTGGCATGAATGCATTACATGCATCTGCTGGGCAGGAGAGAGCGTTTCCATGCGCTCCACAACAGACCTGAAAAAGGTGTGGTTTGGCGAAGATCTTGCTTCTGAATGCATGGTTTGCAGAAGTGTCTTCACCTCCAGAATGCTGGAGTTGATCTGCTGATAGCCTGCGGAGATTTGCTCTGACAAGACTTTTAGACAGTTCTGGAAAGATGCATTCAGATGCAAGAACTCTGGCGCATAACTCTTTTCCTGACCCCTCTGCCGCTGCCGCCCAGTACCCGCAGGTGTACTAGAGGTGGCAGGGGCAGAAGGGTGGGGTAAAGGGAAAGCGATCTCCTCACCAGCAGCTTCATGTAATGTAGGCGGCCACGATGCTCCTGAGCTGGTGGATTGGACAGATGGGTCGAATGTGTGGGAAGGCTGGGAAGGTGCAGATGTACCGGGGCGGTCGAAGTGTCCCTCGGTGCCGGTCTCCTCAGGGATCGCCTCAGAAGGGTCCAATCGTGCAGGCTCCCGAGTGCTGCTCACCGTGCTGTGGAATAAAGAGAAAAAAAAACAATTAAAATAGTGACATGGTATGGCCCTGGCTGAAAAAAAAAAAGTTACATCTAACATTTTTTTTCACATGTGGTGTGTAATATTTACCTTCTAGTGACCATTGTTTCCCGGAGGAACGACAGGGCTTCTGCGTACTTGTACTTGCTCCTGCGTCCTCCAGATCCACTCGGGGCCCGCATCTCTTTATTGAACTCCTTCTTGAAACGATCCCTCACAGACCGCCACCGATTCACAATTCTGTTCCCTGAAACGAGAAAGGAGTGGTTAGTATACAACATCAGTGTTTCCCAAACTCCAGTCCTCATGGTCCCCAGGGGTCATGTTTTCAGGATTTCCATAGTAAATAGAAATCCTGAACACATGATCCGTGGGGACCACGAGGACTGGAGTTCGGGAAACACTGGTTTACATCAAGCAACCGGTACTGTATATACTTACACTCTTTAATCTGGGCCCGAACATCGAGGTCCTCCCAGCGGCCCACAAGGAGCGAACAGATTTCCTCCCAGAGTCGTCGGGTAACGATAAGGTCAGCGTGGCGGCGGTCAGCCATATTCCAGAGCGGCTCCCTTTCTCTGACGAGATCGATGAGGTGGTCCACATCGAGTCCTCCATCCTCACCGTCAGTCGGGAGCACCCTGTGAAGGCTGTTAAAGAAAAAGACAAAAATAACATAATTAGCCTCCACAAAAGAAATGAAATAAGTGCAAAAAAACAAAGCAAAAATATTTATACTTACACGCTGGTGACCGCCGCGTTGCTGTCGCCGACGACCCTGGGAGGCACTGCGAGGACCTCTTGGCCGAGCACCAGATTGGGAAGACTAGAGAAGAAAACAAAAAATGTTATGTCTTTGGATGTAGGCATTTGTTTGCTGTGTGTGGTCTGCAGAACATTGTTTTCTATGTGTTGTGTGTAGTGTGATGTTGTGTTTCTGCGTTTGATGCAAAAAACTTACCAATTGTGAGCCCACTCCAAGTGTCTGTCCACCCCTTCCTTCTTCTTCTGGGAGCTCCTCTTCATCTTGTGAATCCTGTTTTGAAATAAAAGGCAATGAATAGACATATATTACAGAGATGATGGATTTTGGAAATAAAAACTTACCGTCAAACGCTGACGATGCGAGGGAGGGCTCCCAGAAGATGATGTGCTGTCTTCCTGGTGGCCACACTCCATGCCTGTGGGTGGTGTTCCACCTGCTGCCATTGCTGCTGCTGCATCTATTGGGCGGCTGTTGAATAAAGAGAAACAAAGGGCCAATGAATATCTTGATATTCAATAGCCCTAGTTTGGAGGAATGGGGGATTTGATAATTACCGTCTCTCATCTGCTGCTGGCCTCCCCTCCTCAGCATGTTCCATTTGCTGCTCCATTTGGGGTGGTGGTGGTGCTGCAGTGGTCTCCTGCCTTCTGCTGCGCTTGGTTGCTTTCTTGGGTGGCATGTTGGGTGTGGCTGTGGGTCCCACTGTCTTGCTTTTATATATGTCTTGTGGGCAGAGCTACTGAGCATGCTCAGACCAAAAAAACCGGAACCGGCCACCGGCGCATTGCGGCGCTCATAGGCTTTCATTGTGTGAAAAAGCCGGACGCGCCGGATCCGGCGTGTCCGGCTTTTTCGCCGGAGACAAAAAACGTTAGTCTCCGTTTTTTTTCCAGACGCCGGATCGCGACACATTGCCGGATCCGGCGAAAACCGGATGAAACGCATGGCCATCCGGCGCAAATGCAAGTCAATGGGGGGGAAACCGGATCCGGCATTGCATTTCGCCAGATCCGGTTTCTGTCAAAAGCGCCGGATCGCGCCTGACGGCAAAAACCTGATGTGTGAAAGAGGCCTTAGCTGTTCAAAACATCTGACATGTGCCTGGAAAGATGTGGGCTCGCCGCCGGAGTCTGACATTGGCGCACATTTACGCCCGATGTCAGAAAGGGGATAATAACTAAAGTGAAGAATAACTTCATTAGTAAGGGTACCGTGACACCTAGCGACTCACCAGCGATATGACGCGGTCAGGATCGCTGGTGCATCGCTAGGTGGTCGCTAGTGAGCTGCCACACAGGCAGATCTCACCAGCGACATCGCTGGGGACGGGGATCGCTACTTGCCTGTCAGAAGCGGCGATCCTGCGTCCTCCCGCCCGGCTCCACGCGTCGCTCATCGTCGCCGCAGGAAGTGACCGACGAGGAATGATCCAGGAGCTTCTCGCGCGATCAGCGATAACCAGCAGGGGAGCCGGTTGGAGGTAAGTATCACATGCAGCGATATCGCTGCAACGTCACAAAATCGGTGACTTTACAGCGATATTGCTAGCGATATCGCAGTGTATAACGGGGGCTTAAGTCTTCATAAGGGTCCCGTCACACATAGCAATCTCGCTAGCGAGATCGCTGCTGAGTCACAAGTTTTGTGACACAATAGCGATCTCACCAGCGAGATCGCTGTGTGTGACAGCAATCAGCGACTGCCCCCCTGCTGGTATCGCTGATCGCTGCAAGAAACCTCTGGACATTTCTTTTGTCGCTGATCTCCCGCTGGCCAGCACGCATCGCTGTGTGTGTCAGGCGGGAGACCAGCGATCTGCTGGTAACTAACGTACACATCGGGTATCCAAGGGACTTGCGTCCCTTGGATACCCGATGTGTACGTAAGTTACCAGCTCCCTGCATCAGCGCACTGGTAACTAACGAACACAGCGACGCCGTGCGCTCGGCGTCGCTGTGCTGATTGCTAGTGAAGCTGTCTGTTTGACAGCTCACCAGCGATCACATAGCGACTTGCCAGCGATCCTGACACGTTGATATCGTTGTCGGGTTCGCTGGTAAGTCGCTATGTGTGACTCCAGCTTAACTCACATTACTGGTGATCCTTAACCAATTACAAGCAAAAAAGACAACGCAGACCACTCTTTACTGTAGCATAGAGCCCAGTACTTCACCTGGTGAAATGATCTTTATTCTCGGCATTGTATTGTCCTGTGTAATCAGGTCTCACACTGTCAAGAACAATGGCTGCTTGTGTGCACTGAGTATGCTTCTCTCAGTGGGCATCATCTACATTTAGTCTGTCTGTCATTGCAAACAAGTTTTCAAACTCCTGCCAATTGGTGAACGCTTAGGGTCCCGTCACACCAGCGATCCCGACAACGGTACGACCTGGTCAGGATCGCTGGTGCATCGCTACATGATTGCTGGTGAGCTGCCAAACAGGTAGATCTCACCAGCGATCAGGACCAGCGAGGACGCTGGTAACCAGGGTAAATATCGGGTAACTAAGCACGCGCGTCGCTTAGTTACCCGCTGTGTACCTTGGATACTAGCGTGCTCACGCTGAGAGCTGGTGTCCAAGGTAAATATCGGGTAACTAAGCGCAGGACATTGGCACACGACATTCCTGCACGATCAGCAATACCCGGCGGGGGGGGGGGGGGCTGGTTGCTGATGTGTGCCACACACCGAAATTGCTAGCGATCTTGCTATGTGTGACGGGCCCCTTACTGATCGGTGTCCGTATTGTACCACCATTTGGTCCTTGTAAACAGACCCTTACTATGACCAAGTGGAAGAGGCTCCAAACTCTTGTAAATATGACAAACATACGCCGAAATTATCCCCTTGCGGTGTTCGGGGCACAAATCGCCTTCTTGTTTAGCCCATTGGCACAAATACCCGAAATCTGAAAACTGGGTACCAGGGAGAGGATCAGAAATGGAATTAGGGATATGCTTGACCTTTATCCAAATGATCAGTTTAAGATGTAACAAAACCAGGGGTCTGCCCGAGGTAGCTTTGCTGCAATATTAGATTTGGAGGATAAACACAATTAAAAGGAATTTGTCTCCAGGTTTTTGTACCCAATCTGAGAGCAGTATAATGGAAGGGCAGAGATCCTGATTCCAGCGATGTCACTTGCTGCTATTTTGATAAAATTACTGTTTTCTCTTCTGCCGATCTAGCAGTTCTCTAATGCTGATCTCTGTATGACTCCATCCACATCACTGATTTGCAGATTTCTGCCCATGCACATGAAGGTTATAGCAGGTACGCAGGATGCAGTGACGAGACGCGAGACTGAGTTGTAGTTTGGGGAGAAACTTTTATATATTTTAGCCGCTAGGGCTATACTAAGCAACCAAAACAAAGTAACAGCATTTGTCCTCGCAGGGACTCGGCACAAACAAAACACTTTAAAGAGAACACGACTAACCCGGCAAAGGCCGTTTACTATAGGGCCACGATATGGCTGACTACAGGTCCTTATTTCCTATAGTGTCACTTATCCATCCTGACGTCCCTCAGTGTCTCTGATGAAGCTGCTTTGGCGTCGCAGCTGCTGGGCCCAGCTGCTGAAGATCTGTTGTAGTCTTCAGGTGCCCCAGCGCCCAGGAGGAGTTGGGGCACAACAGGCCTTGAGGGAGTCCTTTGATGAGGTAACCCCCTGTAGAAACAGCAGGGTTCCGCTAGTTAGTGAGTTCAGTGAGACTCCAGTCCCCAAGCAGGGTTGTGTCGCAGTTACCAGGAGTGGCCGTTGGCAGGCCACGTGCACGGCCTGGGCCAAGAGTTTCTCTGTAGGCAAGGAGCAGGCCCCAACTGCCGACTGTAGCGGGGTGATGCGAGTTGCGGGCGATGATGAACAGGCCGCAGCGGCGGACAGGCTGCAACGGGCTGGAGCACAGCGGCAACGGCTGCGGACGACCGTGGGCAGGTCGTGACCCCGGATTGGAGTGAAGCGGCAGTCTCTTGTCGGTAAGTTCGGCACTTCCTCTCCGCAGGCCACTGTAAATCACCCCTCTGCTGCTGGTCTCCTCTCTGGTCACCGTCTGGCTCTCTCAAACGCCCACAGTCTCTTGCTTCGTGTCTGCCGTTCCGCCAGCTGACTCCCCTGCGCACTCCCTGTCCCTTTTATACTCACCCCTCCCCTTGCTGTCCTGTCACTCCCAGCAGTCCACTCCTCCTCTGTTCCCCGGGTACAGTTCCCTTAGGAACCTAGATGGCGGTCCCTTTGGTTCCAGCCCGGACACTCTGCGGGGGCCCTCCTCCCTACACACAGTGCACTCAGAAATCTGCCAGTCAGTGGTGGGGGTTATACAGAGCCCATGAATATGGAGGACTGCCTGGCAGCAGGCTTATTAGTTCTCTAGTGATCTCGTACTGACAGTTAACTTATCAAAACTACAGCAGGCAGCCGGGTAAGTAACACATCACTGGAGCCAGGTTCTGTCTCTACATTATACTGCTATTAGATTTGGTGTAAAAAAATTAATGACAGATTCCCTTTTAAAACATTACTCAATTATTGCCTGTGAGCAGCAAAATCTTATAGTTAAAAATATAACTACCCCACAGACTAATTCAACCAATATGAGGAATGGTTTAAGGAGTACCATGTTCTTAAAGGGTTTTTTTGGTGTGATATGCATACTTCCGACTGCACAGGTCTAGTTGGAATGTAGCCAGAAGAGATATATCTATAGATCATATTTGTGGTTACATGACTGCCTGGTCTTGCTGCTAGCATCAGATAATCTTGACTTCGCATGCTGTGAAGATTCATTGACTGTTCAGGTTTGGCACAAAAGTCGACAATCTCTTTAATGACCCTATTCGCAGCCCATAAACAATGCCAACGTACAGCACACCAATGACTATTCCAAAAAGCACCAAAACCCATGAGATCTGTGAACAGCTGTAGCCTTACGCCGAGACTTTATATCAAATTAATCCACAAATTTTACTAACCTTACTAAATGGCAGGTTACACTCATCCAATGTTGAATCTCTGGTAATACCTAAATATTCAGTGCAACTAATGGGGGAAACTTTTCTTGTTATGCTGAAGAAATACCAAATTTATAACCAAAAGCAGCAAACAAATGCAACCACTTAAAGGGAATCTGTCACCTCATTTTTGGCCTTTGAGATGCCGCTCCTGCGCAGGCGTACTTTAACTGCCCTACCCAGAGCAAAGTACTGCAGTGCGCAGGCGCCAGGAAAGGTCAGAGGTCCGGCACCTGCGCACTAAAGTACTTGGGGCATTCACTGCCCTTTGCAAACGCCACACATATTCCATAAGGGATTTTTCCCACTTCCCACACTGGCAACCTACCTTTTGGCTATTGTGTCTTTGCCACTTTCCAAGAAAGTACACTGCTCAAATAAAATAAAGGGAACACTCAAATAACACATCCTAGATCTGAATGAAATATTCTCATTGAATATTTTGTTCTGTACAAAGTTGAATGTGCTGTCAACATAATTACACAAAAATCATCAATGGAAATCAAATTTCTGATATTGAGACCCCCAAAATTAAAGTGGAAATCAGTCAAAATGATGCTCAGTACTGTATGTGGCCTCCACGTGTCTGTATGACCTCCATACAATGCCTGGGCATGCTCCTGATGAGGTTGCGGGTGTTCTGAGGGATCTCCTCCCAGACCTGGACTAAAGCATCCGTCAACTCTTGGACAGTCTGTGGTGCAACGTGACATTGGTGGATGGATTGAGTCATGATGTGCTCAATCGGATTCAGGTCTGGGGAACGGGCGGGCCAGTCCATAGCATCAATGCCTTCATCTTGCAGGAACTGCTGACACCCTCCAGCCACATGAGGTCTGGCATTGTCCTGCATTAGGAGGAACCCAGGGCCAACTGCACCAGTATATGGTCTCACAAGGGGTCTGAGGATTTCATCGCGGTATGTAATGGCAGTCAGGCTACCTCTGGCGAGCACATGGAGGGCTGTGCGGCCCTCCAAAGAAATGCCACCCCACACCATTACTGACCCACCGCCAAACCGGTCATGCTGAAGAATGTTGCAGGCAGCAGATCGCTCTCCACGGAGTCTCCAGACTGTCACGTCTGTCACGTGCTCAGTGTGAACCTGCTCTCATCTGTGAAGAGCACAGGGTGCCAGTGGTGAATTTGCCAATCCTGGTGTTCTCTGGCAAATGCCAAGTGTCCTGCACGGTGTTGGGCTGTGAGCACAACCCCTATCTGTGGACGTTGGGCCCTCTAACCATCCTCATGGAGTTGGTTTTTAACCATTTGTGCAGACACATGCACATTTGTGGCCTACTGGAGGTCATTTTGCAGGGCTCTGGCAGTGCTCCTCCTGTTCCTACTTGCACAAAGCTGGAGATAGCGGTCCTGATGCTGGGTTGTTACCCTCCTACGGCCCCCTCCACGTCTCCTGGTGTACTGGCCTGTCTCCTTGTAGCGCCTCCAGCCTCTGGACACTACGCTGACAGACACAGCTACCCTTCTTGCCACATCTTGCATTAATGTGCCATCCTGGATAAGCTACACTACCTGGGCAACTTCTGTGGGTTGTAGACACTGCCGCATGCTACTGTACAGTACCTCTAAGGATGAGAGCAATGACCAAATGCAAAAGTGATCAAAGCAACAGCCAAAAAGGATGAGAAAAGAGAAATGGTCTGTGGTCCCCACCTGCAGATCCACTCCTTTATAGGGGGTGTCTTCCTAATTGCCGATCATTTCTACCTGTTGTCTGTTCCATTTGCACAACAGCAGGAAAAATTGATCCACAATCTGTGTTGCTTCATAACTGGACAGGTTGATTTCACTGGAGTGTAATTGACTTGGAGTTATATCGTGTTTGTGTTGCCTTTATTTTTTTTTTGAGCATTGTATATTAAACCGGATCTATAGTCTTCTATCTCCCATACCTCTAGTCTGATGGTGTAAGTTAGACCGAAATGTCACGAGATATTCGGACCTTTTGCTTGAATAAATTTGATTTTTGCATCGATTGCATGAGTGCCAGAATACTTATTACAATGTAATATCATCCAAATAAGGGGCCGCACCCTGCATGGATTCAACCCATTCTAAAAAAAGTGGAAACCTCTTCACAAGAAGATAAAAGAACACATTGGCAAACCTATCAAAGTAAAATAAACTAAACACTAATAGAACTAAAACCAGGTAAATAGACAGTAACCTGAAGGCAGACAGTATATCTGTTCTCGCCATCCTTGCACCCACACCTTGACCTTTTAATTAACTAAAGACACTGTTACATACAGCTAATGGCCTAGCTTTTTAATGGCACTTCCACAATCTTTTACCTACAAGCACATGGAAGCAAATGCCAAGTATTTCTTTTTTTAAAAAATAAATAAAACCTTTTATTGAACAAAAAATTACATGAAATATAAAATTTCAATGGGAAGCACAGGATCAAAACCCAGGGGTAGCTATACCTAAAGTATATTGTGTACCACCTTTAGGAAAAAAAAATACATACTTTATATATAGAGGATATGTAGATGATTTGAGTGAACAAAATATACTCCCCTGATAAGGCTTAAACCTATATTTCTTAAATGCAAAAATTTGTCTATAACAAAATGGATGTTAATATGGTTAGTGCTCATGAGAGTTGACGTACAAAAATCAATGTGCATAAAAATAACACTTTCTGATAGTGGTAGTGAAAATCTAGTCAAACCAATTAGGTATTTAGGCCAAAATGGATTTTTTGAAAAGGCCGAATAGCAGTCAGTAAAGACTCGAAAATTGCTGTATGAAAAGCAGTAATTTGTATAAGTCCAAGTGGATACAAATTTTAAACACAATAGTGCTGTGGTCCAATTAAAAGGGACAATTATGTCGATCTCAACATCAGGGAAAGTAAATTATATTTCTTAGTATTTTCTACCTATTGAATGCATAAAGCCCCTGTGTGCATTACATTTAATTAGGAATAGCTTGCTCTATTACATCAATGTTATGAGCACCAACCGTGATACTCTATGTGCCTAATTGAAAATCTTACTTTCTCTGATGTTGAGTAATATCACATGGTAATACCTCCTTATAGCATGTCTTGGACAACCCCTTTGCTTTTAACTGTGGCCCGGGATGGCTAAGGAAAGGTCATTATCATTCTCAAGTGGATGCGGATCAGCATGTGACAAAGCATCCACAACCTTCCTGTGTACAAAAGGGGGCCATAGAAGGAGGAGGCACCAAAGACTGGACTAAAGTTTGCAAAGCTAAGAGCCGGAGACCGAGGTACAGGTGCTAACGGATGTGTGCACGCACTGTATGGAGAAGGCAGTTACTGTGTTGTGGATGGCCTACATGAAACCTACATCTGTGGAGCCATCCTGGTTAGAAGCCACCTGCTTTCCATTGCCATGGAGCTACTGGGGTGCCTGGTGCTGCAGGGGAGGTGAAGGTGCTGAAAAATCCAATACAGAAGCTGCACCAGGAAGAGCTATTCCTTGGCTGCTGAATGAAGAGCCATTGAATCATCGTGAGGAGCCTATTTTCTGTGGAAGGGCATTCGTTGTTGCAGACTTGTTCCACCAGAAGAGATTCCCACACTTCTGTTCCAAAAACTAGAAGCGAGTTCCACTTGGCTAAGCAGCCATAAGCGATGTTGGAGACATCCTCCTGTCAGCCTATGGAAGTGACTCCGACATCTGTGATCTAGCCACAAGAAGTGACATCGCTCACAACGATCCTACTACCAGGAGACTGATGGTGTGCTGGACTAGATTCTCCATAACAGACATTTCTAGGGTGGAAGGGGGCAGGTAGACAAGCCAGTAGTAGAAGCAGTGCTTTCTTGAAGTTGCAATCCACAGCCTTCTCCACAATTGATAGAACTTCCAAAGGTCACCTGAAAACTTACTGCCCTATGAAGAGTGATCACTGGGTAGAAGGCTACCTTATCCCTCTACCTCCCACAGCAACAGCATTGACAAAGATCAAGCTAATGACTCGATGACCATTGCTCCCCAGCAAACATTCTTTCACTTTAGGCGGGAAAACTTGCAAACTTGGTGGGTAAAAACTTGCCAGAAGTGTACCAAACATATGAATACTATTACATAGTTTTTTTGATGCCTTTAAAAACATGCAGATCCCTACTAAATGTCTGGCAACCAATCATTAGTTGAACTACAAGGCAGAGATTTCACATGAGTCTTCTCTGGGGGTGTTCACTTTCACCCTTCCCTCCTAGATGCTGTGAATCACTGATCGATACCGGTAGACCAGCTGAGCTGTGATTGGTAGTATTTGTGAGGGATTGGTGCAAACACAAGCCCCTAGAGAAGACTGAAGAAACGCCAAGTTGAACTGCAGAGCAGAAATTTCACATGATGGTCTCCAAAAGAAACAAGTGTGATTATCTCTGCAATGGAGTGACACAGCGCAAAACAGAAAACAATAGCAAAATCGGAGGAGCTCAAATTTTTACAAGGTTTACAGGGCACCACTTGTGAGTTTTGTTTATACCGCCGGATTGATGTCACTATTAAGTTTCCTGCCGTAGGTATTATATTCATAAGGTGCTGTCTTTGTCTTTCATCGGCCCGGCTCAGGTCAGTATTTTACAGGCTGTGACTTGTCAGATCGCTCCAGTGTTTGCTGGGTGATCCAGAAGTCAGAACTTGATAACTTGATATAAGTCTGAGAACCAGAACGAGTCTGTCATAGACTTTCATTGAGAGTTTGTGAACTTTTTATCAGTGATTTCAGGTCAGTCAGAAGTTGCAGTGGCTGACTATAATACTAGGGTCAGGGAACTTATTGGCACCATTCCATATTCTAAATATGTCCCTGCCTATTTTTAAGCAATCTTTTACCTCAAAGAATCAGCTGTGATCCCCTGCTGTCCTGCCTGTATAGTCTCTTTTGCGTCCTCCCCTGCCCAGGAGCTGTGGTATGATCAGACCATGTCCTGTATGGTCAGACACAGCCATTACACAGTACACAGCAGGGGCAGATTTATAAGATTATCTCAGCGCGGGCATTTTTTCTTCTTTCTCCACCCCTGGAGTGGTTCCACTAATCTAAAGGCCCCGTCACACTAAGCGACTTACCAGCGATCCAGACACCGATATCAAGGTGTCAGGATCGCTGGTAAGTCGCTATGTGATCGCTGGTGAGCTGTCACACACAGCTTCACCAGCGATCAGCACAGCGATGCCGAGCGTGCGGCATCGCTGGCCACCCCTGTAAAAAAAATAGAATTAAAATAAAAAATATTGTTGTTTTCACCTTCCGATGTCCCGCGCAGTCTTCGCGCGCCTCACCACGCTCCGGTCCCAGTGATCCTTTGCGAGAACGTGTCGCGGGCATTCGTGCAAAGGATCACTGGGACCAGGAGCGTGGAGAGAGGCAGGATGGCTGCGCGGAACGTCGGAAGGTGAGAATAACTATTTATTTTTTTTTATTTTTTTACACCTGATCGCTGGTCTCCCGCCTGTCACACAGCGATGCGTGCTGGCCAGCGGGAGACTAGCGACCAAAGAAATGTCCAGAGGTTTCCCAGAGCGATCAGCGATACCGGCAGGGGGGCCGCTCGCTGATCGCTGTCACACATAGCGATCTCGCTGGTGAGGTCGCTGTTGCGTCACAAAAGTTGTGACTCAGCAGCGATCTCGCTACCGAGATCGCTTCGTGTGACGGGGCCTTAAGTTCCCTGACCCTAGTATTATACTCACCAGCTACTTGTGGAACACGTGTACACATTGAATTGTGGGACTTAATTTTATTCCATGATCTATTGATTAAAATGTTTTTGTTTGGGGTGGGAAAACCCTTTTTAAGGGGAAGTTCACACTTGAGTTCTCTCATTTTTACTGAGCTAAAAGTGCCGCATGCTGGTCGCCTAATCCTTTGCCTACATGGTGAACCTGGAGGAAAGGCCGATATGTACAGCAGGCGCAACGTAGCCCACAAGGTAAAATTGGTGAATTTTCCCCGGTGGGCCTCTGTACAGGATCTGTGAATTATGCATTGGTCATTCTGCCATTTTCTTTATTATCCATTAGGTTAGTTTCAGGTGAGTAAATTATTGGTGCTTTTTCCCACTGTATTCCACATAATCCCACTGTCAGGTAGGGAATTGTAAGGATCTACACTGGAAGCTTCATGGATCCCCATGAATCTAATTTCTGGTCCTGAGATCTTTGGTCAGGACTTTCCTGTACTATGCTAATCTGAAGTTGGACTAACCCTTTCTTTCCCTCCCCAGAGGCACAGCAGATGTGGTTGAGCTTTATCAGCTGTGTAGCAGGGGGAGTCTTCCTGGCGGCCTGTCTGCTGGATATCGTTCCTGACTTTCTAAATGACATGAAGGAGGCGATGCAGGAGCATCAAATATCAGTAAGTGGACTTGTCCCAGCTGTGGATATGATGCTGCCATGTATGTGAGTTTAGATTTATTGGACTGGTGGTTTCATTTCACCACTGAGAAAGGAGCCAGAAAATACAAGTGACTTTAATACTTACCGTATCTGTAACCACATTGCATAGTAGATTTGTTCTTTTTTGGATTTAACCCCTTCTACCACTTTCACATATACAAGAAGAAAAAACCTAGAGCTCTCCCTGTGTGAATCTGCATTACCAGCACAATAAGGAAAGGTAAATGGCGCTCGCCTCATATGGTTGCGCTGGACGAACAAGTTAGGATGGGTAACTTCCCCAGACTGCTGCTGCTCTGACCGCCGGCTCCGAACGGCCCCCTGTGCAGGAGCTGAATCATGTTCTAGGATAAGTAAAGAGCAGATATTGTCCGGGCGCTGCAATGTAGGAGACAAGCCAAACCAGATGATGAAAATCTTTTACTGGCACTACGCGTTTCAAGCAAGGTCCATCCTCTTCATCGGGTGCATAAAAGTTAGAAGTCACTCGCAGCTTTTATAGAAATCAGCTGTGACGTAAAGGTGCAATATTTTACACATTACACGTACTTGATAGGAATCCATTCAATCATAAAGTGCTATTGTATGCACTCGGTGTGATAAATATTGCATCTTTACATCACTTCTGATTTCTATGAAAGCTGTGAGTGACTTAACTTGTATGCACCTGATGAAGAGGACGGACCGTGCTTGAAACGCGTAGTGCCATTAAATGGTTTCAGTCATCTGGTTTGGCTTGTCTTTTACATCGCAGCATACTAACAATATCTGCTCTTCATTTTCTTCGTCCACTTTCACATATATAAAATTGAACTGAAAATGAAACTTAAAGCATTGTTAAGCATAGGCAGACAATTTTGTCAATCCCAGAATCCTGCTTTTATTCTGTAAAGGGCTTGTCCAGCCTTAGACTAAAATCTGCAGTCTCTCTGTAGCTGCAGACTTGTGAATCCTCACATCGCGTGCACTGATCGCTGTCAGGATTCTCTAGTGGCAGCATTGGGAGCAGCAGGCGCATGACTGCAACTATACGATTTGCATACATTCAGTCTAGATGTGCAAGTGTATTGAGTGAGGTAGGACATGCTCTGTCAGAATGTGACTGGAAGTGTGCAAGTCGTATAACCACCCGCACCTGGCACCAGAGAATCCTCATAGCGCAATGTGAGGATTGACAAGTCTGCTGTCACTTTATAGCTGGACAACTCATGAATAGTGTTGAGCATTCTATTACTGCAAATATCGGGTATCGGCCGATATTTGCTGTATCGGAGTTCCGATACCGAGTACCGATGTTTTTACAATATCGAATACCGGAATCGGAAGTTCCCATAATGCAATGAGCCAGTTGTTAGCCATGTTAACTAATGGCATGGCTGTGATTGGCTGCTGAAATGATGTCATCATGATGCGCGGTCTGTGCAGGCCTGCCGGGGGGGTGTGTGTGTGTGTGTGTGTGTGTGTGTGTGGGCATCGTCCGATGGGACTACAAGTCCCATCGGGCTATGCCTGCTACAATGACAGTGATTGACACATTAGCCAATGATGGGACAGTAGTAGTCCCATCATCCGGCTAATGTGTTGAATGTAAAAAAAATACTACATACATATATACTACATAATGTACATACATACATATAGACATACAGTACATATAACATAGAGTACATACTCACTATCACTTGTCACTTTGATCCCCGAAGCCAGTGTCATCTCACTGTAAAAAAGAATTAAAATAGCAAACAACCAATATACTCCCTGATCCGCAGAAATCCATGAGTGTCCCACGACGATCTCCTGCAGTGCATCACTGAGAGGTTACTATAGTTCACTGGTCTCACTTTATGGCAAAAGCTGCATGGGAACTTTCTCACAGCGATGCCAAAAGTGAGACTAGGGACAATTTATTTATTTATTTTTTTTACAGTGCGGAAGGATACCTACCTCCCGTCATTGTATTCCTGGTGCCCCTAGAGAGCGGTCGCATCAGCTGATGCTGCTGTTCTCCACGGGAGATCGTCGTGGGACACTCGTGGATTTCTGCGGGTCAGGGAATATATTGCTTGTTTTAATTTTTACAGATGACACTGGCTTCGGGGATCAAAGTGACAAGTGATGGTGCGTATGTACTGTATGTCAATGTATTGTATGAATGTATTGTATGTTGTATGTCTGTAGCATGTTTTATGTATGTTGTATGAATGTAGAATATATGTTGTATGTATGGTTTTTTTTTTTTTGGTTTTTTTTTCTTGTTGTTTTTTACATTCAACACATTAGCCGGATGATGAGACTACTACTGTCCCATCATTGGCTAATGTGTCAATCACTGTCATGGTAGCAGGCATAGCCCGATGGGACTTGTAGTCCCATCGGACGATGCCTGCACACACACACAACCCCCAGCATGCCCGTACAGACCCAGCCCACACTCTTCCCCCCCCCCCCCCCCCCTCCCGAACTGGATGTGCAAGTAAAGAAAGTTTATTTTCATTCTGATACTTGTGCCCCATTGACTTGCATGGGTTTTCGGAATCGTCGATACCCAATACTTTTTGGGTATCGGTCCAATCCGATCTTTCACGATATCGGATGGTATCGCTCAACACTCATGAATATTTCAGGAAAACTTCCCAGTGTTTGTCAAAAGTCAAAGCTGAATAATGTTGCTCCTTCAGAGCACTTATTGGAAATAAACTTAACTTGTTTTCACAAGAAAACCCCCTATCATCTACTCAGACTGGGTAGGTTCACGTGAGCGTATCTTCCTTCTGAGTGCTGTCCGTGAACAAACAAGACTGCACTAGAACCAATGTTGTTCAGTGGGGCAGTTCTGATAAGGTTTTCTTGTTTTGTTTTTTTCACTGTCGAATCTGCATGTGACACTAAGCTGCATGCACTAGTTGCTTCCATATGTTAGGTCAGATTTGCCCATTTAAAGCTATAAGTTTATAGAAAAAAAAAAAAAACATCCCATAGGAAACCTCCATATATCTGTGTTTTTTTTTTTTTTTTTTTTTTTTTGTTTTGTTTTTTTCCTGGTGTTGTTGATGCACTGCAGATTTTTTAATATGGGAAACTGTGAATGGTCATGGATGACAAGTGGAAAAACGTCCCCGAGTTTTCTAGATTAAGCCCTTGACAATGTTTTATACGCTCATGTGAACCCAGCAGATAAGAGATAACTAAGGGCCCCGTCACACATAGCGACGCACCAGCGATCCCGACAACAACATGACCTTGTCAGGATTGATGGTGTCGCTACATGATCGCTGGTGAGCTGCCAAACAGGCAGCTTCACCAGCGATCAGCACCAGCGACACGCGGGTAACAGGCGACGCACGTCGCTTAGAAACCCGATGTGCATCTTACCAGCACGCTGCTGCAGGAAGCTGGTAACCAAGGTACACATCAGGTTTCTAAGCAGCGCGTGGCACTTAGAAACCCGACGTGTACCTTGATTACCAGCTCCCTGCACCAGCGCCGCTGGTAAACCTTCTGTTTACCTTAGTTTCCAGCTTGCTTGGTCTCCCGCCAGTCACATGCAGCGATGCGTGCTGGCCAGCGGGAGACCAGCGATCAAAAAAATATCCTGGCCATTCCAGGACGATCAGCGATAACCGGCAGGCGGGCCGGTCGCTGGTAAGTGTCACACACAGCGATCTCACTGTTGCGTCACAAAACTTGTGACTCTGCAGCTATCTCGCTAGCGAGATCGCTATGTGTGACGGGGGTTTTAGAGATCAGTGGGAGCCTGAGCGCTGGGAACCGCAGCAATCTGCAGATGGGAGCCATGATTTATGTGTTAAAATGGAGCAGCAATGCGCATGCTTGCCCCTTGCTCCATTCATTGTGAATGGGGCTTCCGAGCCCTTCATTTTGGCTTTTTTTCGGCAGCCCCATAAGGAATGAATTAAAGGGAATCTGTCACCCCTTCTTTGAGATATCATATAATGATATCATTCAATTGTGTGTCACATAAGGATTCTCTTAGTACTTTTGCTTCCCCCTGACCCTGCACCTTTCGTGCATAAATACCTTTTTTATATCGGTTCAGATGTACGTAAACTGCCGCAGTCCGGTCCGATGGACGGGGCTTATTTACCTGCTCCCCCTCCCTGTCTTGCTCTACACAAGGAGAAATTTGTAAAGCAAGACAGGGAGGAGGGAGCAGGGGTATAAGCCCCGCCCAGTGGACCAGACAGCAGCAGTTTACATACATCTGAACCAATATAAAAAAGGTATTTATGCATGAAAGATGTGGGGTCAGGGGGAAGCAAAAGTGCTAAGAGAATCCTTATGTGACACACAATTGAATGATATCATTATATGATATCTCAAAGAAGGGTGACAGATTCCCTTTAAGTTGTCAGTTGAGCATCCGACCTATAGCACCATTCTAATTTAGATAAAAGTACCATAGTGGGGGTAAGAATTCCTTGTTCTGCTGACTTGGTGCAAGTCCTGGTGGTCGGGCCCCAAATGATCAATAAGTTATCGCCTAATAATTTGTTTTCACTATACACACCCTGTAAAGGAAATCTGTAAGCAAGTTTTCGCTGTGTAATTTGAGGACAGCAAGAGGTAGGGGTTACAATACAGAATTCAACAATGTTTGACTATGACTTGTCAGGCTGTGTGATGTTCTTTACTTACACTGAAGGTTTTATCCCCAGGATATTATCACTGCTGTGACTAGCTAGCTCATAAGCACTCATCCTACTCCACCCCCTCCTGTGATTAGCTGCTCATGGTCTATAGGCAATGTACACAGAGAGCCTGGTGTGGGTGTGGTTAGCTTTCTAGGCTCTGCTGCATTGCTAAATATGAAAACTGTCATGACAGCTGCACCCAGTAAACTAAGTAACATATTGTTGGATTCAATGTCTTTCTCTATCTACATCATGATGCTGACAGATGCCCTTTAATTTTTACATTCATGCTGCTTTACAGAAATGGTACCCTTAAAAGGGTAGAGTGCCTTGCGATAGTATTCGGCCCCCTGGAACTTTCAACCTTTTCCCACATATCATGCTTCAAACAAAGATGCCAAATGTAAATTTTTGGTGGGATACAACTGTAAAGTTGAAAGAAATTTATTGGTTATTTTAAATTTTTGTTGAAATTCAAAAACTGAAAAGTGGGGCGTGCAATATTTGTCCCCTTTAACGTAATACTTTGTTGCACCACCTTTTGCTGCGATTACAGCTGCAAGTTGCTTGGGGTATGTCTATCAGTTTTTTACATCGAGAGACTGATTCTTGCCCATTTCTCCTTGGCAAACAGCTCAAGCTCAGTGAGGTTTGATGGAGATCGATTGTGAACAGCAGTTTTCAGCTCTTTCACAGATTCTTGATTGGATTCAGGTCTGGACTCAGAATGGCCAAGTCAAACACCTGGATACGTTTATTTGTAACATAGTAACACAGTTTTGAAGGCTGAAGGAAGACCTTATGTCCATCTAGTTCAGCCTATTTTTAGTGCAGCTGCTCTGCATTGTTGATCCTGGGGAAGGCGAAAAACCCACAGAGTAGAAGCCAATTTTCTCCATAGGGAAAAAAAATTCCTTCCCCCTAAGCTGGGTCAACCATCTACCTTGTGAACCATTCCATTGTAGATTTTGCTTTGTTTGGGATCATTGTCTTGTTTGAAGACAAATCTCTGTCCCAGTCTCAGGTCTTTTGCAGACTCCCAACAGGTTTTCTTCAAGAATGGTCCTGTATTTGGCTCCATCCATCTTCCCATCAATTTTAACAATCTTCTCGGTCCCTGCTGAAGAAAAGCAGGCCCAAACCATGATGCTGCCACCACCATGTTTGACAGTGGGGATGGTGTGTTTTGGGTGATGAGCTGTTGCCTTTACGCCAAACATATCGTTTGGCATTGTTGCCAAAAAGTTCGATTTTGGTTTCATCTGACCAGAGCACCTTCTTCCATATGTTTGGTGTGTCTCCCAGGTGGCTTGTTGCAAACTTTAAACGGCACTTTTTATTTATATCTTTGAGACATGGCTTTCTTCTTGCCACTCTTGCATAAAGGCCAGATTTGTGCAGTGTACGACTGATTGTTGTCCTATGGACAGACTGTCCCACCTCAGCTGTAGATCTCTGCAGTTCATCCAGCGTGATCGTGGGCCTCTTGGCTGCATCTCTGATCACTCTTCTCCTTGTTTGAGATGAAAGTTTAGCGGGGTGGCCGGGTCTTGATAGATTTGCAATAGTATGATACTCCTTCCATTTCAATATGATCACTTGCACAGTGCTCCTTTGGATGTTTTAAGTGTTGGAAATCACTTTATATCCAAATCCGGCTTTAAACTTCTCCACAACTTTATCACGGACCTGCCTGTTGTGTTCATGATGCTCTCTGTGCTTCAAACAGAACCCTGGGACTATCACAGAGCAGGTGCACTTATACGGAGACTTGATTACACACAGGTGGATTATATTTATCATCATTAGTCATTTAGGACAACATTGGATCATTCAGAGATCCACAGTGAACTTCTGGAGTGAGTTTGCTGCACTGAAAGTAAAGGGGCCGAATAATATTGCACACCCTACTTTTCAGTTTTTGACTTTCCACAAAAATTAAAAATGGCCAATAAATTTTGTTCAACTTCACAATTGTGTCCCACTTGTTGATGCTTCACCAAAAATTTACATTTGGCATCTGTTTGAAGCATGATATGTGGGAAAAGGTTAAAAAGTTCCAGGTGGCCGAATACTTTTGCAAGGCACTGTATATGCCCACGATCCGGAGTTGCAGTGTATTTGATGCTGCGTACTTATGCAGCGTCAAACCTGCAGCGGCTAGCTGTTGCAGCATAGTGGATGTGATTTCAAAAACTCCCGTGTCCACAGACGCTTGTGAATCACCCACGCAGACGGACATGCAGTACGTCTTTCCTGACGGCAGCACGTCCATTTATCTTGTAGAGAGACCAATAGAATGTATTGGATGCGGTAAATCTGCACGGTTCAGTGAACACATGAGGACTTACTTGCGTTGAGTAGACTGCAGCGCTTTGGATGCAGCGAACATACACTGCATCCAAAGCGCTGCAAACATACACTGCGTCCAAGGCGCTGCTATTTCCGGATCGTGGGCACCCGGCCTAATAGCCCTTACAAATTCCCAATGTAGCTCTGTCAACTGTTTTGCATGAGCAGAAAAAAGGCGCAAGAATGATTGAAAAACTGCCACGGAAGCCACTTCAGGAAAGCAATTAGCATTTTCCTGAAGCGGCATCTCCTGGGAAAACTCGTCTGGTGCACCACTATCTAAAAGACGTTGTGTGACATCCTATTAACGTTTGTAAGGACTGAGAGTTTTTTCACTAATTTATGTGGTTTTCTCATTTCATCTTTAGACAAATTTCCCTCTGCCGGAATTCATCTTGGGGCTTGGAGTCCTCCTGGTGCTGATTGTAGAGCGCATTGTTCTGGAGTGCAGTAATGGGATGACTGAGGAGAACGCCCCGTTGTTATCCAGCAGTTCCAGCTCTGCAGCTGTTCAGGAGCATGGCCACTCTCACAACGTAGCACACGCCAGGCGCCACTTCCACGTGGATTTCAATGCTCACTCCTCCTTCCGCTCATTTATACTTATCCTCTCCTTGTCTCTGCACTCCATCTTTGAAGGAATTGCCATTGGGCTACAGAGCGCAGACACAGAGGTCCTCCAAATAGCGATTGCCATTCTCATCCACAAAAGTATCATTGCTGTGAGTCTATCGCTGCTCTTAATGCAGAGCAATGTGAAGATCAAGTGGTTTGTGCTTTCAATGGTCATGTTTGCCCTCATGTCCCCTATAGGTATAGGCATAGGGATTGGGGTGATGCAGACGCAGAGCAATGATAGCAGTCTGATTCAGGCTACTCTAGAAGGGTTAGCTGCCGGGACCTTCGTGTACATAACCTTCCTGGAGATTCTACCTCATGAACTAAACTCCAACAAATGGCGACTGCCTAAAGTCATCTTTATACTGCTGGGATTTTCTGGTATGGCAGGACTAAGGTTTTTAGGGTGAAAATAATTCTCCATCATGTTTTTGTATTTTTGTGCTTGCCGTTATTTACCTGAGAGACTTGAAGGAAAGGGAGACGTTTTATTTTAATTTTTTTATGCACTAAGAATTGCGTAGATTTTTTTTTTTTTTTTTTTTTTTTTTTTCTTTATTACACTTTTATTGTTTCCCATTTCCCAAACATTTAAATGACCAAACAGGAGAATCGTGAAAGCCTCAATATAGTAGTAGGATCTTCAATGAACTAATTGTGGACATTTCTATATTTCTCTACTTAGTTTTTAGTTCTTGAAAGCATTTTTTTTTTTCTTTTAATCTGCCAACTTTTTGATGTTTAGCCAGTCTAAGGAAAACAATTAGTAGCCAATTGTGTGATTTCCTGAGAAATAACATTGATGGCCTAACAATAGGATCAAACGCTTGTCTTCTGCAATCAACAGAAACATTACGCCATGGCATGTTAATATGATATTAATGCTCATACAATATGTTGAATGTCCAATTTAAAGAAGCACGATCATTAACTTTTTCTTAAACTTGTGTATATTTTAATGTAGTGTCAGTTTAATAGTCGTCTATCGCTAACCTGTCCAGATCACAATGCTGTGGGAGTCTTTTACAATGTCAAGTTCCAGAGCCTCGTTATGATGTAAAAAAAAAAACCGCTTCTGGGTCCCACTGCGGTGTAGTCAGGAGAGTCTGCATTGCCATCAAGTTACTCAGAATAGGAATGTAATGGAACTGGAAACAGAAGAAAGCGATGGGTTACATGAACAACCGGACTCTACACGACACGAACATTACACAGGTTTGGAGGAAAAAAGGTAATGGGAGTGCTTCCTTAACTCACCCAGCCCTGAATTTATTCTTCATATAAGCCATCAATGTCATTTCCTTGAATGGATTTTTAATAAGCTAGTGCCTTTACTTATACTTTATAAGTGTGTACAGTTGCTAAAAACAAATAAACTGTTACCAAATTCTCTTATTGAGTTTCCTTATGTGTTTTGTGTTTAATAATATCTACTTCCGTTGTAATGTCATATATATATACTATACACTGTATTTATGGCCTTGGACAGGGTTAAAAAAAAAGCGTTAACCCCTTCACTACCAAGGATGGTTTGCAGGTTAACTCCCGGGCCAATTTTTACAATTCTGACCACTGTCCCTTTATGAGGTAATAACTCTGGAACGCTTCCATGGATCCCGGTGATTCTGACATTGTTTTCTCGTGACATATTGTACTTCATGTTAGTGGTAAAATTTCATTCAAATAACTTGCGTTTATCAAGAAAGCGGAAATTTGGCGAAAATTTTTAAAATTTCGCAATTTTCCAACTTTGAATTTTTATGCCCTTAAATCACAGAGATATGGCACACAAAAAAATTAAATAGCATTTCCCACATGTTTACTTTACATCAGCACAATTTTGGAACCAAAATTTTTTTGTTTTTGTTTTTTTTGTTAGGGAGTTATAAGGGTTAAAAGTTGACCAGCGATTTCTCATTTTTACAACACCATTTTATTTTTACGGACCACATCACATTTGAAGCCACTTTGAGGGGTCTATATGATAGAAAATACCCGAAAGTGACACCCTTCTAAAAACTGCACTCCTTAAGGTGCTCAAAACCACATTCAAGAAGTTTATTAACCCTTCAGGTGCATCACAGGAGTTTTTTTGAATATTTAAAAAAAAAAAAAATGAACATTTAACTTTTTTTCACAAAAAAAAAAACTTCAGGTTCAATTTTTTTTTTTATTTTACCAAGGGTAACAGGAGAAATTGGACTGAAAAAGTTATTGTGCAGTTTGTCCTGAGTACGCTGTTACCTGATATGTGGGGGGGAACCACTGTTTTGGCGCATGGCAGAGCTCAGAAGGGAAGGAGCACCATTTGACTTTTTCAATGCAAAATTGGCTGGAATTCAGATCGCACGCCATGTCACGTTTGGAGAGCACCTGATGTACCTAAACAGTGGAAACCCCCCCACGAGTGATCCCATTTTGGAAACTAGACACCCCACCCCACCCCAGGAAGCGGTACAATTAAAAAATCATATATTTTTTTTCCACAAAAATGATCATTTCACACCCAATTTTTATCTTCCCAAGGGTAACAGGACCCTAGTGCGCTGATACCCCACATGTGGGTGTAAATGACGCGATTGGAAAACCCCTGATGTACCAAAACAGTGGAAACCCCCCACAAATGACCCCATTTTGGAAACTAGACCCCCCAAGGAACTTATCTAGATGTGTGGTGAGAACTTTGAACCCCCAAGGGCTTCACAGAAGTTTATAACGACAGGGCGTGAAAATAAAATCATTTTTTTTCACACACATGATCTTTTAGTCACCAATTTTTATTTTCCCAAGGGTACCAGGAGAAATTGGACCCCAAAAGTTGTCCAATTTGTCCTGCGTACGCTGATACCCCATATGTGGGAGAAAACTACTGTATGGGCACACGTCTGGGCTCGGAAGGGAAGTAGTGACGTTTTGGAATGCAGACTTTGATGGAATGGTCTGCGGGTGTCATGTGCGTTTGGAGAGCCCCTGATGTACCTAAACTACTGAAACTCCCCACAAGTGACCCCATTTTGGAACTAGAACAAAAGTTCATCTCAGTATTTTGTTATATATCCTTTGTTGGCAATGACACATGTCAAACTTTTTCAGTAAGTCTTCACAAGGTTGGTGGTATGTTGGCCCTTTCCTCCATGCAGATCTCCTCTAGAGCAGTGATATTTTGGGCCTGTTGCTGGGCAACAGGGATTTTCAAATCCCTCCAAAAGTTTTCTATGGGATTGAGATCTGGAGACTAGCTAGGCCACTCCAGGACTTTCATATGCTTCTTATGAAGCCACTCCTTCGTTGCCCTGGTGATGTGCTTGGGATCATCATGCTGAAAGCCCCATCCACATTTCATCTTCAATGCCCTTGCTGATGGAAGGATGTTTGCACTCATAATCTCACAATACATGGCCCCATTCATTCTTTCATGTACACGGAACAGTCGTCCTGGTCTCTTTACAGAGAAACTGCCCCAAAACATGATTTTGCCAACCCCATGCTTCACAGTAGGTATGGTGTTCTGTGGAAGCAGCTCTGTATTGTCTCCTCCAAACACAACAAGCTTTGTTTCTACCAAACAGTTCTAGTTTGGTTTCATCAGATCATATGACATTCTCCCAATCCTCTTCTGAATAATCCAAATGCTCTCTAGCAAGCTTCAGATGGGCCCGGACATGTACTGGCTTAAGCAGGGGAACACGTGTGGCACTGCAGGATCTGAGTCCCTGGCGGTGTAGTGTATTACTGATGGTAGCCTTTGTTATGGTGTTCCCAGCTCTATGCAGGTCATTCACAAGGTCCCCTGTTGTGAATTCGCTTTCTGGCCTTCCTCTGGTTTTTACTGAAGGTAGTGGAGTTGGTCAAATTGACAGAGGGGTTGAGTTCTTCTGGGCTCCCTCTGGTGGTTACTGGAGGTAATGGAGCTGATCTGATTAACAGAGGCTTGCCACCTGATAATGAGGATGACTATTGGAGATCATCCCTGCTGGTGATTTTCTTCCTGCCTCCTGAGGTCTTTGTTTCCAGCTCAGTCCCTGCATGTTCAGCTAAGTGTTCATTTGCTATTCTGTTTACATTTGATCTGGTTTTGTCTCTCAGTTTTGTGTGGGTCAGCCAGCTCCAGCTGGGGCTGTGATGAATCACTGTCCATATGTTACTGCTTGTGCCAGTTTGTTTTTGTCCCTTATTAGACTGGCCTCTTTTTTGCTCTGCTTTCAGAATATACCAGAGTGCTGATATAGTGGGCGAAGTGGTGCGACTTCAGTATTTTTGTGAATCAGATGTGTTGGACCTTTTGCAGGCTTTTTTGCATGATTGCAAGAGTGTCTTTCCTCTCCTGTCTAGTCAGTGTGGGCCCCATCATTTGCTCTGTTTTCCTGCCTGCATTTGTGTTATCTTGTCTCACCAACAATATATGTTTGGGGGCTATCTATTCCTTTGGGGTCTGCTCTGTGGCAGTTTAGATTTCCCCTTTCTTGCTTTAGGCTTAGTTAGCTCTCCGGCTGTACCGAGGTGTCTAGGATCATAGTAGGCATGCTCCACGGCTACTGCTAGTTGTGTGGATAGGATCAGGGGTATGCAATCCGCTTAGTTACCAACCTCTCTGGTTTTCTGTGGCTTAGCTTGGGCTTGCTCTCCTCCTCGGTGACCCAATCATAACATTCCCCCGTGTTGTTCTGGGACTCTTGCTCTTGTGATAATTTTGACCCCACGGGGTGAGATCGTGCGTGGAGCTCCAGATCGAGGGAGATTAGTGGTCTTGTATGTCTTTCATTATCTTATTATTGCTCCCACAGTTGATTTCATCACACCAAGCTGCTTGCCTATTACAGATTCAGTCTTCCCAGCATGATTGGGGGGGGGGGGGCTACAATTTTGTTTCTGGTGTCCTTCGATAGCTCTTTGGTCTTCTCCATAGTGGAGTTTGGAGTATGACTGTTTGAGGTTGTGAACTGGTGTCTTTTCTACTGATAACAACTTCAGACAGGTGCCATTACTACAGGTAATGAGTGGAGGACAGAGGAGCCTCTTAAAAGAGTTACAGGTCTCTGGGAGCCAGAAATCTTGCATGTTTGTAGGTGACCAAATACTTATTTTTCACCATAATTTGTAAAATAAATGTTGCCAAATCAGACAAGGTGATTTTCTGGATTTGTCTTCTCATTTTGACTCTCATAGTTGTGGTCTACCTATGATGTCAATTTGTGTGCTGACAGTGCGCTCTCTTGGCAGTTCATAAT
Organism: Dendrobates tinctorius; assembly: GCF_039654945.1. NCBI lineage: Eukaryota > Metazoa > Chordata > Amphibia > Anura > Dendrobatidae > Dendrobates > Dendrobates tinctorius. The sequence continues at coordinate 38,234,630 of NW_027361690.1, forward strand.
TTCTTATCATAGCCGGCAGGGGAGCGCATGGTCACTGCTTTGTAAGGAATATTGCAGTGACAAGGGTGGTTGCGCTGAGCATATGTTGAAATTGACAACCAATACATGCTCAGGATAGCTGAAACTAGCCCAGCCCTTGGAATGGATGTTGCTAATGGTTCTTCATTTCAGGGTGGGGACATGGGCTGTGGCATCCACCGCAGCTTCTGTCCCCTTAATTGACAATGAGTGAAAGGATTGAAACTATAACAATATTCAAAGGAAATATTGCCATAATTCTACACTTGAAGATACTAATGCAGTCATTGAGTATGCATATTAGAGAAAAAAAAATAAGGTGATCCGCAGTGCAGTGATCACTATGGATATGGGATTCAACTGTAAGTCAAGGAGACTTCATTAGAATTCTTCACTTGGAGGCCATACACATAATTATACTGGGGCCTCCGACATGGAAAGGAATGGGCATATTACATTTCAGCATGCCTGATCCATCTAAACAGTAACTAGGAAATTGGGAAGGATAGGATTAACAAAAGGACAAGAGTATTAAGCCCCTATAGTGACCAGGTCTCCTGTGACTGTTTATTCAATGGTTAATCTTTATCCAATTTTAATGATTACAGGGTTGGGTCAAGCAAAAGTGAAATGGAGACAATGTGAACTAATGCATGCTTGTTATGATTACAGATATTTTCTTTCTAATATAAACCTAACTCTTAAAGCCCTTTTACATTTAGCGATGCACCAGCGATCCAACCAGCGATCCGACCCGGTCAGGATCGCTGGTGCATCGCTAAATGATCGCTAGTGAGCTTTCATACAGAAAGATCTCACAGCGAAGCAGCAGCGACGCAGCGCACGATACTTACCATTCACACACAGCGATCCTGACATCCTCCCGCCCGCCTCCACGCGTCGCTGAACGTCACAGCAGGAAGTCTCAGCAGGAAGCGCCCGACGAGAAATGGAGCTGGACATTCTCGCGCGATCAGCGATGGACAGCGGGGGAGCCGGTCGCTGGTAAGTATCACACATAGCGATATCGCTAGTAATATCGCTATAACGTCACAAAACCAGTGACGTTTTAGCGATATTGCTAGCGATATTGCTTAGTGTAAAACCCCCTTTAGATGCATTCAATGGAAGTGTTAAATCATTCCCTAAGGCTGTGTGCACACGTGCGGAATTCCCCTGGATTTTTTGCAAAAAATAAGCAACGCATTGTATTCAATGGCATTCTGCACATGCTGTGCTTATGCGTATTTTTCCACGGCGGAATCGCATAGCAGAAAAATACGCAGCATGATCATTCTTTTTGTGGAATCGCGGGAATTGCACACGCATAGAAATGCATTGTTCCGCTTACTTTCCGCATGTGGCTATGGCCACCATGCGCAAAGAAAGCGGAAAATGTGCGGATGGTACCCAGGGTCTGGAGGAGAGGATACTCTCCTCTAGGCTCTGGGTACCATATCCCTGTAAAAAAATTAGAATTAAAATAAAAAATCGTGATCTTCTTACCTTCCGGCGTTCCCAGGCCTCAGCGATGCTCCGGCAAGTCCTGTTCCCAGTGATGCCTTGTGACAATGACCTGTGATGTAGCGGTCTCGCATGATGCTACGTCATCTGGGGTCATTGTTGCAAGGCATCGCTGGGAACGGGACTTGCCGGAGCATTGCTGAGGCCTGGGAATGCTGCAGGGGAGGCCGGAAGGTGAGAATATCTCACTTTTTTTTTTTAAACTTTATCTTTTTACTACAGCCTCAATAGTAAAAAGTTGGTCACACTCGTCAAACACTATGTTTGACGAGTGTGACCAACCTGTCAATCAGTTTTCCAAGCGATGCTACAGATTGCTTGGAAAACGCTAGTATTCTTCAGGCTAATTACGCTTGCAAAACGCAAATTACGCATGTGGATTTGTCTTGTATTTCCCGCAGCAGGGAGTTGCGGAATTGCTGCGGAAATTTCCGTGGAAATTCCACACGTGTGCACATAGCCTAAGGGTATGTGCACATATTTCTGCATCAAAAATGTCTTTTGGCAGGGGAAAAAAGACCTTCTGATGTGGCTATTTTTATGCATTTTTCACCTTCAGTAGAATGTGTTGAAAATGCCTCAGATCTGAAACAGCTTAAAGTCTGTACGAAAAAAAATCATGTATATGCATGTTTCAGAAATCTCATTCACTTTGCTGGGACAACGCTACAGCCAATTGCTGGACTCAACTCTTGCCATGAACTTGGGTAGAGCTGCAGTGCTCTTAATGAACTGCAGGACTAGCAAACACAAACTGAGAAGGACCCTTGTGCAAGAACAATATTTAGACCCTGTGCAGTCCAAGAGCTCATCACAATGCCACCTGTTTTGGAGGTGGAAATGGGCCCCCTTTCCTCTTGCGTCCCCGTGTGGTTGTAGTAATGTCATCCCCTCCATTGCAGCCAACAATGGCCATTGAGATCAGTTGCAGAGACTGGGCTGGACCTATGAAGGGTGAGTAATGTCAACTTTCTTTTTTCCCTGAGCAAACTGCAGCTGGGGAAGAGTGGTTTTCTGAATCCAGACAACCTTTTAAGATTATCGATATTTTAATACATCTGATCAATGTTTTGCTACTTGGCAGCAGCATCAGTGGATTGTAAGTACAGTGCCTGAGTAGCAGTCACCTGGAACTTATAGCAAAATTCATTGCACTTTTAGGACACATTCACACTTTCAGTATTTAAGTATTTCCCATCAGTATGTGTAAGCCAAAATCAGGAGTGGGTGATAAATACAGAAGTGGTGATGTGTTTCTATTATACTAGTCCTCTGATTGCTCCTCTCCTGACTTTGGCTTAATCAGAGGAAAAGTATAATGGAAACACATCAACAGTCACCACTTCTGTATGTCTTGGCTTACAAACACTGACATAAAATACTGACCAAATACTCAATGTGTGAACGTGGCCTTAGCCCTATTTTAATCTAGAAAATGGGAGGGGCATGGTTTAGAGTGTTTCCACAGAAAAACAGTGCAACATAAGCTAACCATAAGGCCTCTCGCAAGTCTTTGTCTCAGGTATGTGTGGTTAAGTTTTCACACATACTGGAGACACACACACACACGTCAGTATGTTTTCACAGACCGTGTGTCCATGGGCAAAATCCGCTGACATGTCCATTTTCACCCTCAGCAGGGGCCGCAAAACATCCCGCACACGGATGACACGTCATTCATCCGTGACACGCGCCAGAGAAGCGGCGGTACAGTTTGCGCTGTTCATGGGTGCTCAAGACTGCTCTCATCCTCCCCTGCTCTGCTGCCAATCAGCATGAGCAGGGGAGAATGATGAGTTGTATTCAAGTGAGAACAATGACAGCAGGCAGCGGCTGTTTGGACTATTAAGGGCCCGTTACACATAGCGATATCGCTGTAACGTCACTGGTTTTGTGACGTAGCAGCGGTATTGCTAGCGATATCGCTGCATGTGATACTTACCTCCGGCCGGCTCCCCCGCTGTCTGTCGCTGATCGCGCAAGAACGTCCTGGACCATTTCTCGTCGGGCGCTTCCTGTGGCGCCGACGAGCGACGCGTGGAGGCGGGCGGGAGGACGCAGGATCGCCGCGTCTGACAGGTAAGGCCTGTTTCACACTTCCGTTTTTGTGTCCGCCAAACGGATCCGTTTCCGTTTTTTTGACGGAAACTGATGCAAACGGATCCGGTTTTTTAAAAACGGATCCGTTTTTTTGACGGATCCGTGGTAACCGTAATGGAAGTCTATGGGACAAAAAAACGGATCCTGCAAAAAATGGCGGATCCGTTTTTTTACGGAAAACAACGGATTTTGACGGATTTGAAAAAACGGAAGTGTGAAACAGGCCTTAGTAGCGACCCCCGACCGCTGCTATGTCGCTGGTGAGATCTGCCTGTGTGGCAGCACACTAGCGACCACTTAGCGATGCACTAGCGATCCATATCGTCGGGATCGCTGGTGCATCGCTTAGTGTAACGGTACCCTTACTCCTACCAACCAACACCTACTTCCACTAATAACAGTAACGGGCAGCGGCTGATGGGAGTATGCCTCATCTGCCGCCTGCGCTAAAAATAATTGAAAAATCCTGTGTGGGTTCCCATGTTTTTTTTTAACCAGGCAAAATTTATAGTTTGGGGCTACAACCCTCAGCTGTTATCTTCAGCAAGGCTGGTTATCACGAATAGAGGGGTCCCCACACTGTTTTAACGCTCATCATTCTCCCCTGCTTGCGCTGATCACCGGCAGAGCAGGGGAGAATGATGAGAGCAGTCTTCAGCACCCGGTGCTAGGGAACAGCACTTACTGTAACGCTTCTTCCCTGGCTCCCATCCGTGTGGTACTGATGGTTGCCATCTGTATTGCACAAACGGACACTGACCTCTCCGGTATCGTTTTTTTCCGGTACTGGAAATATCAGGACATGTGAAACTGGCCTAAGGTGGAGTACAGTTAGACACAAGTGTCAAAAGGTGCAACAAATCTATCCTCCTGCATCAGTCACTGTCCTAAATTCGGGAGCATTTTCAGACTGTTCAGCCTTAAGGCCCCGTCACACATAGCGAGTTTTGTGACACAACAGCGATCTCACCAGCGAGCGCTGTGTGTGACAGCGATCAGCGACCGGCCCCCCTGCCGGTATCGCTGATCGCTCTGGGAAATCTCTGGACATTTCTTTAGTTGCTGATCTCCCGCTGGCCAGCACGCATCGCTGTGTGTGACAGGCAGGAGACCAGCGATCAGTGATAAAATAATAAAAAAAAATTACTATTCTCACCTTCCGACGTCCCGTGCAGTCTTCCTGCCTCTCTCCACGCTCCGGTCCCAGTAAACCTTTGCAAGAATGACCGTGAGAATGGACGTCATCGCGGTAATTCTCGCAAAGGCTTACTGGGACCGGAGCGTGGAGAGAGGCGGGAAGACTGCACGGGACGTCGGAAGGTGAGAATAACAATTTATATTTTAATTCTATTTTTGACATGAATCAGCGCTGAACACAGCGATGCCGCACGCGCGGCGTCTTTGTGCTAATTGCTGGTGAAGCTGTCTGTTTGACAGCTCACCAGCGATCACATAGCGATTTACCAGCGATCCTGACACATTGATATCGTTGTCGGGATCGCTGGTAAGTCGCTTAGTGTGACGGGGCCTATAAGGTGCCCATACTTTTAAGATAAGAAAAACAAACCTTCCGAAGTTGTGTAGGTCGACCATCTGATGTATGAGACAAGGGTTGGGTGGTTTGAATTTAATTGCTAAATCCTTTCATTCTGCAGAGAAGCCACTGATAGACAAGCCTGGCAGCGCCTGACTCCATAAAGAACATAAGAATCCTTGGCAGAGCATGCACAAGTACGTTATATTAAGGAAATACATTACCTTCATACTGTTTCCAGTCTAAATATTTCCAGACATGGTAATAAAATGAATTGTGTAATGACAAATTTACATGTAATACCAACAGATGTTACATTAGTAAATTTTTAATTATATTACAGAATTTGAAGGGTTTGTCCACCATAATTACCTAATGTGTTGGGTAAAAGCCATACAGTGGACAGGAGAACTGTGCAGTATATGAGGAAGCCGACACTAACAAGTGGAGGAGGAGAATTATTAATTTTTTTGACATTTATTCCATGGCACTTACATGTGAAGGGGCATACATGGATAAGTACAATAAACATGAGCAATATAAGGCACACACAAGAACAAAAGGAGAGAGGACCCTGCCCGCGAGGGCTCACTGTCTACAGGGGATGGGTGAGGATACACTAGGAGAGGGTAGAGCTGGTCATGTGGCGGTTCAGTAGACTGAGGATCACTGCAGGTTGTAAACTTCTCGAAAAAGGTTGGTTTTCAGGTTCCTTTTGAAGGTTTCTGTGGTAGGTGAAAGTCTGATATGTTGGGGTAGAGAGTTCCAGAATATAGAGGAAGCACAAGAGAAGTCTTGTATGTGGTTGTGGGAAGAAGAGCTAAGAAGGGAGTAGAGAAGGAGATCTTGAGAGGATTGAAGGTTGCGTGTAAGTAAGTATCGGAAGACCATGTCTCTGATGTATGGAGGAGACAGATTGTGGAAGTCTTTGTAGGTCATAGTTAGGGTTTTGAACTGGAGCCTCTGGACAACAGGAAGCTGGCTTCCCTCTCTATTTTCTTGTTGTTGTTTTGTGGCTGACCACCACTGTTGCCGTGCACGCTTGGTTATGTCCGCCATAATTTTTCTGTGTTCATTGTGATGGATTAGGCTGCTGTGCACACATGGCAGCCCCACCCTGCCCCAAGCTTTATTTAATTGTGCACCTGTGTCTGGACCAACATCGCCATTCATCTATGTTTGCTGGTCAGGCAATGTGTGGAGGCCATTCCTGATATGTCTGTGTTCAGACCTGGTTGGCCTTCATCTGCACTTGCTTCATCTGGCTTCATGGGAGCGATCCAGTAATGTTCAGGTACAGATTGCACTTGATGTGGTCATGCTCTAAATGTATTTAGGAGGCCGCAATGGCACAGCATTTATTAAAAATATATAGAGTAGGACCCCCCCCATATGAGATTGCTTTGGCGCGGCGGGGTGGCTCAATTGAATTGATCAATTTTTTTGCTAAATATCTCATTTTTGAATACAGCTAGACATTATGTGCATATGCCCTCCAATTTATGCGTCCTAACCTTAAGCAGTGCTGGCTTCCCCCTCTATTTTCTAGTTACTTTGTAATACACCCCTTGTCACAATTCCTCGGTCATGTATCCGTATGTACATGCAATTTGCAGGCTTGCGGACATGACCTGACTTTAGTTTGTGCCACTTCTCTGAATGTTCTTTAGAGAGAAGCAAATATGACTTTAGTCGGCTCGATACAAGTCATGTGACCGTCCACTCATGTTGCAAATACAGGGGAATCGTGACCGGTTGTACATTGCACCCTGACCTGATTTTCCTGTCAAGAGCAACTGCAGACGTATCTTTTCAGCTCAGAAAGCCCCCTTTAAGAATCTGTTCAGATTTAGCAGTTATTCTGCAGATCCGGATTTGTGAAATTTAAAAAAAAAAAAAAAAAAAAAATCTGCTGTTAAATGTTTGTGGAAATTTACACGCTTTGCTGATTTTAAATTAGCATAATGTCAGTCCTTCCTATAGATTCTTGTTGCGAATTCTAGGGATTTTGGGGGTAGATCTGCAACAGATTCTATTAATTTTCTCGTGGACATATTGTAACTATTTCCTTATTTTTCACTGTTTTAATGTATTTTTTTTCATTGTGTCAAATCATATTCGGGATTTTACATGATGTGAAGCTTCTGCCAGTAGAGGTCATACACAGATCGTGTATGCTGTGCCCGGCTTGTCATTTCTACTTCTGATGAATGGGCATAACCTGCATGTATGCTTGGTGACGCACTCAGCCCACATCTTTAAGGGCGTTCCTCCATTCTGAAAACTAATCTTGTGAAAGGAGCAGCCGGACGCACCCATAATGTTGTAGACTAGTCACAGAAATCTCTGCATTAACACGTCCGCTTTAGTGAAACTTTAGGATTTAATGCCAGAAACTGGAACAAATTCATATCATGTCAAGATGTTTAAATTTCTTCTAATAATAATTTTCCATCCTGTAAAAGAGTAAATTCTTTCTAAATTGTCAGTAACGTGTCAGCTGGAAAACCTAAAATAATGTTGTCAAGTATATACAGAAGAACGAACTTAACCCCTTAGTGACCAGGCAATGTTTCGGAGGGGAGGGGGTTAATCTGAGATGCGTCAATGTGTCAACAACTATGGAATGTTTCAACATATCCCAGTCATTTTGAGGGTTATTTTTGTGACACATAATGTTAATAATAAAGTTAAGTCAATAGGTTTTGCGTTTATTTGAAAAAAATAAATTTCAAATTGTGATTCTCACTTTAATCCATATAGCCATACCACACAAAACAAAGGGGGTGTCTGGTCCAAATCGATAGGTCTGCAGTCACTGTGTGAGACTGTGGACCTATGAATTCCCCCCATGCAGTGTGCAAGGATTTGCCGGCTTCTGAGCCAGGACCAGAAGGTATGTATACTTTAGGCCGGGATCACACATGTGAGAAACTCTAATGAGTCTTGCATCTTAATACCCAACACTGCCGCCGGCACTCGGGAGCGGAGCGTGCGGCTGCATAGAAATAGATGCAGCTGCTCGCTCCGCTCCCGAGCGCTTGCGGCAATGCCGGGTATTGACGTGCGAGACTCGTCCGAGTTTCTCACAAGTCTGACCCCAGCCTTATACAAACTCTTGGCCAGAGCCCAACCTCACTCCATACACCTGTATTGATCAATGCCGCGTCCTGACTAGTGACATGGCCGTCCAGTGGATGTAGCCAACATTAATACAAGTGTATGGCGTGAGGCCGGGAGTATGTATAACTCATACATACCCTCTGCTCCCTGCTCAGAAACCGGCAAATCCCCAGTGAATGCACTGGGGGGGGGGGTGGATTCATAAGTCTACAGTCACACGGGGACTGTAGACTTATCTATTTGGACTGTACAGCCCCTTTAATAAATAACCTTTGCCTCATGGATGCTTTGCATCAGTAACACTTGTAAAATGTTCTATTATTTTGTTAAAAGGTTTAAAAATTTAACAGCAATTTTTATAGTTTTCAAGAAAATTTACAAAACAATTTTTCAGGGACCTATTCAGTTTTTGAATTATTTATTTGAAAACATCCAAAAGTGAGACCATTTTAAAAACGGTGTCCCTCAACATATTCAAAACTGCTCTCCGGTAGTTTTATTAACCGCAAGCAAAACCTTCTTTCTTAGTAGTACAGAAGCAACGTCACAAAAGCAGGCTTTGCTGTGTTTTTGGTGCTTTTTTTTTTTTTTTTTTTTTTCTGCATTTTTATCAGGGTATATTTGTTTCTCGTGCATGCTGATAAAGTTTAGTGCTTAAAAAATAATCTGATTGTGCTTAATCAAGTTTTGGCATTAAAAACCTGATACCTGAATTTTTTGCATTGAGAAAACTGAGCTGAAAGAAGTAACATGCTGCATTTTGCAAAAATGCAGTTCTTTGACAAAACAGGAAAAAAACAATCAGTGTGCATATGATATACTTTGCTGGTACTGTAAAACGCAGCTGAAAATTTGCATTAAAAAACCGCTGAAAAAGTGCAACGTGTGAATATAGCTTAAGGCCGGGGTCACACTTGCAAGTGCAATGCGAGAAACTCGCGACTCAATACCTGGCAGCAGGACTGGAGCGTTCAGCTGCATAAAAAGACATGCAGCCGCACACTCCGGTCCCGAGTGCCGGCGGCAGTGCCAAGTATTGAGGCGCGAGTTTCTCGCAAGTGTGACCCCCGGCTTAAGGCTACTTTCACACTTGCGTTTTTTTGCTGCGCGTTTTTTGCACACACAAACGTATGGAAAAAAATGCATCGTGCGTTTTTTTGCGGGTTTTGGTGCATTTTTTTAAAAACGCATGCGTTTTTTTGCGCATACGTGCGCATTACAATGAGCACCCATAGACTTTATTGGGTGTTTTGCTGTAAAAAACGCATTGCGTGCGCATGCGTTTTTTGGGGGCAAGTCGGACGCACAAAAAATGCAGCAGGATGCATTTTGTGCTCCCGAGCGCACACTGCAAAAAAAGCATGCGCATACAAACGCGCACCCATGTTAAAGTATAGGGGAAAAACGCATGCGATTTTTGCTCTAAAAAGCAGCACAAAAAAACTCAAGTGTGAAACCAGCCTCAGACTGTTGGTTGGCTGTGAATTGTCATGTCAAACATCAGGACCACACAATCATGATCTCGGGGTTCCGATGTGGTTAAAGAGGGAGCCCCCACATTCTGTTAGCCATCTAGATGCCGTAGTGACTATTGATAGGGGCATATAAACAGCCATGGTCGGTGCCAACACCCAGTTGTTGCTGATGCAGCAGAGTGTCAGCTATAGTGTACAGCTGACAGCTTCTGCAGTTTCACCCATCAGTGGATGCTATTCTCTTATAGGTCAGGTAAGTAAAAAAAAAACTTATTGATGGTCACTAAGGGGTTATCTGCTTATTTCCTTCCCATTTTTCACTTAGCCTCATACTGGGAACATAGTCTATGTGCACACGTTGCGGATTTGCCTGTGGAATTTTCTGCGTAGATTCTTCCTCTCTTGGCAGAAAATGCAGTTGAAAATCTGCACGTTTTTTATGTGGATTTTCATGCGTTTTTTTCATGCAGATTTGTATCCACTTTTGTAAGCTAAATAAAGATATATTATTTTACAAAAAAAAAGAATTGTGATGTCATTTTTGTCTAACCTCTTCTTTTACATACTACATAGAATACCATATCATCACATACCATGTTCACATATATTTGTTTTGTGTGTTTAAACATTATATGTGAATATCTACTTTATAGATGGATAGATCGATAAATAGTCATTAAAAAAAGAAGGCAGCACTGCATAGCATGTCTTGAAAAAGGTGATGAATTTTTTAAACCCATATGTCAGGGCAACGTTTTGGCTCTAAGTGAGCCTAGTGAGCCTTCCTCAACCTCAAGCTTGAAGAAGGCTCAATGAGAGCCGAACCATTGCCCTGACATATGGGTTTAAAAAATTCATCACCTTTTTCAAGGCATGCTATGGAGTGCTGCCTTCATTTTTGAATGACTATTGGATATTGTGGCGAGTATTGGACTCCTTGCCTGGGGGCCTTGCACCCGAAGATAAGTACTGTGCTGTTTCTTCTTTTTTCTATTTAGATCGATAGATTTATATCGATAGACAATACCAAGGCAGATGTTTAGTAATGAACATAAAATGGTACATAAAGAGTTAAATAAAGACACACACACACACACACACACACAAAATATCTGCATTAAACGCAATATCTGTTTAATAAAAAAAAAAAAAAAAAAAAAAATTGCATGGCTCCCACGCAATTTTCAAAACCAGAACAGGGAAATCCGGTGACTGGTGGCCAATGTTTATAGCCTGGGAAGGGGTTAATACCCATAGATCTTCCCAGGCTATTAATATCAGCTCACAGCTGTATAATGAGCCTTTACTAGCTATTAAAATAGGAAAGCCCAAAAAAATTACATGGGGTCCCCCTATAATTAATAACCAAAAAAGGCTATGTAGACAGCTGCAGGCTGATATTAATAGCCTAGGAAGGGGTCATGCATATTGCCCCCCCCACCCCCCGGCTACAAACACCAGCTCTCATCCACCACAGAAATGACACATCTCTGAGAGGCATCAATTCCAGCACTTAGCCTCTCTCTTCCCACTTGCCCTGTAGTGGTGGCAAGTGGGGTAATAGTTGTGGGGTTGATGTCCCATTTGTGTTATAAGGTGACATTAAGCCCACAGCTCAGTAATGGAGAGGCGTCAATAAAACACCTATCCATTACTAATCATATAGTTAAGGGGTTAAATAAAAACACTGCCAGAGTAAAGTATTTTAATGAACTAAAACACAAGCTTCCCATATGTATTATACACCTAATTCCTGTGACACCCTTGTTCTCCTGCAAAAAAAATAAACCAACACAAATACTCCCTGTTCCGATGTAATCCATTTAATAGTGAGTGTCCCACGATGATCTCCCATGTAGAGCTGTCACATCGGGAGATGTGACCGCTATACAGGGCTCTCAATGACACACTGACTGGAGATGATACTCCCGCAGTGTACTTTATCGGAGTTTGTGATCTCACTTTACGGCACTACGCAGCGTGAGAATTTTCTCACACAGCAGTGCCGCAAGTGACAGGACAAACTCAGGTGACCTCTTTTGGTGACCTCTAGGTGGCAGTGTGATCCACAGCGGGAGGATCACCTCCTGTCATTGAGCCCCTATAGAGCGCGTGCAGTCTCCACCCGCTTCCAAAACCGCAAATCTTTTTACACCTCTGGTTTTGCTGCGGGTTTGAGTGACTCAATGGAAGTCAATGGGTGCAGAAACGTTGCAGATCCGCAAAAAGAAATGACATGCTGCAGAAAATAAAACACTTCAAATTCGTGCGTATTTTTACGCAGCATGTGCACACCAATTCTCAATTTCCCATTGACTAACATTGGTTGTGTACTACACTGCGGATTTGATGCAATTCCACGCGTTCAAAAACGCTGCGAATCCGCATCAAAATCCACAACATGGGCACATAGCCTGAGATTTTGGTAACTTTTTTTTACGCTGCGTGTTTTCAGAAAAATGCAAGCAATCTATTTTACTTAATGAGTGCAGAAAATCTGCAACATCAAAAGCTCATCGTGGGAATGTTGCCTGACTGTTCTCAGAATATGGACAACTGGCTTTCTCCTATTGCTTCTGACGAGTTCACTTTCTCACTTTGTTTATACTGTTATATTGCTTTATTATCATGGTACGGACTTTTGCTAACACGAGTGGTAAATTGTTACCTTTGTTCATAGACTGCAGTTATGGTCACATAGATTGCCATTTCCTGTTGGACATCAGAGGAACAATAAGTAGATTTCTGGTCAGACCACCTGTAACTATTTTGCTATAAATCATAAGGCTTAACTATTAATTGTGGGGGTGTTCACGTTCCCTGACCATTTATATTGTGGTATCATTGGGACATCTTAAAAAGTATATAGCAGTGTCAGCTGCCCCACACTTGCATCTCTGATCTCGTTGTGAAATCTAATATATAAAGCTCAATGTAGGCATGTATGTATATCTGGGATTGGCATCCGCACCATCACAGCTACAGCCACAAAATTAGGCACAGTCACACGTCTGGACCCCGAGAGCGTCATAGGCTATGTTGTGAGGCAAAACTTGAACCCCCCGCGTTCCAATTCACCAAACAATTTTGCCCCTATCTGCATAATTGGGAAAAAGTGAAAGGAAAAGTGTTGGAAGCAAATTGACAGCTGCCAGATGTGAACAAGGGGGACTTAAAGAATGAGAGCGATGGTGCCAAACAGTATATACCGTACAGTTGCTAAGGTGGGACCCTGACATGGGATACTCACCGGGATATGAACACACAAAATGCGCCACACACTACCACGTGCTTCAAAACATATACCACCCTCAGCACACATTTCACCACACATACACCAACCTCGCCACATAAAAGTCGAAACACAAAAGTCGCCACTCAAAACTCGCCACGCTGTCCCAGAGCTGTTTAAAAGATGAAAAATGAGCTGCATGCTGCGATTGTCAGCGTACTACGCCCGTAATACGCCAATGCAAGTCTATGGGTGCGCAAAAAATACGGATTACACACGGACCACACATGTGACCTGCGAGAAATACGCACCAGGTGTCTTTTAGCAAAGCCGGCAATTCAGTGCGCTATACAGTAAACTCACACTGACAGTTTTAATAAAGAAACGAAAGAATAGATATAGACACATAGAATGCATATATATATATATATATATATATATATATATATATATACACACACACACACACACACACACACACACACACGTGTCTATATCTATTCTTTGGTTTCTGTTAGAAACCCTAATAAGGAAGAGGAACAGCATCCGGTCTGGGTGAAAAATTGTATCAAAAATTTATTCTGCCAGTACAAAATACAACGTTTCGGCCATATTGTGGCCTTTTTCAAGTATAACATAACAGCACATATGGTGGCCTTTTATAGTGTGGCACAGCCAATCACCATTTAGGTAACACCCATCACAGAGATTCATACATAAAATACATATAAATACATCCATCAGATACATATATATTCAATAGCACAATTTATCTAGTCGTTAACAATAATAATCGTAATCATATTAGAAGTATTGAAAAAGCATTTCATATATAAACAACGATCCCCAAATCAGCCCACCAATGGTCGTGATGCATCAAAGGTATCCATAGAAATAACGCACCAATCACTTGCAGTAATACATATCCATTTATAAACCGCCAATCCCTGATCACATAATAGTGGCGCCAACCCCAATGGACCAATCATATGAGGACTCACAAATCTATATATCGGCAGAGTTCCCGCTCACCCATATGACAACATCAGCCAGAGCCAGGTTGTATCAGGAGTGCAGTCTGATGATGCGCACCACCAGGTCACGGCGCGCGCGCGCGCCGCCCATCCCCGCAGACCCGGTCACGTGACGTCTCCGTCACAGAGCATCGCGCATGCTCCAGCGCTGTCACGTTCTGCTGGAGGCCAGGGGAGGAGTCTGGCACCGAAGTACGCGCATGCCCATAGCGCTGTCCGGCACCATATTGCTGAAGACACACTGCAAATGTGTTTTCAGTAAAATGGCGCCGGATCGCTCTATGCGCATGTGCGATTCCGGCTGCACTCCTGCCCCGGTCTCCGGCCGAAGAGAAGTGCCACGGCAACACTCCTCCCAGTCAGGTAAGTATGTAAGTATGGTGCCCGAGATCGCGGTATGTACGAATACCGCCATCTCCGGGCGCCATACACACTCCTCACCGCTGGATGCCTCATTCTGTCTGGAGCCATGCTGCGCAGGCGCGTCGTGCTTGCACAGTCTATAAAGGCTTCAGACAGAGTGACGATTAGCCCGTTATATTATAGACTAGCTGAAGAGCCCGGCGTTGCCTGGGCATAGTAACCAACTGTGGTTAGTTATAACAAATTATAATGATTATATTGCACATAAAAACCCTGCATCTAATCCTATCCTGTGTGACACTGCCTGCTGAGCCATGTGTCTAAGGCCGGGGTCACACTAACCGACGCAAAATACGGTCCGTAGTTTACAGGCGTAATACGGATGAATGACCCCTAAATAGTGCTCCGTATGTCATCCGTAAGCAAGATGTGGTCGCGTATTTTACGCATGTCAGCATCCGTATGGTGAGATTTTCTCGCAGGCTTGCAAAATGGACATATAATGGAGCCCTATGACAGGGTTTCTAACAGATAAACAGCAAAAAGCAGCTGACAGCACAACGGAGGTGTGGATGCCGGTTCAAAGGTTCATGGACCCAAATGAACGTTAGTCCAAATAAGGAAGAGGAACAGCATCCGGTCTGGGTGAAAAATTGTATCAAAAATTTATTCTGCCAGTACAAAATACAACGTTTCAGCTATATTGTGGCCTTTTTCAAGATAACATAACAGCACATATGGTGGCCTTTTATAGTGTGGCACAGCCAATCACCATTTAGGAAACACCCATCACAGAGATTCATACATAAAATACATATAAATACATCCATCAGATACATATATATTCAATAGCACAATTTATCTAGTCGTTAACAATAATAATCGTAATCATATTAGAACTATTGCAAAAGCATTTCATATATAAACAACGATCCCCAAATCAGCCCACCAATGGTCGTGATGCATCAAAGGTATCCATAGAAATAACGCATCAATCACTTGCCGTAATACATATCCATATATAAACCGCCAATCCCTGATCACGTAATAGTGGCACCAACCCCAATGGACCAATCATATGAGGACTCACAAATCCATATATCGGCAGAGTTCCCTCTCACCCATATGACAACATCAGCCAGAGCCAGGTTGTATTAGGAGCGCAGTCTGATGACGCGCACCACCAGGTCACAGCGCGCGCGCCGCCCATCCCCGCAGACCCGGTCATGTGACGTATCCGTCACAGAGCACCGCGCATGCGCGGTGCTATGTAAGGGATCAGCCACACGAACCGCCCACCGGGGAGGACCGCGCACGCGCAGAGGCCCAGAGCATGCGATCACACACCACACTCCCTCACAAGCCCGCGCATGCGCTGATTAACAAAAACAAGTGTAATACCACACTTGAATAAATGAGTCCACACAGATAGGCCAAAATGCTCCCAAACAACGCAGCATATAGAAGATATTTGGAATCAAGGAACCATATCCATAGTAACTTTAATAATATTCCATACTTTACAAGATTCGCATACGTTGCACATTATATAAGGAGCAAAATTGGGATAATTACAAAAAAGAAAAAAAGAAGAGAAAAACGGAAAAGAGGGCACGGGGAATGGCAGGCAAGAAATAACAAAAAAAACTCACAAAGGACAACATCCTCTTCGTAATTCAGGACTGTTCAGTCCCCGTGTCCTCCACTCCATCCAAATGTATCACCTATAAACACTAAAAAATAAAATAAAAAAACATTTGATTAAAAGACCATAAAAGGCCACATAGATAAGTATATACCCACAACAGAGAATAATGACACAAAGTGAGGGATTAGGTGACACAAGTATGTAGATTATAATCCAAGTTCAAACCCCTTGGTTGCAACGTATCAAGAATCGATATCCATCTCAACTCCTTTTTCTTCAACATCTTAACCCTATCACCCCCACGTCTCAATACAGGAACCCCATCTATCACTCTAAATCGTAACTGGTTCACTGAATGTCTACACTCTAGAAAATGCTTCGGAATCGGCAACTCCACAAGTTTAGTCCTAATTGTACTCTAAGGCTGGAGTCACACACATCGAATAAAAAATCGGTCCGATTTTAACGGTAAGAAATCGCACAAAGATTTCTTGTCCAGGGATCCGTCTGTCATCCCATTTTCCGGCGAGAAACCGATTTTATTCTCATCTAAGCATCAAATTGACATCCAATGCCAATGCCTGATGCTCTTTCCTGTTCACCTGGAGAAGTCTTGCGATTTAATCGCAAGTCACATGTGTGGTGCGTTTTCAATGCGATTTTTAATCGCATCCATAGACTTGCATTGGCAAATCCGATCTGAAAATTGGTGACAATCGCAGCATGCTGCGATTGTCTCGGTCCGAAGAACAGATCCGATAAAAAAACGCATGATGGGAGCAGCACCATAGAATAACATAGGGATGACTGCAATGCGATTATTTTTTTTTTTTTTTTTTTTTTTAATCGCATTGCCTTCGTCCGATTTATTCGCTAGTGTGACTCTGGCCTTATGCTTACTAATGCCAGCCCTAATCTCCATGGTGGTCTCTCCTATATACATAAGCCCACATGGGCACAAAATCAAGTAAATCACAAAACTTGACGAACACGTATACCTCTCTTTAATAGAAAACTTTTTTCCGGTTCGAGGGTGATTGAAACTATCACCTTTTAACATATTGCCACAACAGGCACATCCCAAACATGGGAAATTGCTCATCTTAGGAGGACATATTGTCCTTTGTACGTTGACTTTTGATGAACCAATATCTGACCTTACCAATCTATCTTTAAGATTGTATCCACGTCTATATGAAAGCAATGGCCTGTCCACAAATTCTGATATCTGAGGCAGACCCTTTTGTAAGAGGCTCCAATGTTTGTTCAGGATATCTCCAATCCTGCCACTAACTGGGCAATATATTGAGACAAAAGGAACACGTCTCATAGGCCCTTTAGTTCGCTTACGACTAGAATCCTCCACCGATGTATTTTGAGCCTTAACTCTATAAGAATTAACTCGATCCATCGGGTAACCCCTATTGCCAAATTTTGTACACATCTGGTCCAATCTTAAATCCAACTTATCATCCTCTTTGACAATCCTCCGTACACGTAACATCTGACTCCATGGAAGTGACTCCACCATCCGTCTTGGGTGATTACTATCATACACCAAAAGACTATTCCTATCTGTCTCTTTTACAAAAAGATCGGCATACAGAGACTCATCTTTCTTAAAGACCAGCGTGTCCAAAAATTGGACCTGATCATAAGAGTGGGTCAATGTAAACTTCAGCTCAGAGAATACATTGTTCAATTCATTTTGAAAATCAAGAAGATCCTCCAGACTACCATCCCAGATACAGAAGATATCGTCGATGTAGCGCCACCAGGCCCGGACATGGCACCAGTAGATGGAATTGTACACATACCGGTCCTCGAATACCGCCATATAGATGTTAGCATAGGTTGGGGCCACATTGGACCCCATGGCGGTACCCCGCAACTGTAGGTAATAGTCATCCCCAAAGAGAAAAAAAAAAATTCTCCCGAGGATGAAACCTAACAGTGCTAGGACCAGTTGTGCACACTCTGGCGCCATGTCCGAGCCTGTCAGCACCACATCGATGGCCTCCAAACCCCTATCATGCTCAATGGACGTATACAGAGAAACCACATCAAAGGATGCAAGCATCATATGAGGAGTAACTTTAACGTCACTAATTTTCTGCAAAAAATCATTCGTGTCTACAATATAAGACCATGCTGAGGTAGCAAAACGTCGCAAAACTTTGTCAAGAAAAATCGAAACCTTACTGCATAATGACCCCCTCCCAGATACTATGGGACGCCCAGGTGGATTCTCCAAACTTTTATGTATTTTCGGTAACGTATATAGTATTGGTGTCTGGGGAGCATCCACCACCAAATATTCAGATAGCTTCTGATCAATGAGTCCATTAAGCAAGGACTCATCTACCAAGAGCTGCAATTCACTCAAGAAACGGGGGGTAGGGTCACTAGTCAATCTAACATACACTGCAGTATCAGAAAGTTGGCCAAGAATCTCCATCTTATATTTGTCCGTATCCATAACAACTACCGCACCATCTTTATCTGCAGCTTTTATCGTAATAGCAGTATTTTTTGAAAGATTATCCAATGCCTGTTTTTCAGAGTATGTAAGATTCCCCCTATGTTGATCCCGAAACTCTCCCTTCAATTGTGCAATATCACTCTCGACGAACTGAATATATGATTCAACAAAGTTATTCCTAACAGGTGGTTGAAAATTACTCTTACTGTATAATCCAACACCCTGGAGCGTAAAACCAATAGACTTATCATCATCACTAATTGCACATGATTTTTCTTCCTTATCAGAGAAAAAGGATGCCAATCGTAGCCTCCTAAAAAAGAGAACAAATCACACTCGATTTCAAACCAATCAGGGGAATTTGTGGGACAAAACGACAGTCCCTTAGACAATACTCCATAGTCCACTTCAGATAACACACACGACGAGATATTTACCACCAAGTCTCTCTGTGTTAGGCCTCTTTCACACTTCCGTTTTTGACAATCAGTCAAGATCCGCCAATTTTGAAAAAAAACGGATCCGCCATTTTTCTTTGCGGATCCGTTTTTTTTTTCCCCATTGACTTTCATTATTGGCGGATCCTGCCTGATTGCCGTCCGTTTCCGTTTTTTTGAGGATCCGCCACAATGTTAGTGTCTGTCAACATCCTCAAACATTTCCAAACGGAGCTTGCAACGTTTTTTTTTTTGCCGGCGGATCCTCCAGACATTGAATTAACCCCAAATTCTGTCTGGCTGCCGGACAAAAAAATTCTCTCTCTTTCTCTTTCTCTTTCTCTTTCTCTTTCTCTTTCTCTTTCTCTTTCTCTTTCTCTTTCTCTTTTCCCGGCCAGCGGTTCCTTTAAATTTCCTCATTTTCAGGATCCGTCTAAAAAACGGATACTGTGCCATCCGTTCACATCAGTTGAGAACGGATCCGCTTGTCTGCCTTTTTGGCGGATTGTAACTGATGCAAATAACTGAAGTGTGAAAGAGGCCTTACTGGGTTCTCTTTTTCACCTCCATATTCCTCATTCGCATTGGTGCTTTGCGTGACATTCCTCTTTCTCCTGTGCTTTCTACCTCCTCGACGGGTCCTCCTTTTCTTGTTATATTGTCCATCTTGTCTTTTCCTAAAAAAATAGAAGATGAAGATGCTGCACCCATATTAGAGTCATCCGTTATGATTTAGAGTGATAGATGGGGTTCCTGTATTGAGACGTGGGGGTGATAGGTTTAAGATGTTGAAGAAAAAGGAGTTGAGATGGATATCGATTCTTGATACGTTGCAACCAAGGGGTTTGAACTTGGATTATAATCTACATACTTGTGTCACCTAATCCCTCACTTTGTGTCATTATTCTCTGTTGTGGGTATATACTTATCTATGTGGCCTTTTATGGTCTTTTAATCAAATGTTTTTTTATTTTAATGTTTAGTGTTTATAGGTGATAAATTTGGATGGAGTGGAGGACACGGGGACTGAACAGTCCTGAATTACGAAGAGGATGTTGTCCTTTGTGAGTTTTTTTCGTTATTTCTTGCCTGCCATTCCCCGTGCCCTCTTTTCCGTTTTTCTCTTCTTTTTTTCTTTTTTGTAATTATCCCAATTTTGCTCCTTATATAATGTGCAACGTATGCGAATCTTGTAAAGTATGGAATATTATTAAAGTTACTATGGATATGGTTCCTTGATTCCAAATGTCTTCTATATGCTGCGTTGTTTGGGAGCATTTTGGCCTATCTGTGTGGACTCATTTATTCAAGTGTGGTATTACACTTGTTTTTGTTAATCAGTGCATGCGCGGGCTTGTGAGGGAGTGTGGTGTGTGATCGCGTGCTCTGGGCCTCTGCGCGTGCGCGGTCCTCCC
Organism: Dendrobates tinctorius; assembly: GCF_039654945.1. Classification (NCBI taxonomy): domain Eukaryota; kingdom Metazoa; phylum Chordata; class Amphibia; order Anura; family Dendrobatidae; genus Dendrobates; species Dendrobates tinctorius. The sequence continues at coordinate 38,255,015 of NW_027361690.1, forward strand.
CGGTGGGCGGTTCATGTGGCTGATCCCTTACATAGCACCGCGCATGCGCGGTGCTCTGTGACGGAGACGTCACATGACCGGGTCTGCGGGGATGGGCGGCGCGCGCGCCGTGACCTGGTGGTGCGCGTAATCAGACTGCGCTCCTAATACAACCTGGCTCTGGCTGATGTTGTCATATGGGTGAGAGGGAACTCTGCCGATATATGGATTTGTGAGTCCTCATATGATTGGTCCATTGGGGTTGGTGCCACTATTACGTGATCAGGGATTGGCGGTTTATATATGGATATGTATTACTGCAAGTGATTGATGCGTTATTTCTATGGATACCTTTGATGCATCATGACCATTGGTGGGCTGATTTGGGGATCGTTGTTTATATATGAAATGCTTTTGCAATAGTTCTAATATGATTACGATTATTATTGTTAACGACTAGATAAATTGTGCTATTGAATATATATGTATCTGGATGTATTTATATGTATTTTATGTATGAATCTCTGTGATGGGTGTTACCTAAATGGTGATTGGCTGTGCCACACTATAAAAGGCCACCATATGTGCTGTTATGTTATCTTGAAAAAGGCCACAATATGGCTGAAACGTTGTATTTTGTACTGGCAGAATAAATTTTTGATACAATTTTTCACCCAGACCGGATGCTGTTCCTCTTCCTTATTTGGACTATCGTTCATTTGGGTCCATGAACCTTTGAACCGGCATCCACACCTCCGTTGTGCTGTCAGCTGCTTTTTGCTGTTTATCTGTTAGAAACCCTGTCATAGGGCTCCATTATATGTCCATTTTGCAAGCCTGCGAGAAAATCTCGCCATACGGATGCTGACATGCGTAAAATACGCGACCACATCTTCCTTACGGATGACATACGGAGCACCATTTAGGGGTCATTCATCCGTATTACGCCTGTAAACTACGGACCGTATTTTGCGTCGGTTAGTGTGACCCCGGCCTTAGACACATGGCTCAGCAGGCAGTGTCACACAGGATAGGATTAGATGCAGGATTTTTATGTGCAATATAATCATTATAATTTGTTATAACTAACCACAGTTGGTTACTATGCCCAGGCAACACCGGGCTCTTCAGCTAGTCTATAATATAACGGGCTAATCGTCACTCTGTCTGAAGCCTTTATAGACTGTGCAAGCGCGACGCGCCTGCGCAGCATGGCTCCAGACAGAATGAGGCATCCAGCGGTGAGGAGTGTGTATGGCGCCCGGAGATGGCGGTATTCATACATACCGCGATCTCGGGCACCATACTTACATACTTACCTGACTGGGAGGAGCGTTGCCGTGGCACTTCTCTTCGGCCGGAGACCGGGGCAGGAGTGCAGCCGGAATCGCACATGCGCATAGAGCGATCCGGCGCCATTTTACTGAAAACACATTTGCAGTGTGTCTTCAGCAATATGGTGCCGGACAGCACTATGGGCATGCGCGTACTTCGGCGCCAGACTCCTCCCCTGGCCTCCAGCAGAACGTGATAGCGCTGGAGCACAGGAAAGAAGGGTGATTATAAATGTTTTTTTGTGTGTGTACCTTAATAAGGTGAGGAGGACCATTCATATCAGGATAAGGGGGGTGAGGGGACCATGCATACCAAGAAAGGAGGGTGAGGGGACCATGCATACCAGGATAGGGGGGTGAGGGGACCATACATACCACGAAAAGGGGGGGGTGAGGGGACCATGCATACCACGAAAGGGGGGTGAGGGGACCATGCATACCAGGATAGGGGAGTTGAGGGGACCATGCACACCAGGATAGGGGGTGAGGGGATCATGCATACCACGAAAGGAGGGTGAGAGGACCATGCATACCACGAAAGGGGGGGTGAGGGGACCATGCATACCATAAAAGGAGGGTGTGGGGACCATGCATACCAAAAAGGGGAGTTGAGGGGACCATGCATACCACAAAAGGGGAGTGAGGGGACCATGCATACCAGGATAGGGGGGGTGAGGGGACCATGCATACCAGGATGGGGGGGTGAGGGGACCATGCATACCACAAAAGTGGAGTTGAGGGGACCATGCATACCAGGATAGGGGGTGAGGGGACCATGCATACCACGAAAGGAGGGTGAGAGGACCATGCATACCACGAAAGGGGGGGTGAGGGGACCATGCATACCATAAAAGGAGGGTGTGGGGACCATACATACCAAAAAAGGAGAGATGAGGGGACCATGCATACCAGGATAGGGGGTGAGGGGACCATGCATACCACAAAAGGGGAGTGAGGGGACCATGCATACCAGGATAGGGGGGGTGAGGGGACCATGCATACCAGGATAGGGGGTGAGGGGACCATGCATACCACGAAAGGGGAGTGAGGGGACCATGCATACCAGGATAGGGGGGTGAGGGGGCCATGCATACCAAGATAAGGAGGGTGAGGGGGCCATGCATACCACGAAGGGGGGGGTGAGGGGACCATGCATACCAGGATTGGGGGGTGAGGGGACCATGCATACCAAGATAAGGAGGGTGAGGGGACCATGCATACCACGAAGGGGGGGGTGATGGGACCATGCATACAAGGATTGGGGGGTGAGGGGACCATGCATACCAGGATTGGGGGGTGAGGGGACCATGCATACCACGAAAGAGGAGTGAGGGGACCATGCATACCAAGAAAAGGGGGGTGAGGGGACCATGCATACCAAGAAAAGGGGGGGTGAGGGGACCATGCGTACCACAAAAGGAGGGTGAGGGGACCATGCGTACCACGAAAGGGGAGTGAGGGGACCATGCATGCCAGGATTGGGGGGTGAGGGGACCATGCATACCACGAAACAGGGGTGAGGGGACCATACATACTAGGATAGGGGGTGAGGGGACCATGCATACCAGGATTGGGGGGGTGAGAGGACCATGCATACCAGGATTGGGGGGGTGAGAGGACCATGCATACCAGGATAGGGAGGGTGAGAGGACCATGCATACCATGATAGGGAGGGTGAGGGGACATGCATACCAGGATAGGGATAAGGGGGTACCATGCATACCAGGATGGGGGGGTGAGGGGACCATGCATACCAGGATGAGGAATAGGGTGCCATGCTTACTAGGATTGGGGGAGTGAGGATACCATGCATACCAGGATATGTATGAGGGGTGCCATGCACACCAGGATAGGAGGGGAGCAGCACATACCAGGATGGGAGACCATATATTAACAAAAATGCTCGCCACCCGGGCGTAGAACGGGTTCATAGCTAGTGACTATATATGATCCTATACTGACTGTTTCTTCTATTTGTCCTTGCTCGATTTGGTCTCATGACCTGAACTAAAATCATTTTAGAAATTGAAATGTACAACAAGCATTTTTAATTGTTAATGTGCTCCAACCAATTTAATTAAAGGCACACTTCAAATTATGTGGCCTTTAGAGCCGCAGTACAGGAAAAAAGCTGCAGAATTTGGGTTCAATTCAGAGCACCACAAAACACTGTCCAAGTGCAGACTGTGATGTCCGGACTAGCGCGGGGCTCCTGAACCAAAATCAACAGCCTCAGAAGCATATATAAGTGACGCTGTAAAGAGCTGTGGAATTAATGGTGCTATAAAAGCAAGTAAATAAAATATAATGCTGCTAAGTTTGAGTCAGGAGACCCCCAGCCTGGTTGGGACAAATTGGGTCATACTCAGACTGTATTTTACATGTGTGTAACTTTGACCTTATTCCTGTGGATTCTGCACCAAAAAAACTGAGAATCATCACTATTAGATGACAATCGGGCTTGTCCTTGTACAAAACCTGCAGCACATCTAGGGCTGTCATCCACTGTCAGCCTCAGATTTATTGCCATCGTTTGAATGTAGCCTATAGCATGGCCGCTGCCCTGGGTGAAGAGATGGTGTGCAGGGCCGCATGGGGGTCCAGCCTACTGCTACCTAATATGCATGGCCCAGTTTACGCACAACTAAATCTTGGGCACAGTTTCTAGTCCTTTCCTTCATTTTTTCAGACATTCCTGCAGTATATCTGAGCGGCCAACGTTCTGTGTTTCCATAGAAACAGTACAGCAAAATGTCAGCCGTCTATTGTACTTTACATCTGTAAGAACTATTTTAGGTATACTCGGAAACAATCCCATCGTCACTGTCACACACATACAACTATTCTGGTCATGTGATATACCTTAGCTGTATTAACATGGAATTTTTTTCCTTAATTATGAATCCATATATTTTTTCAGATTGACATTAAGGGGTTGTCCTGTGAAAACAAGGTATCACTTATCCCTAGGATAGGTGATAACTTAATGATTGGTGGGTGCCCAACAGCTGGGATCTACACAGATTGAAAGAACATGGGAATTTTTATCTCCATTACAAAATGACGGGGCATGTTGGACACCCGATCACAGCGTCATTTATTCTCTTGGGTTGCTGGAAAGGAACAGCTTTTAGCAGCCCCATAGGGAGTGAATGGAGCGCTAGTCTATGGACACGAGACGGCATTTTGCTGCTCTCCTCCTTTGCTGTGTTCTGCCTCATCACAGCAGTGGTAGTGACTCCCTGTGGGCCCCTTCATTTGATGGTCCGGGGCAATGGCCCCCTCTGCCCCCCCAGTAGCTATGCTACTGCTAGTCGCACATGCTCACTGCTGCTCCAGTCTATCGGGGATAAAGGTTACCCATTCTGACGATCGGTGCCGGTTGTAGTGGTCAGACTTCCACCTGTCAACAAATTATCATCTATCCTGTGGATGAGAAATAGCTTGTTTTGACCAAACAATCACTTTACATGCAGGGAGGGCAGTCCTTTGAGCATGTTACACATCATTAATCCTTTTTACAGGAAAATATACACTAAAAAGTGTAATCTAAAAAAAAAAAGTAAAATAATTACACATTGCTGTATGGTTGATTCAAACTATAGAGGGCAGTGTTGCTTGCGAGAGAAATGACTTTGCTTTTGGCAAAACAAGTATTACTCAGCGCCTGTCACACATGAGGCCATGATATGCATTTTCAATTAAATATTATTTTTCACTAGTTGTCTGATTTCTAAAAATGCATATTATTACTCTTTATTTCTATGGATTGGCTGAGTTCTTCGTTAGTGGTATAGTGTGGATTGCCAGCAGCCAGGGTTGCCAACTAGACAGTGAATCAAAAAATACCGGACAGACAATTTTTACGGACACATTGGAAAATCTTAATAAATCATTGTGCCTATAAGTGATACAGGTCTGCTGCCCATAATTCTGATATGAGCATGTTAATTGCACTCACTGTAAAATGATGTTACTTACAATCAAAATAATCTCTACATTTCTTCAGCTTCCAAAAAAAATCACAGAAAATCACAGAAGCGTAATTTTTTTTTTTTTTTTTTTTACAGACAGGGAAAAAAAAGTGTCTTATTTTTACAGACTGTCCTGGAATTTCTGTATGGTTGGCAACCCTGCCAGAGACTGGGATATTACAAGTATTTTGCGCCCCCCTATCCATGAACAATTCACACTCCCTGAATCCCTTTCCAACAGTCCGGTATTTAACCCCTTATACTCCATGAGGTTCCATTGCATTTTTAAAAAATTGCTGATATCATTAAAGTATATATAATCTTATTCCTCCATAATGTGAAGGCTGTAACTGGGTCCCGGCCAGGGACGGCGTCCACACCCAGCACACTATGGTGCGGTAGGGGGGCCCAGTGCCAGTGCTGGCTCCCCCCAATGGTTCCCCTGTCCGCTTACCTCTCCCAGTTCCACCACTGTGGCGGCTTCTGACTGTGACGTTCAGGTCAGAGGGTGCGATGATGTCAGGTCTGTGCGCCCTCTGCCTGAGCAGTTGCAGTGCAGAGAGCCGGAATACGCTGAGGATTCCAGAGCAGAGCAGTGGTCAGGGACAAGACGAGTATTTCTTTTTTTTTTTTTTTTTAATGTTTGGAGCATCATATGTGGGGCCCATTATGCACTGGAGCATCATATATGGGCCCATCATACACTGGAGCATCATATATGGGCCCATCATACACTGGAGCATCATATATAGGGCCCATTACACACTGGAGCATCACATATGGGGTCCATTATAAACTGGAGCATTATATATGGACCCCATCATACACTGCAGCATTATACAGTGTGTCCATAAAGTCATGGTGCACTTTTGACCAGTCACTGGAAACCAGCAAAAGACGATAGAAATGTGAAATGTCCTCCAAATAAAAGAAAAACTCTCCCAGTTTCATACCTATTCAATGTAATTCCATGTGGGCTCCATTTGTTGCCCTACACATATCCAAACGATAGAGAAGTTCTTGCCACACACGGGTAAGGACATCTGGTGTAACAGATTGAATAGCATCTGTGATTTTCTGTTTTAAGTGATTAATGTCGTTGATATGTTCAATGTACACATGTTGCTTCACATAACCCCAAAAGTATAAGTCTAAGGGTGTCAGATCCGGGAATCATGGTATACTTTTATACTTTCCTGTGACTGGTCAAAAGTGCACTATGACTTTACAGACACACTGTATAAGGGGCCCATTTTACACTGGCGCACTATATATGGAGCATTATATATGGGGCCTATTATACACTAGAACATCATATATGGGGCCCAGTATACACTGAAGTATCATATATGGGCCCATAATACACTGGAGCATCATATATAGGGCCCATCATACACTGGAGCATCATAAATGGGGCTCATTATACACTGGAGCATTATATATGGGACCCATTATAGACTGGAGCATCATATATGGAACATTAAATCTGCCCCCACTGCTGGCTGAGCAATGTGCCCCTTCTTTACATGGGGAGTACTGTACCCAGTCATGGAAGTATTTGGACAGGTCACATCAGGTGTATTTTTTTTTTTTTTTTTTCAGATTTAATTTTAGAGTTTATAATTATACCCTTTACTCTCAGGAGAACTATGACTCAGCACATATGAGCATCATAAATGACCATCAGGCCATATACAAACCCTGCAGCCAGGGACAAGAGTAATGCCACATCAGGCCGCATCATCCAGGTTGAATGTCGGCGTGACAATTGCTTTTCTACAGGAGCTGATCGGACATCTCATTATTTTTGCTTCCTTGTATAGCACCATCATACGCAGCAGCACTTTACAGATGTAGGCTGTGAGCCCCAATCAGTCTTTGGAGTGTGGGAGGAAACCCCCGCAAACACGAGTACAAACTCTTTGCAGATGTTTTGGTGGTGGGATTTGAAGCCAGGACCCAGCACTGCAACACAACGGTGCTAACCACTGAGCCACCACACAGTGCTAGCCACAGCCTATATTAACGGCCAGTGTAGATGCTATCACAGAGGGCAACATCATAAAAGCCGCAGAAATATTCACACGGAGTTTCCACTGTCAACTTCACCTTTTTTTTTTCCCCTTATTGGAATGGGATAAAACGGAAGCAATACTCCCCAATCCCTGGCATATAATCACTTTGTGATGCAGTGATGACATCCTTACATCAGGACTCACAACCACTGCAGCGTTGATCTGCAAGCGGGTGCCGCAGTTGTCCTGAAGCCTAAGATCAGCTGGCACCAGAGAGCCGAGAATTGCTTCTAATATTCTACCCCAATTTGAGTCTTTTAAATGTACATGTTGACGTGGACAAGCTCTTTATTCTGAACGTCTCTCATAATGGGAGAATCAATAAATCATTTCCATATAAGTTTACCATCTCCTGTAATATAAGGCCGGACTCTTCTGACACAAACCTGATGCGATGCTCACCCAAGAATCTGCAAAAACCCTAGTCCATGCCCTCATCATCTCTCGCCTTGACTACTGCAACCTCATGCTCTGTGGCCTCCCCTCAAACACTCGCACCCCTCCAATCTATTCTAAACTCTGCTGCCCGACTAATCCACCTGTCCCCCCGCTATTCCCCAGCTTCTCCCCTCTGTCAATCCCTTCACTGGCTCCCAATTGCCCAGAGACTCCATTACAAAACCCTAACCATGACATACAAAGCCATCCACAACTTGTCTCCTCCATACATCTGTGACCTCGTCTCCCGGTACTTTCCTGCACGCAACCTCCGATCCTCACAAGATCTCCTTCTCTACTCCCCTCTTATCTCCTCTTCCCACAATCGCATACAAGATTTCTCTCGCGCATCACCCCTACTCTGGAACTCTCTACCACATCATATCAGACTTTCACCTACCATCGAAACCTTCAAAAAGAGCCTGAAGACCCACCTCTTCCGACAAGCCTATAACCTGCAGTAACCACCGATCGACCAAACCGCTGCACGACCAGCTCTACCCTCGCCTACTGTATTACCACCCATCCCTTGAAGATTGTGAGCCCTCGCGGGCAGGGTCCTCTCTCCTCCTGTACCAGTTATGACTTGTATTGTTTAAGATTATTGTACTTGTTTTTATGTATACCCCTCCTCACATGTAAAGCGCCATGGAATAAATGGCGCTATAACAATAAATAATAATAATAATAATAATAATAATATATGGGGCCCATTATGCACTGGAGCATCATATATGGGCTCATCATACACTGGAGCATTGTACATGGGGCCCATCATACGCTGGAGCATCATATATGGGTTGTGGCAGGGTGGCTGACTTGGCTGCTTCTCAGGGTAGACCCAGGCACATAAGTGGTTAAAGTCTCTGGGTGGTTATTGCGTCATAAACCAAACACCCAAAATGGTAACAGACAAAAACAGCCTTTCTGGCTCAAAAGAAAGTAAATGGTTCATACAAAGTCCTGCCCAGTTCCTCTGGGACAACATGTGTGGCAGCTCACTCAGAAGCGTCGACCTAGAGGCTTACTTGCCTCTACACAATACAGAGCACAGAAAAAAAGTGATCTTTATTTCCCCAGCCACACCCTTGAGGTGGAGATATGGTGAGTAGGCATCCCGCCCATCTCTTACCTACTCACTTAAAAACCCACCCATAACATGGCCGCTTAACTCCTTCAGCACATATCATGCTGAAAATAAATTTATGGGTTTCAAGATCACGGCGTAAAGCAATCTCCGCGACACATATCTTCCCTCACATACAGTGCTAGTGACCATGTCACATATTTCCCCCCTCCGCCCAAAGCCGGGGGTTTTGGCACCTTCAGAAACCAAACAGGGCATTCGGGAGAGGGCATCTGCGTTCCCGTGTGACTTCCAGGAACTGTGTTCGACATGGAATTGAAATCCTGGAGACCTAAGAACCACCTAGTCACCCGGGAGTTCTTACCCTTTTTCTCCCTTAATCATCTCAGAGGGGCATGATTGGACACCAGTTTGAACCTCTGGCCTAGTAGATAGTTCCTCAATGTATCCATAGCCTATTTTATGTCTACACACTCCGTCTCAATGATGGCGTAGTTCTTCTCGCATGATGAGAGCTTCTGGCTCAAATACAAGATGGGATGTTCTTCTCCATTTATTACTTGGAAAGCACAGCTCCCAAGCCAACTTCTGACACATACGTCTGGGCCACGAACTCTGTCAATGGCACAGCGATCATAGCAAAATTCGGAATGAATCGCCGATGGTACCCCACAATTCCAAGAAACGCTCTCACTTGCTTCTTGGAAAACTGTTGTGGCCACTCTTGAATCGCCTCAATTTTGTTGATTTGCGGCTTAATTTCACCTCTCCAGATGATATAACTTAGGTACTTAGCCTCCTCCTTCCCTATCGCACATTTTTTTGGATTTATAGTGAACCCTGAATTTCTTAAAGCATCCAGAACTGTCTGTACCTTTTGGCAGATGACTAGCCCAGTCAAGGCTAAAGACCATTATCTCAACAAGGTACACTGCGGCATGATTCTTATGCGGAGCCAGGATCTGATCCATTGCCCTCCAGAAGTTGGCTTGGGCCTCCTGCAAGCCGAAGGGTATCCTGGTGTATTGGAAACACCCATCAGGCGTTGAGAAGGCCGTCTTCTCCTTGGCACTCTGAGACATGGGGATCTTCAATAGCCCTTCGTCAGGTCCAGGGTCATAATATACCTCGCGAGTCCAAGTCTCTCAATGAGTTCATTCACATGAGGCATCGGGTAAGCATCAAAACTAGAGACTTCATTCAGCTTGCGGTAGACATTGCAGGACTGCCACTCACCGTCAGGCTTCAGTACGAGAACCATGGGACTCAACCATTTACTTTTTGACTCCTCTATCACCCCGAGATCTAGCATCCTCTCACGTCATTGGATATCGCCTCTCTCCGTGCTTTCGCAATTCTATAGGGCTTGAGGTTCACTCTTACATGCGGTTCTGTCAAATACGTCATGTTCTACCACCTGCGTATGCCCCGGCAACTCTGAAAATAGGTCCTGGTTCTGCTGTAACTGCTCCCGACAGTGTTGCCTCTGGGCTGGCCTCAGAGTCTCTGCTGTTATGAGCTCATTTTCTCCTTCACCTTTGATGTCTGATGAACTCCCTCTGCTGGTGAAAGGAGGTAGTGAAATTGATTTGGATGGGAAAAACCTGTCATCTGAACAGGTGGAGTGTGATTGGACATCCGGAATCTCTGAGTGGAGATAAGGCCACAGACGCCCTGCTGGGTTGCTGGTGATCCTCTCTGCTCTGAGCTCTGGCCTCCAGTTTAGTCCTGTCTACTAAAGCTAAGTTTTTGCTCTGCTATTGTTCCATGAGATTTTGTCTGGTTTACTTAGTGTTTGTGTTCAGCCAGCCCTGGTTGGGACTGGCTGAACTCCATTTTTGTCTCTGATCAGTTATCTCGTCGCTCTGTTTTCAGAATATACCTGAGTGCTGATATAGTTTTTCCACCACCTCATATGGGCCTTGTCATTTGGCTAGGAACTTGCTCTCCACAGTGGGGATAAGCACTAGCATGCTGTCCCCTGGCTGGAACTGCCTCAGCCTTGCTGATAGGTTATACACCCTTGCCTGTGCCTTCTGTGCCTGGAGAAGATACTCCTTCACAATAGGCATCACTTTCGCCATTCTCTCCTGCAGCTGGACGACATGCCCTATGATGCTCCAGTGTGGCATTGGATCGCCCGCCAGGGCAGTAGGGTACTCGGTACCGGGCTGGTATCTCAGAGGGATGTGTCACAGTAGCGGTGGCCCGGTCCGTGGCCCTGGGCGTCCATGTAAAAGGGGTTAAGCGTGGCTGATTAAAGTTTATAAGTGGATGATACGTGACGCCACCTGTGGTGGTCGGCAATGAAGGGGTTAAGCCGACGATGCAGGCAGATCCTCTGGGACAGATGGTATAAAGCAGCAAGATGTAATAGCTCCCCACAGGTAGAGCTGTAGTCCCAGGGCAGTGGTAATAGGTGTTGAGGAAGAGGGTGCAGTGTTAGGCACAGAGATGCAGCAGTGCTGAAGGGGTTGCAGGAAGAAGGCAATGACACAGCAGAGTGCAGTTTCCTTTACCTTTACTGTGCTTTGTAAGTGTAGTCCAGGATCCAGATTACAGATGGAACAGGAGTTGGCAGCCTGGAAGCAACTTAGGAATCTCTCTCTATGCAGATGGGTTGTGTAGTCTCCTGTCTAGCGCTTGTCTGAGGTACTTGCAGTACTGAGTTACACAGAAGTTCCCTTTTCTTGCTCTCTTTTAGAACCTCCTCGTATGACAGACAGCCGTAGCCTCCTTCTTCTCCCTCACACGTTGCTGTTATGCCTCCGAGTCTTAGTTGGGAACAGAGCATTTACAGCTGCTTATTCCTCCGGTTTCTGCTGCAGGACCATCAGTATCCATACAGCCTCGAAGACCGAACTCCGGAACATGCGCTGCGCTAGAATTGAGCCAGAACTCTGCTCAATCCTCCAGCTCTTCTTCTCCCGTCCACACACCTCGCCCTCCTCACACGAACTAACTTTCCCTTCCTGGCCCCCAGAGAGCAGCTCCTCCCCCAGTTTGGTTCAGAGCTCCCTCTGCTGGCCTGGAGTGGGAACTGTGCTGTGTGTTGAATTTACCTGATAGAGAGACCCTTTATTGCTTCCAAGCATGACATCACACTCCCTAGGAGGAAGGTAATGCCACTGTGGCGACCATACTCCTGGGGGCACCACAGCATGACCTCAGATTCCCACATTTCCTTGGTGATGTCCAGGAGCCGTCGTGGATGTCGACCATACAGGAGCTCGAACAGTGAGACGCCAGTAGAGTCCTGAGGAACTTCCCTGATGGTAAACAGCAAAAATGGAAGCAGATTGTCTTAGTCTCGACCATCCTTCTCAATGACCTTTTTGAGAAAGGCTTTCAAGGTTTTATTTTATCTACTAGGCCGTTGGTTCGTGAATGGTACACTGAGATTCACAGTTGGGCAATCTGGAGGACCCTACAGAGTTCTTTCATAACCTTGCTCATGAAGGGGGTTCCCTGGTCTGCCAGAATCTTTTTCAGCAGGCCCGTCCTAGCAAAAATATGGACAAGTTTCAGGCGATACTCTTAGCCGAAGAGTTCCTAAGGGGTACTGCTTCAGGGTACCGGGTCGCATAGTCCATGGCCACTAGGATATATTGGTGCCCTGATGCAGAGTTAACTAAAGGACCTACTAGGTCCATAGCAATATGCTAAAAATGGATCTCTATTACCGGTAACAGGATTAGAGAACTTCGGAAGTGCGCAGAGGGAGCGGTTATCTGGCAGGTGGGGCAGGACCTACTATAACTCATGATCTCCTGATAACATCCCAATAGAACTTCTGCAGAATTCTCTACTGTGTTTTCTCCACCCCAGATGTCCCCCCAAAACATGATAATTTGGTCCATTATACACTGGAGCATTATATATGGGGCCTACCATACATTGGGTCCATCATATATGAAGCATTATATATGGGGCCATTATACCCTGTAGCAGGCCTGGGCAAAGTGTGGCCCGCGGGCCACATCTGGGCCTCTGGTTGTCTCAGTCTGGTCTGCGGACCGAGACAGCCGTGGGGCTGGAAACCAGAGGTCCATGGGTCGCACCGTGCCCGCCTGCTCGCTGTCTCCTTTGGTGGAGGAGGGGGCTCCGGCCACTTCCTCCACCAATGGGCGTGTGAAATAGCTGACGCGATGACGTAATTTCATCACGTCAGCTATGTACTGCGGAGCATCAGCGCACCGGAGGTAGGGAGAGAAGAAGAGCACTGGGGAACAGACAGAGGTGAGTATGTGGTGTTCTTTTTTTCATAGTTATGGGATCTTTGAGTGGGCATGGGGATGCTATGAGGGTGTCATTCTGCACATGGGGAGGCTATGGGGGTGTCCTGCAGAACATAGGCTATGGGCTGACATGCAGCACAGGGGGAGGCTATTGGGGTGTCATGCAGCACAGGGGGAGGCTATGGGGTGACATGCAGCACATGGGGAGACTGGAGGTGACATGCAGCACATGGGGAGGCTATGGGGGTGACATGCAGCACATGGGGATGCTATGGGGGTGACGGTAGCAAATGGGGAGGCTGTGGCGGCCTCATGCAGTATATAGGGAGTCTGTGTGGGGTTCATGCACTATATAGGGAGGCTGTGTGAGGCTCATGCAGTATATAGGGAGGTTTTGTGGGGCTCATGCAGTATATAGGGAGGCTGTGTGGGGTTCATGCAATATATATAGGGAGGCTGTGTGGGGCTCATGCAGTGTACATGGGGAGGCTGTGTGTGGCTAATGCTGTATATAGGGAGACTGTGTGGGGCTTATGCAGAGTATAGGAGGCTGTTTGGGGCTCATGCTGTATATGGGCAGGCTGTTTGGGGCTCATGCAGTGTATATGGAGAGGCTGTGTGGGGCTCATGCAGTGTATAGGCGAGGCTGTGTGGGGCTTATGCAGTGTATATGGGGAGGCTGTGTGGGGCTCATACAGTGTATATGAGGAGGCTGTGTGGGACTCATGCTGTATATGAGGAGGCTGTGTGGGGCTCATGCTGTATATGGGGAGGCTGTGTGGGACTCATGTAGTGTATATGGGGAGGCTGTGTGGAGCTCATGCAATGACAGTCACAGAAACTTATTACTATGGGCAGGCAAAACTATAAGAAAATTAAATGGGAAAATGGGTCAGTCATTTAGTAGAAATTAAGCACATAATATAATGAATAAGTAGTCTGGAGCGAATTGCTCTTTGGTTGTAGTGAAACTACAAGTCCCAGCATGACCTGCATACTGATAGTTTTAGTTTTATGACAGCACTGTAAGACATGTGATGCACCCCAGAGGCCGCGGGATATTCGGCACCGGACCCGTTAACTTCAATGGGAAATGTCACAGTGGCAGTGACCCGGTCTGTGGCCTCTGGCACTCATGTAAAAGGGGTAGAATTGATTAGGGATAAACTTTATGTAGTGATTCGTTACGCCAGTTGGAGTGTTCGACTGTAGTATAGCCGGCACTGCAGATGATCCCTGGGGGAGTAGATGGTGATGGCAGTGCAGATATTTAACCCTCTCCAACCAGGGCCGACCCCCAGAGATTGTGATGGAAGTAGAAGGCATGGAGTAATCAGGCAGGAGACAAGGAAAGTCACTTTATCATTTATTGTAGTTCAGGTGCAGTTCAGCAGTTCAGAGAAGATATTACAACTCTCACCAGGTTACAGTCTGTTCTGCAGAATTGGAGTTATCCTTTCTCCCTGCCGTGACTCAGTGTATGCTTCCTGCTATTCTAATCCCTTCTGGGACCAAGGTTTCCCAGAGTCTAAAACTTCCAGTATAGCTTCTACTCACTGTGTATTTCCCCTCTGGCAACTTGCAGCTTGGGTCCTGTGTAAGGCAGCTCAAGTTCCCTCTAGCACAATCCTTCACTGATCCTAATTCGCTGCAGTTTTCCCGGGGAAAACACTGCGCTGTTGGTTGTATAAACTCACACAGTCTCTCAGCTTACCACCCTGCTCTGAAAGCAAGGATGGCCTAGGGGCTGATTCCCTGATGCTTCTTAGCATTACTCTTAGAGGGAGCACATGTCATCATGGCTTCCAGGAGCGCTCTTCTCCTCCTTCTTCACTACTGACAACAACAAGTCTCAACTCCTCCCCCTCCCAGGTAGGGTGTGTTTGCAAAGCTCAAAGCTTCAGACAAGTAAGGGAGTGAGGTGAATTGTGTGTGTGTTGTGGTCTCTAGCAGAGAAAGCATAACTCCCATTGCTCACAAAACACATGCAAAACAGTACATATTTAACCCTTTTGTGGCAGCAAAGACACAGGGCACCACATTCCCCCTGTTAGGCGTCGGGTTCTTGCACCTGCACAGCGGAAATCCAGAGCCTTGCATTCAGCGGTCTCCCATTCTCCATTGACCTCAACCATGGTGAGGTAGTGAATTAAAGGAAACTTCGTGAATGGCAAGACCTCTCCCTGTCAGGTGGTTTGAGTCTTGGGAGACACCGTGGCGGTGGAATGCCGGCATCTCTATTTCTTCCTGGTCTTCTAGATTTTCTGCTGGATCAGGAGCATTTGGCATACGGGACAAAGCATCAGCATTGGCGTTTTTAGTGCCAGCTCGGTATTTAATAACAAACTCATAATTGGACAACCGAGCCATCCATCTTTGTTCCAAGGCGCCGAGCCTGGCGGTCTCCAGATGGGTTAACGGATTGTTGTCCGTATAGATGGTAAATTTAGATGAGGCCAAATAGTGCTTGAACCTCTCGGTCACTGCCCAAACAATAGCCAAGAACTCTAGCTTGAAGGAGCTATAGTTGGTAGAGTTCCTCTCAGTAGGACAAAGCTTCCGACTGGCATAAGCAATGACTTTCTCCTTACCCTGCTGCACTTGAGATAGGACATCTCCTAACCCAACATTGCTGGCATCAGTGTGCAGGATAAACGGCTGATCATAGTCTGGATACGCTAAGATCTCTTCTCCAGTAAGTGTTTGCTTAAGGCTGTTGAATGAGTCATCCAACCTAGCATTCCACTCAATCAGGGGACTCTTGCCTCTGGCCTTTTTGGGTTGGCCAACTAGGAGATCTTGAAGAGGGGCTGCCAATTTAGTAAAGTCTTTGATAAAGCATCTGTAGTATCCCACTAGGCCTAGAAATTGTCTGACTTCTTGGATGTTGGTGGGTACTTGCCAGTCTCTGATGACAGTCACTTTGTCTGGGTCGGGTGCTAGTCCTTCTGCACTCACGACATGGCCTAAATACTGCACTTTGGGCTTTAGGAGATGACACTTAGATGGTTTTACCTTTCAGCCGAAGTTGGACAACGCCTCCAAGACCTCTGCCAGGTGTTGCAGATGTTCCTCATAGGTCCTGGAATATACAATCACATCATCCAAGTACAATAGTACGGTCTCAAAGTTCATATGTCCCAGGCAACATTCGATAATTCTCTGAAAGGTCCCAGGAGCACTGCTCAATCCGAATGGCATGTAGTTAAATTCACATAGCCCAATAGGAGTAGTGAACACAGTTTTTTCTTTGTCTGCCTCAGCAACAGAAACCTGCCAGTACCCACTGGTTAAGTCCAAAGTGGAGAAGTACCTAGCTGATTTTAACGCTGCTAGAGACTCCTCTATGCGCGGTAAGGGGTATGCATCTTTGTAATTTTGTTAAGCTGTCTGTAATCTACACACATGCGCATTGTACCATCTTTCTTTTTGACTAACACCAGGGGAGCTGCCCAAGGACTGTAGCTATCCCTCATTACCCCTGCTTGTTTCATTTCTCTTAGCATACCTTTTGCACACTGATGAGCTGGAGGTACAGGACGATACCTTTCTTTGATAGGTGGGTGATCTCCTGTGGGGATGTTATTTTGAAACCCTTTTACCTGCCTAAAATCCAAGGGATGCTTACTGAAAACACTCTCGTATTCTTGTACCACCCGCTGCACTCTATTTTTCTGATGTACAGGAGTGGAATCGGTGCCAACATGTATCTTTTGGAACTATTCCTCCGTCTGAACAGAAGAGCCATTGCCATCCGTCGCTTCTGATGGAGTCAAGGGTTCTACAGCCTGAATATCATTGTTGCTGACTGTGAATAGTTTGGCTACGGTTGCATAACAGGGCAAGCGAGCTCCCTCCTCTCCACAGTTCAGAACACGTACCGGGACCCTGCCCCTTTCAGCATCAACAATTCCCCTGGCTGTCAGCACAGTAGGTCTGCTATCTGAGTAGACTGGCTCAAGGAGGGCATGGTAGTCCCGCCCTCTGATGCCTATGGCTGCTCTGCACCAGATGAGGGTCTCACTCCTAGGGGGAAGCATAATGGAGTAGGGATCACTCACCCTTACGCTACCAATCTCTCCACCAGTTAACACCACCTGCTGTTGCTTCACAAGGGCCTTGATATCTTTATTGAGGGCATGCTGTTCTTTGTACGGGGCCGACTCGGCTATGCCTGGTGATGATGATGATGATGATGATGATGGTGATGATGACCTCACTTAGGCTACTTTCACACATCAGGTTTTCGGCGTCAGGCGCGATCCGGCGTCGTGCCGGAATGCCGGATCCTGCAAATGTTTTGTAAAACCTGATGTGCCGGATCAGGTTTTCTGCCGGATCCGTCTTGTTCTTGACAGACAAAACCGGATCCGTCTCATCCGGTTCATCCGTTTTTCGACGGATTACGCCGGATCCGGTTTTTAAAATTGACCCTTGTGGCCTTCCGAACGGGATTGGCTACTGGAAAACTATATATAGCATGTTCCTACAGCCCTTCTGTGACAGGTTGTAGAGAAGAAAGTGCAGGTTGGAGAGAAGAGCAAGTTACTGGCGAAGATGGATGTTGTCATTGGAAATATTACCACTAGAAGTTCTGTGACGGTTTCAGTAATGAGGGACAATTTTGCACTATACTTTATGTCACCTCAAGGCAGAGTACACTGGGATGACAGAGTGTGAAAGATTTGTGCCCTAACCAAACTTGTGTACCTTCTGGACCAACAGTATATACCTTTGCCAACCAAAGTTGGCTATCTTGTCATGGTCTTACTATTTTTAGCTTTAGGCCACAGGTGTGTACCTGGTTGTGTTTTATGCAAAGTATTTCACCTTTTAACAAAAGTTGTGTACATTGTTAGGAAATCACCAACAATAAATACAACTTTTTAGGTGAAATACTTTGCTTCAAACACAACCAGGAACACAACTGTGGCAAAAAGCTAAAATTTACCCACAGTTATATACCTGGTTTTGAATACCTTTTTACCTTTGAAATACCCTGTATTTAACCTTTTTTTTAAACATAGTTCGCCGCAGAAAGAAATGACAGACAACCATTGTGAAACGATAATTTAACTTTTATTTAAAATTTTTTTTTTTTTGTGTAAAATGTTTTTAAAGTGCAAAAAACTTTTTTAATAAAGGTTTTAAACCCAATGGGCATTTTTATTAAAAAACACACATTACAAATCTGTGTAGTGTGGGGTGGAAATACTGCTGGAGGGGCTGCGGGACACTTCGACACTGGGTGTGTGGAGAGAGGACTGGGATCGTGGTGGGGAAGGAACAGTTAGAGGTGAAGGTGTGGAAAAAGCTACAGAATGGGTGGACATGTGGGAGGCAGAAGAGGTGGTGGGCGGTGGAGTGGAGGGTTGGGCAGGGACTGTAGGAGCAGATGATGTTGATGGAAAGTTGTATGGGGAAGGAGTTTGGTACGGGGAAGGAGTTTGGTACGGGGAAGGAGTTTGGTATGGGGCAGGTTGCTGGAAGTGGGGAGATGTCTGGTACTGGGGAGGTTGCTGGTACTGGTGAGGTTGCTGGTATGTAATAGGAGGGGGAGGATGGAAAGTGGCTGGAGGGGGTGCAGATGTAATAGGAGGGGGAGGATGGAAAGTGGCTGGAGGGGGTGCAGATGTAATAGGAGGGGGAGGATGGAAAGTGGCTGGAGGGGGTGCAGGTGGAGGAACTACAGTGGTGGGAGGTGGAGGTTGGGAGGTAACCTGCTGTAGAGCACCGTGGCACGAATGCATTACATGCATCTGCTGGGTAGGAGATAGTGTTGCCATGCGCTCCACAACAGACCTGAAAAAGGTGTGGTTTGGCGAAGATCTTGCTTCTGAATGCATGGTTTGCAGAAGTGTCTTCACCTCCAGAATGCTGGAGTTGATCTGCTGAAAGCCTGCGGAGATTTGCTCTGACAAGACTTTTAGACAGTTCTGGAAAGATGCATTCAGATGCAAGAACTCTTGCGCATAACTCTTTTCCTGACCCCTCTGCCGCTCTGGCCAGTACCCGCAGGTGTACTAGAGGTGGCAGGGGCAGAAGGGTGGGGTAAAGGGAAAGCGATCTCCTCACCAGCAGCTTCATGTAATGTAGGCGGCCACGATGCTCCTGTGCTGGTGGATGGGACAGATGGGTCGAATGTGTGGGAAGGCTGGGAAGGTGCAGATGTACCGGGGCGGTCGAAGTGTCCCTCGGTGCCGGTCTCCTCAGGGATCGCCTCAGAAGGGTCCAATCGTGCAGGCTCCCGAGTGCTGCTCACCGTGCTGTGGAATAAAGAGAAAAAAAAACAATTAAAATACTGACATGGTATGGCCCTGGCTGAAAAAAAAAAGTTACATCTAACATTTTTTTTCACATGTGGTGTAATATTTACCTTCTAGTGACCATTGTTTCCCGGAGGAACGACAGGGCTTGTGCGTACTTGTACTTGCTCCTGCGTCCTCCAGATCCACTCGGGGCCCGCATCTCTTTATTGAACTCCTTCTTGAAACGATCCCTCACAGACCGCCACCGATTCACAATTCTGTTCCCTGAAACGAGAAAGGAGTGGTTAGTATACAACATCAGTGTTTCACAAACTCCAGTCCTCATGGTCCCCCAGGGGTCATGTTTTCAGGATTTCCATAGTAAATAGAAATCCTGAACACATGATCCGTGGGGACCACGAGGACTGGAGTTCGGGAAACACTGGTTTACATCAAGCAACCGGTACTGTATATACTTACGCTCTTTAATCTGGGCCCGAACATCGAGGTCCTCCCAGCGGCCCACAAGGAGCGAACAGATTTCCTCCCAGAGTCGTCGGGTAACGATAAGGTCAGCGTGGCGGCGGTCAGCCATATTCCAGAGCGGCTCCCTTTCTCTGACGAGATCGATGAGGTGGTCCACATCGAGTCCTCCATCCTCACCGTCAGTCGGGAGCACGCTGTGAAGGCTGTTAAAGAAAAAGACAAAAATAACATAATTAGCCTGCACAAAAGAAATGAAATAAAAAGTGCAAAAAAACAAAGCAAAAATATTTATACTTACACGCTGGTGACCGCCGCGTTGCTGTCGCCGACGACCCTGGGAGGCACTGCGAGGACCTCTTGGCCGAGCACCAGATTGGGAAGACTAGAGAAGAAAACAAAAAATGTTATGTCTTTGGATGTAGGCATTTGTTTGCTGTGTGTGGTCTGCAGAACATTGTTTTCTATGTGTTGTGTGTAGTGTGATGTTGTGTTTCTGCGTTTGATGCAAAAAACTTACCAATTGTGAGCCCACTCCAGGTGTCTGTCCACCCCTTCCTTCTTCTTCTGGGAGCTCCTCTTTATCTTGTGATTCCTGTTTTGAAATAAAAGGCAATGAATAGACATATATTACAGAGATGATGGATTTTGGAAATAAAAACTTACCGTCAAACGCTGACGATGCGAGGGAGGGCTCCCAGAAGAAGATGTGCTGTCCTGTTGATGGCCAGACTCCATGGCTGTGGGTATTGCTGCTGCTGTTGCTGCTGCCAGTGATGCCATTTCTGCTGCTGCTGCATCTCTTGGGCGGCTGTTGAATAAAGAGAAACAAAGGGCCAATGAATATCTTGATATTCCATGGCCCTAGTTTGGAGGAATGGGGGATTTGATAATTACCGTCTCTCATCTGCTGCTGGACTCCCCTCCTCAGCATGTTCCATTTGCTGCTCCATTTGGGGTGGTGGTGGTGCTGATGGTGCTGCAGTGGTCTCCTGCCTTCTCCTGCTGCGCTTGGTTGCTTTCTTGGGTGGCATGTTGGGTGTGGCTGTGGGTCCCACTGTCTTGCTTTTATATATGTCTTGTGGGCAGAGCTACTGAGCATGCTCAGACCAAAAAAAACGGATCCGGCCACCGGATCCGGCTTTCGCCGGATCAGGCGCATTGCGGCGCTCATAGGCTTTCATTGTGTGAAAAAGCCGGACGCGCCGGATCCGGCGGGTCCGGCTTTTTCGCCGGAGACAAAAAACGTTACAGTAGCCGTTTTTTCCAGACGCCGGATGGCGACACATTGCCGGATCCGGCGAAAACCGGATGAAACGCATGGCCATCCGGCGCGATCCAGCGCAAATGCAAGTCAATGGGGGGGAAACCGGATCCGGCATTGCATTTCGCCGGATCCGGTTTCTGTCAAAAGCGCCGGATCACGCCTGACGGCGAAAACCTGATGTGTGAAAGAGGCCTTAAACAATTTTCAATCACATTTGTGCCCAATGTTATTATAGGCTGACACTCTGCTCTGTCCACCTCTACCACCACGAGACCTTGAGCTTTGAGCTCCACCTTTCACACTTTAATGAAAACCTCCTTGTATCCCACCTGTGTCAGAGGTTAACCATTACTTGCTATTAATGACAAGTTACCATAAGGAAGTTGGATGAAATCAGCATCAGTCAAATATCTCTGGTACAGTGTGTGAGGCATTGCGGTTACCTGTGATCCAGTGTCCATGAGGGCGGTGAAGGGGATACCATCCACTACCACGGGTATAAGTGGACGTCCTCCAACATACTTGTTTCTCCAGTTAGTTGGACCAGATTGTCATACTCCTGGGGGTTGGTCCTCGGCCCCAGGGGTCGCCCATTTAAAGGACATTCCCGTTCAATATGATCAACCTTATGGCACCGTCTGCAGATGGGTCTTCCAGAAGAGTCAAATCAGTCCGTTGTTCTCCTGCCGGTGCGAGTCAGTCATCGCTGATGTTGCGACATCCTCTTTGGCCTTCGCCATGCAAGATCATCCGGGCTTGATGCTAATTGAATCCTCTCTGTGGGGGAACAAGTCTGGAGAGTCTGAACAGTTTTACTTAGAGCAGCCATATTTTTAGTCAGTTCCTGTGCTTGCAGCCGTAAATCTGCAGTAGAATCATCAATTGGAATCTGCACATGCTGTACTGCAGGCACCTGGGGTGAGGCTACTGCCCCCTGGTGGTATGTAACTGCTGGATGTTTAACTGACTCAGTGCAGACATAGGTAGATTCTCTTAAGATATGGATGGATCTGTCCTGAAACTGAACAAAGTTCATGTCAGGGTTCTGCAATGACATCATGCGCAGTTGAGCCTTACTGGAATCAGACAGAAGACCTTCAATGAACTGTTCTTTCAGCATTTTGTTCTTATCTCTTACACTGTCTGGATCAATTTGTTTAATGGCCCGCAGCGCCTCCTGCAGGTTAAGGGCATAGTCTCTAATAGTGTCCTGTGAGTTCTGTCTGCAGCTGAAAAATCGCATCTTTATTTCTGAAGCAGTATGGTTGTCAAAAGTATCCCTTAATTTAGGAAAAATGTCTTTTACAGTCTTTTTATCAGTTGCTGGCCAAGATTTAACTTCTGTCTGAGCAGCGCTACTGAGCTGACTTGTAAGTATACTGACTTTCTGCTCCTCTGTCATAGGGTAAATTTCAAACATGCTGCGCAGCTCCTCTTTGAAGTCACTTAAGGTGTGCGATTTGCCATTGTACTGTGGCAGCCATGTCGCACCCGGTATATAAGGCATGGTGAGAGGCAATATGGGAGCTGCAGCCACTGCACCCTGAGCGTCGCCGGGATTAGACATCTTCCCCCCTAGTTAACCCTTGCAGGGGTGCGACTCACCGCTTCAGTTGCTGCAGGTCATTGCTCCTGTAGGACTTTAGGCACGCACGGTATCCTGTTCATGATGCCAAAATGACGCACCCCAGAGGCCGTGGGATACTCAGTCCGTTAACTTCAATGGGAAATGTCACAGTGGCAGTGACCCGGTCCGTGGCCTCAGGCGGTCATGTAAAAGAGGTAGAATTGATTAGGGATAAAGTTTATGTAGTGATTCGTGACGCTAGTTGGAGTGTTCGACTGTAGTATAGCTGGCACTGCAGATGATCCCTGGGAGAGTAGATGGTGATGGCAGTGCAAATGTTTAACCCTCTCCAACCAGGGCCGACCCCCAGAGATTGTGATTGAAGTAGAAGGCACGGTGTAATCAGGCAGGAGACAAGGAAAGTCACTTTATCATTTACTGTAGTTCAGGTGCAGTTCAGAGGAGATATTACAACTCTCACCAGGTTACAGTCTGTCCTGCAGAATGGGAGTTATCCTTTCTCTCTGCCGTGACTCAGTGTATGCTTCCTGCTATTCTAATCCCTTCTGGGACCAAGGCTTCCCAGAGTCTAAAACTTCCAGTATAGCTTCTACTCACTGTGTATTTCCTCTCTGGCAACATGCAGCTTGGGTCCTGTGTGAGGCAGCTCAAGTTCCCTCTAGCACAATCCTTCACTGATCCTAATTTGCTGCAGTTTTCCCGGGGAAAACACTGCGCTGTTGGTTGTATAAACTCACACAGTCTCTCAGCTTACCACCCTGCTCTGAAAGCATGGATGGCCTAGAGGCTGATTCCCTGATGCTTCTTAGCATTACTCCTAGAGGGACCACATGTCATCATGGCTTCCTAGAGCGTTCTTCTCGTCCTTCTTCACTACTGAAAACAACAACTCTCAACTCCTTCCCCTCCCAGTTAGAGTGTGTCTGCAAAGCTCTAGGCTTCAGACAAGTAAGGGAGTGAGGTGACTTGTGTGTGTGTTGTGATCTTGTGGTGTTGTGGTCTCTAGCAGAGAATGCATAACTCCCATTGCTCACAAAGCACATGCAAAACAGTACATATTTAACCCTTTTGTGGCGGCAGAGACACAGGGCACCACTAATGAAGGTTTTGTTTCCAATGACATTGTGATCTAGGCACTTGCACTGCAAAGCCCAGGGTAACATGAAGGTTTAAAGGGGACCCGTCAGGTCCCCCCATGCTCTCCAATCCAGTAACATTCAGCAATGTGTGATAAAACTCCCTCCCTAGCCAGCCCTGTATTACATAATTAAGTTAAATAAATGCTTTAAAAGAGCATTTATAACCTCCGCTTTCCCTATGCTAATGAGGGCCTTGACTAGTCCATGAGGCATTAGTTCCCCAGAATAGTCAGGCCCTTTCCATGTTATTACGTCCTTGTTGGTGTGATAATATAATTTGCATGGGCGGCCTCATCGCCAGCTCATGCAAATCTGTGCATGTGCCGCTTATTCCAGCAGCGTCACTGCATCTCTGAAGCCAGGTGTACGCTTCCCAGCTTCCCAGAGACATGCACTGCGTATGACCGGAAACGATCTTCTGAAATTTCAGACATGTGCAGGGTGTCTGTCAAGCCAGGAAGCGTACATCCAGCTTCAGAGATGCAGAGATGCTGCCGGAATGAGCGGCATGCATGTGCAGATGTGCATGAGTGGCGATGACACAGCTAGTGCAAATTATGTTATCATGCCCACAGGAGCGTGATAGCATGGAAAGAGGGTTGATTAGCCTGGGGAACTAATGCCCCATCGGCTAGTCAAAGACCTCATTAGCATAGGAAAAGCAGAGGATAAATGCTTTTTAAAGCATTTATTTAACTGAATTATGCTATGCAGGACTGGTTAGGGAGGGAGTTTAATCACACATAGCTGGATTGGAGGCATGGGCACCTGACAGGTTCCCTTTAAGGTCCAGCATAAATAGATATAGACTTGCTTATAAGACCCTCAAAATCCTGTGTGAGGACACATTCAGTTCACTAGTACAGTGCTTTCCACTATCCAATACCCACGGCTACCACAAACCCATGCACCACTATGTACACACTTACCCACACATCACTACCTTACACTCTGCTAACCGGGGAGGCAGTGGCATTGGGTGCAGATCTATCAGATTAGCCTTTCACCCTGGTAACCTGAAACGGCCACAGCTAGCGCTAGCGCTTAGGGCGTGCTATACATCACTTCATAAGGAGCACACATTTGTTACAGAGACAGGCCCTGGAAAACAAAGAAAAAGGAAAAACAAGAAAAGAGAAAACTTAGTATCTTAAAGGCAAACAAAATGGTGAACAGCGACTTTAAATGGCGGATGGCGGCATGATTCTCAAGATGACATACAGAAGCGTGAGAGTCCCAAGATTTTGATTACAAGGGGGTCTGAAGAGAGGAGATCCTGCCCATCACGAGAGTGATCAGCATCCGATGGCACGAAAACAGTATGCCTAGCCCACTGAAAAGATGATGTGTCACCCTCCCAGGGCTGTGGGGTACTCGGTACCGGGCCGGTGTCAGGGGGATCTGTCACAGCAGCGGTGACCCGGTCCGTGGCCCTGGCTGCCCAAGCAATGGGGAGAAGTAGTTAATGGTAGAATAGTTCGTGACGCCACCCGTGGTGTTTGGCAAGTATGGTGTTAGGTCAACGCTGCATACAGATCCGCCGGGACTGATGGTATGTGCAGCTTAGATGGTAAGCTCCCCACAGGTGGAGTTGTAGTCCCAGGGCAGTGTGGATATAGCTGGCACGGGGATGTAGCAGTGCCGGAAGCGTAGGGAACAGACAAGACACAGCGGTTGTAGTTTCTGTACCTTTACTGAGTATATGCAGTCCAGGGTCCTGATTACAGATGGTATGGAGTAGGTCAGTCTGGAAGCAATTCGGGGTTCTCTCTCACAGATGGGCTGTGCAGTCTCCTTTCCTAGCGCTTTATAGTGTGAAGCATCCTAGTCCTTAGTTACTCTGAACTGCCTCTCCTCAGATGTTCCTAGAACGTTACTTGTATGACAGACAGCTGTAGCTTCTCTCGGGGACTCCTCTCCTGAGTCCTGGCTCTCTATTCGATTACTGTTGTGTCCCAAGTCTTTGGTGGGAGCAGGGCATTTACAGCCTCCTACTCCTCTGGTATCTGTGGTAGGACCGTCAGTATCCGTACCACCGTGGAGACCAGGCTCCAGTTCGGTGCGCTCTCAAGCTGAGGGAGCTCGCCTACTGCAGCTCAACCTCTCAGCTTCGTTCTCTCCGTCTGCACACTTCACCCTCCGCAGACTATCTGACCACTCCTCCCTCTCAGCCCTCAGAGGACACCCTACCCCTACATCCTGGTTCAGAGTTCCCCCTGCTGGCATGGAGTGGAACTGTGTTGCATGTATGGATTGACTGTGAGAGAGACCCATCATTGCCTCCAAGCCTGGCATTACCCTCCCCTGGAGGAAGGCAAAGCCAGTGTGGCGACCATACTCCTGGGGCGCCACATGCCCCCCTAGTGAAAGTCAGCACTCCTGGGCTGAACAAAAGAAAACATAGATAACATATAAACATTTGAACAATAATATTTGTACAAGATTTGAAAAAGGAAAAATGTACAAAAACCAAGAGCTCAAAAATGGTCCTATCATGATAAGTCCAGCATCAATGTCCATGGTCCATTCCTGGGCAAATGGTAATCTATTTATAAATAAAGTTTTTGACCACACACAAGTCCTGTGGTTCAGTGTCCATGAAACAAAACTGGTAACTTTTAAAAAGGGAACTCTTACAGGTTACCTGTAGGTACAAAAGCTTGAAAAACAGTTACATATTTACATTCAATTTCAATATTCACATTTAATTTAGATACAGAACCTAACTGGTAGTACACCCGTGTCTGGTACGAGTGGATCTACGTAACACTGGTACTGTTGTGGGTCTTACTGTTTGTCTGGTTCTAACTACTGGTGTTGTGTGCACTGCTCTGGAAACACTCCTAGTAATTCTACATGGCACAGGGATACGTGATGGTCTAGGCACTCTTGGACTCACCATAGGTACTACAGGTTCACCACTGGCAGGGCGAGGGTTCTCTGGCTCCACTGCTGGTGTGGCATCTGCTACCTGATTCTCCTAATCTTCAGGGTCTTCTTGAGCCCCATCTTCCTGTGCCACTACTTGGGGAAACAACAACACCGGTACCACTACTGCATCACTAACTCTAGTCCAATTCGCAGGAAACTCTCCAAGCACTGTGCTGACCTTCTTTTCTTCCTCCACAGGTGGGACGTTAGCTGTTTCTTCCGCTCTTTCCTTCAACTGGTCAGGGCACAGCTTCAGGTGGTCTCTGGAGATGGCTGCCGAGGTCTCTCCTCCATCTTTGCTAACAAGGCAGACTTTAGTATTATCAAAATTCGAAGGCAGGATGGTATAGGGTTCAGCCTCCCATTGGTCATCCAGCTTATGCAATCTCCTCTTCCTCTTCAAGACTTGTTCTCCCGGCGAAAAGGGAACGGCAGGTGCATTTCGATTGTAAAGCCTTTCCTGCTTCTGTCTTGCCTGGGCCAGACTCTTCTCCACACACTCCTGGACTCTTCTATACTGCTGCTGCCTCTCCTTGTCCCAGTCAGCTTCTGGTGACGTTACTTCAGGCGTCAGGACTCCCATGTCCAAATCCACAGGCAGCCTACCTGGTCTCGCTCTCATCAGGTATGCTGGAGTACAGTTGGTAGAGTTCACTGGAATATGGTTGTAGAGGTCTACCAGATCTGGCAACTTTTCGGGCCACAGATTCCTCTCCTCCAAGGGCAATGTCTTCAGCAGGTCTACCACTACCTGGTTCATCTTCTCGCACATGCCATTGGTCTGTGGGTGATACGGTGTTGTCCGGATCTTCTTACAACCATACAGGTTACAGAAGTCATGAAACACTTCTGCCTCGAAAGCTGGACCTTGATCAGTAAGCACTCTCTCAGGGTACCCATGTGGTCTACAGAAGTGCAGTTGGAACGCTCTGGCTGCCGTTCGTTCTGGCAGTTTGATCTTTGACAGGCACAACCACCAGGAATCTTGAATAGTGGTCCACAATGGTAAGGGCATAGAGATAGCCTGACCGGCTTGGAACCAGCTCCACATGGTCCAGGGCTACCAACTCCAGGGGCTGATTGGTGATGATTGGCTGTAAGGGAGCTCTCTGGCTGTCTCGATCCTTTCTGCGCTGGTTACACTGTCCACACTCTCAGCACCACTTCTCAACGGCCTTCCTCATGCCAGTCCAGTAGAACCTCTCTCGGAGCAATACTTCCAACTTCTTCCATCCAAAGTGTCCAGCTCCATTGTGGTATGCCTCCAGTACCACCGATGCATCTCTCTTTGGGACTACTACCTGCCAGACGAGCTCATGAGTGCGGGCATTGATTCTTCTCCGACACAGCTTCCCTTCATATAAGAACAGTCGACCTTTCTCCATCCACAACTTCTGGGCTTCTTCAGGAGCATCCGAATCTGGGCGTGAGTCAGCTTGTAGCAGTAGCTCCTTCACCAGGCGGACTGCAGGGTCATTATCTTGCGCTTCTGCCCAGTCATGATGGGGCAATGGATTCAGGGTGACTTCTCTCAAGCCAGACCGCCGGTCTCTCACTCCCTGAGCACGTTGGGCTGTCAATGGCGGGTGGAAGGGAGGCAACTCTATCTCTTCAAGAGCCTCAGGGTCTTCTCCTGCATCTGGCAGATTAGGCATCCTGGATAGCACATCAGCATTGGCATTCTTGTGCCCTGCTCGGTACTTGATGGTAAACTCATAATTGGATAACCGAGCCATCCATCGCTGCTCCAGTGCTCCTAGCTTAGCAGTGTCCAAGTGGGTCAACGGATTGTTGTCCGGGAAGATTGTAAATTTTGCCGAAGCCAGGTAATGCTTGAACCTTTCTGTGACAGCCCAGACTATGGCCAGGAACTCCAACTTGAAAGAACTGTAATTATCATGGTTCCTCTTAGTGGGACGCAGCTTCCGTGTACAGCACAAAGGGTTTGTCATAATCTGGGTAAGCCAGAACTTCGTCACCTGTGAGGGCCATCTTCAGTCTGGTGAAGGACTCCTCCAATTCTTCAGTCCATTCAAACGTGGAATTCTTCTGCTTGCCTTTCTTGGACTGCCCCACCTGAAGGTTTTGCATCGGGGTGGCTATTTCAGTAAAGCCTTTGATAAATCTCCGGTAGTAGCCTACCAATCCCAGGAATTGGCGTACCTCGTGGAGGTTGCTGGGCTTCTGCCAGTCCCGGATGACCGTGACCTTGTCAGGATCTGGAGCCACACCGTCTGCACTGACCACGTGACCAAGGTACTGTACCTTAGGCTTCAAGAGGTGGCATTTGGAAGGCTTCACCTTCAGGCCAAAATAGGACAAAGCTTCAAATACTTCAGCCAGGTGTTCCAGATGCTCTTCATAGGTCTTGGAGAAAACAATAACATCATCCAGGTACAGCAGGACCGTCTCAAAGTTCATGTGTCCCAGGCAGCACTCCATCAGCCGTTGAAATGTTCCTGGAGCAGTGCAGAGCCCAAACGGCATATAATTGAACTCACAGAGACCCATTGGAGTAGTAAATGCAGTTTTCTCCTTGTCTGCCTCTGCCACGGGAACCTGCCAATACCCACTGGTGAGATCCAAGGTGGAAAAGTAATTAGCAGTTTTAAGTGCAGCTAAGGATTCCTCAATCCTAGGTAATGGGTAGGCATCTTTATGCGTAATGCTGTTAATTTTCCTGTACTCAACACACATTCTCATGGTACCATCCTTTTTCTTTACAAAAACAATTGGAGCTGCCCAGAGGCTACAACTGTCCCTAATGACCCCAGCTTCCTTCATCTCTTTCAACATACTCTTAGCACATTGGTACTATGTTGGGGGTATAGGTCTGTACCTCTCCTTTATGGATGGATGGTCTCCTGTGGGGATATGATGTTGGACCCCTTTTGCCTGCCCAAAATCCAGTGGGTGTTAGCTGAATACCCGCTCATACTCTTGTGTCACTCTGTAAACCCCATTTCTCTGGTATGAAGGTGTAGAGTCAGTTCCCACCTGCAGTTGCTAGCACCACTCTTCTAGCTGCTTCACAGGGCCATTGTCCTCCACCGGGTCGGATGAGACCAAAGGCTCTGCTGCCTGCAATGAGTTATTAACAGTGAGCAGCTTGGCAACTGTGGCGTACCGAGGTATTGTGGCTTCCTCCTCCCCACAATTCAAAAGGCATACAGGTACTCTCCCTTTTTGTACATCAACCACCCCTCTGGCTGTCAGGATAGTGGGCCTACTTTCGGAGTATACTGGTTCCACCAATGCCTGGTAATCCTTCCCTCTAAGGCCTATAGCTGCCCGACACCATATCAACATTTCACTCCTGGGGGGCATTACAATTGGGAAAGCATCACTCACTCTGACGCTGCCAATCTCTCCGCCAGAGAGTTCTACTTGTTGCCTTTGCATCAGGGCTCGGATCTCCTGCAGGACTCTTTGTTCTCCGGAACCAGCAGTCTCAGCCACATGTTGCAACAAGACAATAACCTCGGACAGACAGTTTTCAATTACATTTGTACCAAGAGTCATCATGGGATTACATTCACATCGATCAATGTCAACAATTATCAGACCTTGTGATTTTAGCTCCACCCGCCCCACTTTAACAGTAATTTCCTTGCATCCAATCTGGGGCAAGGTATGATCATTACTAGCAACTACTGTTAGTTCATCAGTTGGGCTACGGGTGAGTTCAGAATCAGCCCAGTACCTCTTGTACAAAATACACTGCATTGTAGTCACCTGGGAGCCAGTGTCCAGCAAAGCGTTCATGGGGATGCCATCAATTACCACTGGAAGGATTGATCTCCCTCCCACATACTTGGCTCTCCAGTTCTTTGGGCCTGCTGAACCTACTCCTGGGGGTTGGCCCTTTGCCCCAGGGGTTGCTTGTTTAAAGGACAGTACCTGGCCAGATGACCTGCCTTGTAGCAGTGGCGCTAGATGGGACGTCCGTCCTGGTCATAGCGATAGTTGTTCCTTCCTCGAAGTGGCGGGGTTCTCCTCCTCCGGAGCCACGGGACATCCTCTGGACTGGAAGCAAGCTGGACCTTTTCTTTGGAGGAATCCTGCAGGGACTGCACGGTCCTGGTAAGTGCGGCCATTCCCTTGGTCAGCTCCTGGACCTGAAGACGCAGCTCCTCTGTTGGATCCTTATCCAGAGTCTGGGCATCAGCCTCCACTGGGATGGAAGGACAAGGCGTGGTTTCCTGATGATAAGTGATCGCTAGGCGCCTCTGGGGTGCTGGACGGCTGTCAGTGGGTTCCTGCAGTACCCGTATAGCTTTATCCTTAAAATCAGCAAAGTTCAGACCAGGGGTTTGCATGGTTAGGATACGTAGCTGCCCCCTGTGGGTACTAGACAGGAGTCCTTCAATGAACTGCTCCTTCAACAGTTTATCTTCTTCTTTTACACTGTCAGGATCAACTTGCTTAACTGCTCGCAGTGCCTCCTGCAGGTTGAGGGCATAGTCCCTGATACTGTCGTGTGCCCTCAATTTACAGCCAAAGAACCGCATCTTGATCTCAGCTGCAGCACGGGTGTCAAAGGTGCTCCTCAGCTTGGCCAGGACCTTTGCAACAGTCTCTTTATCGGCAGCCTGCCAGGCCTTAACCTCCCTCAGTGCTGCACCCGTTAGCTGCCCAATCAGGATATTCACTTTCTGGTCTTCAGACAGAGGGTAAACTTTAAACAAGCTGCACAGTCTTTCTATAAATTTGCTCAAGGTGTATGACTCACCCGAGTATTGCGGTAGCCAGGCCGCTCCCGATATGTAGGGCATAGACAGCAGCATTATGGGGACCGCTGCGGCGGGTGCTCCTCCCGGCGGTACCGCGGGGTTGGCGGCGGCGTCCGCTGCTGCATTGGCTTGTGGCGTGGACATCTTCTCCCCCCCTAGCTAACATCAGCCAGGGCCGGGGGTTGCGGGAGCTCACCGGCTGCCGCTTCGCAGGCCCGACGCTCTGGGCTGTAGGCCTCAGCTCCTCCGCTTCTCGCACGCTCTCCTCTCTTCCCGAGCGGCACTTCTCTTCTTCGCGGTCTGCAGCAGGCTCCGCCCACGAAGGCCGTCCCTCTTTCTTCCCGAGCGCGGCAATGGCGGCAAATGGCGCCAAATTCACACAGTTCACAATCACAGTCTATGGCACACAGGACCCGGGGATACCGGGCTCCATATCCTGTTCGTGATGCCAAAATTTGGGTCTAGGGTACTCGGTACCGGGCCGGTGTCAGGGGGATGTGTCACAGCAGCGGTGACCCGGTCCGTGGCCCTGGGCGCCAAAGTAATGGAGAGATGTAGTTAATGGTAGAATAGTTTGTGACGCCACCCGTGGTGTATCGCAAGTATGGTGTTAGGCCAATGCTGCATACAGATCCGCCGGGACTGATGGTATGTGCAGCTTAAATGGTAAGCTCCCCACAGGTGGAGTTGTAGTCCCAGGGCAGTGTGGATGTAGCTGGCACGGGGATGTAGCAGTTCCGGAAGCGTAGGGAATAGACAAGACACAGCGGTTGTAGTTTCTGTACCTTTACTGAGTATATGCAGTCCAGGGTCCTGATTACAGATGGTATGGAGCAGGTTAGCCTGGAAGCAATTCCAGGTTCCCTAGAATGTTACTTGTATGACAGACAGTTGTAGCCTCTCTCAGGGACTCCTCTCCTGAGTCCTGGCTCTCTATTCGATTACTGTTGTGTCCCAAGTCTTTGGTGGGAGCAGGGCATTTACAGCCTCCTACTCCTCTGGTATCTGTGGTAGGACCATCAGTATCCGTACCACCGTGGAGACCAGGCTCCAGTTCGGTGTGCTCTCAAGCTGAGGGAGCTCGCCTACTGCAGCTCAACCTCTCAGCTTCGTTCTCTCCGTCTGCACACTTCACCCTCCACAGACTATCTGACCACTCCTCCCTCTCGGCCCTCAGAGGACACCCTTCCCCTACATCCTGGTTCAGAGTTCCCCCTGCTGGCATGGAGTGGAACTGTGTTGCATTTATGGATTGACTGTGAGAGAGACCCATCATTGCCTCCAAGCCTGGCATTACCCTCCCCTGGAGGAAGGCAAAGCCAGTGTGGCGACCATAATCCTGGGGGCGCCACAATGACCTCCAAGAGGTGATCCAGATTCAAGATTCAACCCAGAAAAGGTGGAGCGGCACAGACGCGATCCAGGAGGAGAAATGGCTCACCTGATAAGAGATGATGAGAGGGTCTAGAGAAAGAGTTGCAGGGAGTAACAGCATAGGTGCCAATCATTGGTGTGACCACCGGAAGGACAAAGTCAGCTGAGTTTAAGGCACACCAGAAGTAACTTGCCGCTACCATTTTGCGTGCAGCATCAGCGAGGTGAAGACACGTGCTTGAACAGTCTCCTGCAATGAACCTTACATTTAGCGATAATACTACCAGCAGGAAGATGGAAACTTCATCCGAAGAAACGCACTTTGAAAGGTCCCACTGCCACCAGCACCCACTGTCTCAGCCCATCTACAGAACACTGGAACCTCCCAAGGTTCCAAAGAAGGCGAGTGCTGCTACTCATATCCCTGTTCGGGCCATAGGTAACCAAGACTTGGCCCCGAAATGTCCTCAGTGGCTGGTACAGGTACCAGCATCTGCCTGACTGA
Source organism: Dendrobates tinctorius (assembly GCF_039654945.1). NCBI lineage: Eukaryota > Metazoa > Chordata > Amphibia > Anura > Dendrobatidae > Dendrobates > Dendrobates tinctorius. The sequence goes on from NW_027361690.1 coordinate 38,288,408, forward strand.
CAATGCTTGCACTCACGTTTTTATCTTCAGGACCAGTCTTTTGGTGAATGACAAAGGAAGGCAGAGACATCCAGACCAACCATGGAGGTGGGACCGACTTCCATCCCCTAACACCTGGGAAGCCTGGCAGAAGAAGACATTTCCATGTGTTCCCAGGTATTTTTTCTTCTCCTGATTTTTCCTGCATGGCTGTGTTACAGAGGCCATTCCCTAAGTCAATGTTATATGGACTCAGCAAGTATTCCAGTGTTCCAGATTTTCGGTAGCCTGTTGCTATATGGGGACCTGTTGCCCCACACACAAGGGACATGGACACTCCGATCGCGTCACTCAGCATATGGGACCAACAGTTCCTAACAGATGAGGATATCATATACAGTAAAAGAAAAGAGGGTTTGGACTGTTTTGTGTGAAGTATTTTATGTGTGTTTCTGTTTATACAGCTTGATGGTTGGGGATGACCATATTTTGCATTGGGAGTATGTAGGGGGTCGGTGAAGCCTTCGTTGCAAGAAGGGTTTAATGGTAATAGCATTTTATAATGATATGTTATATGTTTGATAAAGAGTGTTGCATTTTATCCTTATGGCCGGTTTGTGTCTCGCTTCTCCTAGAGGCTCTGCCTCAAGGCCGTTCCTGGGGACTAGAGAGGTCTGTCCACTAGGGCAACCATTGCAAAGAACAGGAATATAGTTTGCATCACACAGGGTAATGTACATTTAACAGCATGGGATTAGCCCATTAGCAGGGATGAAGTAGATCAGTTATTAAGGAAAGCACTTCCTGTTTTAGTCAGAGAGAGAGAGTGGAGTCAGGTTGAGAGTCAGAGTCAAGTTTGTGTGTGTGGGGTTCTGAGGAAGTTATAGATACTGACAGAGTTCAATGGGTTCCAAGACAGCGGATGCAGCAGAGGTGAAAAGGTTCTGTAAGTAACAAGCCTCTAAACACCGAGGACACAACTTATGCTTTGTGAGGACGCCGGGGCAGTCTTGGATCTAAAGCCCAGAAGTGGTATTGAGTGCCATATCTCTGTTTCCCCTGTGAATAAGATGTCAGCTGGGTCTCAGAGAAAGGGAAGGATGGTGGGACTCAGGGAAGCTGCTATGCCAGATAGAAAGTCTCTGGTACCAACAGAAGAAGCTGAGGCAGGGGCGGGTTGTGCAGAATGGAGTCAAAGACTGATAGTACACTGGAAAAAGGGAACATCATCTGGAGGGGATTCTGTCTCACTCTGTGTGCCGCAACCACGTGTATCCAAATTGCACAGTAAAGCTGAACTTATTGAAACGGACCTAAGGTCTTCTGTCATATCTGTAACTGTAACACGTCCCATGGACAGGGAGGTAACAAGGACTCCCAAACTACAAGTGAGTCAAGAAAGCAGCCAACAGCACATTATACTCAACTCTGATTTCCTGTTTAAAAGAGGAGTTACAGAGCAAAGAAAACTCAGTTCCAGCCCTCAGCAACGGGTCCGGTTTCGTACTTCCTGGAGAGTGTTCTTCACATGGGTGGTTGTTGTTGTGGTTGTTGTGAAGTTGGTTTTCTTCACCATGGACAGGATTCTGTGATCATCCATCACTGCTGTTGCTTAATTGATGATAAATTAACAAAGAAATAGTCCACGCAGTCCATTAAACAGCTTTTGAGATAATTGTCCAATTATTTTGGTCCCTTTAAATAGAGGCAGCTACATATTAAATAGCTGTGGATACCATACAATTAAAGCTGAGAGTCTCCACTTTAAGCCCATATTGATTATATTACTCCATCTTGAATATGTTTTGGTAAACAGCTCACATGCCAAAACTTGTGTCACTGTTCAACTGTTTCTGGACCTAACTGTATGTAGAGTTGTAAGGAGATGGTCAGTCCCCTCAGTTGCACCCCCTCCTTCTGTCGTGTGACCACCCCCCCCATGCACTTCCCATGTACCTGTGAGCCTTATATCTTGCAATGCATTATACTACATTATGTATGTTCTCCTTTAAAGGGCTGTTGCAATGTGCTGCTGCAGTGCAGTTCAGCGAAACCTCCACCAGGGGGTGCTGGTGAGGGAAGAGAGGTTGCACCCACACAGCGTAGTAACACAGAGCAGCAGCACAGGTGTCACAGGTAACGAAATAGTGGTCAGACAAGCCGAATCAGAAACTGTCAGTAGAAGACGTACTAAAAGTCACGTAGTCAGAGAGAAGCCAGAAGTCAGAGCCTAACGGAAACATGGTATCCTAAACATGAGACTAAGACGTAGTCGGGGTACAAGCCAGAGTCAAAATCAGTTGGGGAGCGTGGTATCAGAGATGGAAAACAAGAGGCGTAGTCCAGAGATCAAGCTGAATCATACACAAGTACAGGAAGTCAGAGGCAGAAGGAGCACTAGGGTATACGGGTCAGCGGCTCTAGCCTGGAAGCATGAACTATAGCTGACACTGGCCTTCAGGCTGAAGAGGACTGAAATAGCCCAGCCAGCTCCAAAATGAGGCAGAGGAGATTAATCCCCACATGACCAGTCCAGAGAAAAGACAGCTTTAAACAAACTCTGGACTGGATCGTGACAGTATCCCCCTCTAAATGGGGGCCACTGGACCCCCAGGCTTCCCTGGATAATGAGCGTGAAAGGCCCGGACCAATCGATCAACATCGACTGAACGCACTGGCACCCACGACCGGCCCTCAGGACCGTAACCTTGCTAATGGACCAAGTACTGCAGTGAACGGCTGAGCATATGAGAATCCACCACTCGTTACACCTCATAGTTGGTCTTGCCAACCTCTACAACAGGCGGCGGGTGCGAGGAAAACACACCTGAGGAAGGCACAGACGGCTTCAGAAGCGCCTTATGGAATACATTGGGGATCCACAACGACAGAGGCAAGCGCAGGTGAAAGGCCACAGGATTTACCACCTCTAAATTTTCATAAGGGCCAATAAACTTGGGACCCAACTTAGCAGAGGGAATCCTCAACCTAATATTCTTAGTGAATAACCACACCTTATCCCCCACATTGTAAGCCGGCCCCACAGAATGTCATTTATCCGCAAAAAAGTTTATACTTGCCCTGAGCCTCCCCAATGTTTCTTTGAACCTCCCTCCAGATGTCCCCCAACCGCAGAAAGGCCGAATCCAGCCGAGAAAACTCCCCAAAGTGAGGGTGAAACACATAGTTGCAGAAGAATGGGGAAGTACCAGTGGACTGATTGACACGATTATTGAAAGCAAATTCTGCCATGGGTACCGCAGAGCACCAATCATCCTATCTGGACATAGCAAGACACCACAATATCTGCTCCAAGTTCTGAGTAGTCCTTTCAGTCTGACCGTTGGTCTCGGGATGGTAGGCCAATGAAAAAGTTAGACTGATACCGAGCCTTTTACAAAAGGCCCCCCAGAATTTTGCAACAAATTTCACCCCTCTATCAGACACCACATTGACAGGCACACCATGCAATCGGCCCACATGCTCAATGAATAGTTTTGATAGTCTCAGCATTAGGGAGGCCTGTCTAAGGTATAAAATGCGCCTCTTTACTGAACCTATCAACAACTACACAGATTACTGTTTTGCCATTAGAGGGTGGAAGACCGGCGATAAAATCCATGGACAGATGCGTCCACGGTCTATCTGGAATTGGCAGTGGCACCAATTCCTCGGCCGGACTGTTACGGGAGGTTTTTAGCACAGCACAAGTTTCACAGGAAGGCACAAACCCAATGATGTCAGAAACCAACGAAGGCCACCAAAACAGCCTAGTAATGGCTTTATGCATGGTCGATGCCCACTCAGAGCCGAGTCATGGAACTCTCAAACCACCCTTAACTGATACTGAATAGGCACAAAGCAAGAGATTGGGCCACACAAATCTCTCGTCCCAACGCTGAGGACACCGCAGCCACCACCACTCCGCGCTGAAGAATGGAGGAATGAGGTTCAGGAGGTGACACTGGATCCAGGCTAAGAGATAAAGCATCAGCCTTCACATTCTTGGACCCTGGTCTGAAAGTAATAGAAAACTGAAAATCGGGAAAAAAAGTGACCACCTTGCCTGTCTCGGAGTCAAACGTTTGTCGGACTCGATATAAGACAGGTTTTTGTGATCTGTAATGACAGTGATACTGTTATGATTAGGGAACCGAGGAGGATAGCAGGGGAATAGGCTAGGCAACCAGATAACCAGAGAGGTTGGTAACTTAGCGGATTGCAGACCCCTAAACTGACAACGCAACTAGAATTAGCCGTGGGACGTACCTACGATGCCCTAGACGCCTCGGCACCGCCAAAGAATTAACTAAGACTAAAGAGAGAAAGAGGAAAGCTAAACTGCCCCGGAGCAAAACCCCAAAGGAATAGATAGCCCCCAAACATATATTGCCGGTGAGACAAGATGAGGCACAAAACACAAGAAGAAAATAGAGTAAGCAAAGGATGGGGCCCAAACTGTCTAGATAGAATAGGACAGGAAAGGATACTGTCTGCAATCACGCCAAAAACCCTAAGAAAAAATCCAACACGTCTGATATGCAAAAATACTGCGGCCACATGGCCTCTCCCCCACTAAATCAGAACTCTGGTGTGAACTGGACACAAAACAAAAGATACTGATGTCACGCCCGCGCCTTGGCTGAATGGCGCGAGCCGGGGGTTGTGGCCCCACTGTGCCACAGACCAGACTACCCTGGAAGGGGCGTGACTGCGACATCTACCTTGGTCTTCACTGGAGCCTCTGATGGTGAGGTCAGGCTTGTGCGGCAGATAGCTGTCGGGCGCCACTCCAGGGTGGTGTCTGGCTGTGGCTGCTGATCCCACTTGGAGACAAGTCACTTGGACAGATGTGACTGACAGGCAGACTGAGACACAGGGCAAGAAGGTACAACAGATACAGGGCAAGCAGGCGTGGCTTGGAGACACTGGGCAAACAGGCGTGGCTTGGAGACACTGGTTTAGGCGGGCACGGCTTGAGACACAGGACGGACGGGCACGGCTTGAGACACAGGACAGGCGGGCACGGCTTGAGACACAGGACAGGCAGGCACGGCTTGAGACACAGGACAGGCAGGCACGGCTTGAGAAGGAACAGGTAGGGACCTGTTCACACAGCAGGTGCAGGTATGGATGCAGGCAGGCAGGAGTGGAATATGAAGGAACAGGTTTGGACCTGTTCACACAGGAGGTGCAGGTATGGATGCAGGCAGGCGTGAAATATGAAGGAACCGGTCTGGACCTGTTCACACAGGAGGTGCAGGTATGGATGCAGGCAGGCAGGAGTGGAATATGAAGGAACAGGTTTGGACCTGTTCACACAGGAGGTGCAGGTATGGATGCAGGCAGGAAGGAGTGAAATAAGAAGGAACAGGTTTGGACCTGTTCACACAGGGGTGCAGGTGAAGGCAGAAGTGCAGAGAGAAGCTGCAGAAAGAGGTTATGCAGTGGCAGCAGGAGTGGAGCAAAGCTGAACCACAAGGTCTGTGGAGAGAAGCTGCAGTAAGAGGTACTGCAGCGGCAGAAGGAGCCATGCAGGCAGAGCGGCTAAGGAGCCGGGCAGACAGAGCGGCTAGAGAGCCGGGCAGACAGAGCGGCTAGAGAGCCGGGCAGACAGAGCGGCTAGAGTGCAGATGCACAGATAAAGCTGCGAGAGTGCAGATGCACAGATAAAGCTGCGAGAGTGCAGAAGCACAGATAAAGCTGCGAGAGTGCAGACGCACAGATAAAGCTGCGAGAGTGCAGACGCACAGATAAAGCTGCGAGAGTGCAGACGCACAGATAAAGCTGCGAGAGTGCAGACGCACAAATAAAGCTGCGAGAGTGCAGATGCACAGACAGGGAGGACACAAGGAAAGACACAGCAAGGAAGGGAGCCACGGACAAGGAGAAAGGGAGACTGATAGACAAAGGTAAGACTGAGTTCAGACAGAGAGACAGGGACAAAGACACAAGGACCAGGATATTCAGCCTCCTGGCAGGCGGGCAGAGAACAGACAAGGCACTGGGAACAAGACTCAAGGACCAGGATATTCTGCCTCCTGGCAGGCGGACAGAGAAATGCTAGGCAAGGTACCGAGACACAGGAATACAGACTAAGAGCCTTCAGAGAAGGCAAGACATAGGACAGGGCCTGGCTAACTGAGTTTAGACATTGCACAGGCAATGTTTCAGTGGGAGTGGCGAAACTAAATAGTCAAGGGCTCCAGGTGATTGGTCAGGGACAGATTACACAGGTGCACCCTGACTGCATAAGAACCAGAGAGTTCAGGCGCCGCCCCCCTATACACACAGTCTGGAAACATGGAGAGCAAAGACACAGAGCTGGCAACAGACAGAATTCACAGCATGGCTTGAAGCAGAAAGTAAGTTGGTGTGCGGGGGATGGGAGGCCATGCAGTGATGCCAGCAGGGTTGTTACAACTGATATAACAGGGGATTAGAAATACTGAAAAGACTGACATAAGCTGTGGAATATGGAACAGAGTCCAGCACAGGTCCCAAATGCAAAAAGATTCAAGCAGACTAATAACTTATCTGAAAGATGCAGGAGGCAAGCAGACTTCCAAAATGCTCAGGAAGGAAACCAAATCGCCGGCAACAACTGAGGGAAGGTTGCTCACTTAAATCTCTCCAGTCTGTAACACCTGACCTCCAATCATCCTCCTCAGGAGATTGACTTCTGTCAGCCAGACCAGCTCCATTACCAGCAGCAACCAGCAGAGGGAGCCCAAACTCAGAAGCCAGGTCAAAAGTGTTCACAACAGTACCCCCCCTTGAGGAAGGGTCACCGAACCCTCACCCAAGCCACCAGGTCGATCAGGATGGGCCCGGTAAAAGGCGCAAACCAATCTCTCGGCATGAATGTCAGAAGCAAACACCCAAGAATTATGCTCCTGACCCTAACCTTTCCACTTGACCAAGTACTGGAGTCCCCGTTTAGCCAGACGAGAATCCAATACCTTCTCTACTTCATACTCCAGATTACCCTTTACCAATACAGGATCAGGGGGCGCAGCCATGGGAACTACTGGCTCCACAAACCTTTTCAACAAAGATTTATGAAAGACGTTGTGAATCTTAAATGTTCCTGGAAGAGCCAATCGAAAAGAAACGGGATTAAGGATTTCCAAAATCTTATGAGGTCCAATGAACCTTGGCTTAAATTTTGGAGACGCAGCTTTCATAGGAATATTTTTTGAGGACAACCAAACCATGTCACCCACTTTAAACCGGGGACCAATAGTCCTATGCCGGTTGGCAAACCGTTGGGCCTTATCCTGAGAGTGAGACAACTTATCCACTACTTGATCCCAAATCTGCTGCATTCTCTTTACCACAGAATCAACACCTGGACAGGCCGAAGCCTCCACCTGCCCTGAAGAAAACCGAGGATGAAACCCGAAGTTGCAGAAAAAAGGAGACATCAAAGTGGCAGAACTAGCCCTATTATTTAGAGCAAATTCAGCCAAGGGCAAAAAATGAGACCCAGTCATCTTGATCAGCAGACACAAAACATCTCAAATAGGTTTCCAAAGTCTGGTTTGCTCTCAGTCTGCCCATTGGTCTGAGGGTGAAACGCAGAGGAGAAGGACAACTGAATTTCCAGTTTAGAACAAAAAGCTCTCCAAAATCTGGAAACAAACTGGACTCCTCTGTCAGACACAATGTTCTCCGGATACCGTGCAAACGAACCACCTGCTTTAAAAACAAGGGCACCAACTCAGAAGAGGATGGCAACTTTGGCAGTGGTACAAGATGGACCATCTTGGAAAATCTATCACAGATCACAGTCATTCTCTGAGAGACAGGGAGGTCGGAAATAAAATCCATTGAGATATGGGTCCATGGCCTCCTGGGCACAGGCAGTGGGACCAACAATCCACTAGAATGAGAAGGTTTGGACCGAGAACAAGTCCCACAGGACTCAACAAAATTCCTGACATCACGAGATAAAGCAGGCCACCAAAAAGACCGACTCACCAAATCTCTGGTACCAAAAATACCAGGATGACCAACTAACGCGGAGCAATGAATTTCAGACATTACTCTTCTCCTCCACTGGTTAGGGACATATAATTTCCCCATAGGGCATCGTTCAGGTTTGTCCTCCTGAAATTCTTCCAGGGCACATCTCAAATCGAGTGAAATAGTGGAAAGGACCACACCCTCATTTAGAATAGTAGGCTCAGTCACATCAAGAGAATCAGCAAAGAAACTCCTAGAGAGGGCATCCGCCTTAATATTCTTAGTGACCCGAAGAAAGGAGACCACAAAATTAAAACGCATGAAAAACAAGGCCCACCTAGCCTGTCTAGGATTCAATCACTTGGCTGATTCGAGATAGATCAAGTTCTTGTGGTCGGTGAGGACCACAACTTGATGTCTCCACTCTTCAAACGCCCACTTCATAGCCAACAATTCCTGATTCCCCACATCATAAATACGTTCAGATGGGGAAAATTTTCGAGAAAAGAAGGCACAAGGATTCATCTTAGAGGTTAGCGGATCTCTTTGAGACAAAACGGCTCCTGCACCAATCTCAGAAGCATCTATCTCCACTTGAAATAGGAGTGAAACATCAGGTTGCCGTAGAACAGGAGCAGAAGTGAATCTCCGCTTAAGCTCCTGAAACGCCGAGACTGCCTCTGGAGACCAATTCACCACATCAGCGCCCTTCTTGGTCAAATCCGTCAGTGGTTTAACAATACCAGAAAAATTACTTATGAATTTACGGTAGAAATTAGCAAAACCCAAAAATTTCTGGAGAGCCTTCAAGGAAGTGGGCTGAACCCAATCATAAATGGCCTGGACCTTGACCGGGTCCATTTCAATAGCGGATGGGGACAAAATGAATCCCAAAAGCGAAATTTTTTGTACGACAAAGAGACGTTTCGATCCCTTAACATACAGAGCATTTTCTCTCAAAATCCAGAATACAATCCGAACATGTTCCACATGAGAATCCCAATCATTGGAAAAAATAAAAATATCGTCCAAATAAACGATCAAAAACTTGTCCACAAAATCCCGGAAAATATCATTCATAAAAGATTGGAAGACGGAAGGGGCATTAGTGAGCCCAAAAGGTATCACTAGTACTCAAAATGCCCCTCAGGAGTATTAAACGCCGTCTTCCATTCATCACCGTGCTTGATGCGAATAAGATTATATGCCCCCCTAAGGTCAAGCTTGGTAAACCAACTAGCACCTTTCACTCTGGAGAATAAATCGGAAATCAGGGGTAACGAATACTGATATTTAACAGTGATTTTATTAAGGAGACGATAGTCAATACATGGCCTCAATAAGCCATCTTTCTTGGCCACAAAGAAAAAGCCTGCACCTAAAGGTGAAGAGGACAGTCTGATATGACCCTTCTCCAATGACTCTTTGATATAAGATCGCATAGCATCATGTTCAGGTACAGATAAATTGAAGAGCGACCCTTGGGAGATTTACAACCGGGCAATAACTCAATCGCGCAGTCATAACTCCTAGGCAAGGACACAGACTTACTCTCACTAAATACAACAGAGAAATCAGCCAAATAGTCAGGAACATGATGAGACTGGGGAGAGGTAGAGAAAACAGGAGTGTCACTAAGAACACATCTAACCCAACATCTAACCCAACTAACCACAGACTCGGATTTCCAATTCAGAACAGGATTATGGGTCTGCAACCAAGGAAAACCCAGTACAATAATGTCATGTAAATTATGCAACACCAAAAATTTACAGTTCTCTTGGTGATCCGGGGCTACCCGCATTATCACCTGGGTCCAAAACTGGGGTTTATTCTCCGCCAAAGGGGTAGCATCAATACCCCTTAAAGGAATAGGAGTCCGCAGCGGTACCATGGGAAAACCACAACGTTTGGCAAAGTCAAAATCCATCAGGTTCAGGGCTGCTCCTGAATCAACAAAAGCCTTAGAAGAAAATTAAGATAAGGAGCAGATCTAAGAAACTGACAAAAGGAATTTAGGCTGTACATTGCCCAAAACAAATGAGTGAGCAAAACATTTTTCCCGCTTAGGGCAGACAGAAATAGTATGAGAGGCGTCCCCACAAAAAAAGCACAACTTATTACGCCTTCTAAATTCTTGACGTTGAGCCCTAGAAAAAACCCTATCACACTGCATAGGCTCATAAGTTTGTTCGAAAGGCAACACCGCCTCTCGCATAGTTTTACGTTCACGTAAACGTCTGTCAATTTGAATAGCTAATGACATAGAGTAGTTGAGACCAGAGGGGACAGGAAATCCCGCCATAACATCTTTTATGGTCTCTGCCAGACCTTTCCGAAAAAGAGCCGCTAGGACATTGTTCAATTTAGTAAGGACCGCCCACTTTCGGAATTTCTGACAATATAACTCTGCTGCTTCCTGACCCTGTTTCAATGCCAATAAAGTTTTCTCAGCTTGATCAATAACATTAGGTTCATCATACAACAACCCCAGAGCCTGACAAAATGCATCCACATTAACCAGAACAGGATCCCCAGGTGTCAGGGAAAAAGCCCAGTCCTGAGGGTCGCCGCGCAACAGGGAGATGATAATTTTAACCTGCTGCACCGAGTTCCCCGAGGGATTAAGTTTCAAGGCAAAAAACAGTTTACAATTACTCTTAAAGTTCAAAAATTTAGACTGATCCCCAAAAAATAAATCAGGAATAGGGATTTTAGATTCTACAACAGACAACTGAGCGAGATAGGCAGAAATTCTTTGAACTTCAGCAGCGAGCTGCTCAACACGATCAGACAATTGCTTAGTATCAATTAAAGAAAAAATCCTCCTACGGCCCCCAGAGAAAAAGAGGAAAATATATAAAAAATTCTGACACCCCTTTTTTTTTTTTTTAACTATTCTTTCCTTCTTTAGAGTACCCTAGAATCTACAGTTAGGCCGGTGATTCTGTTATGATTAGGTAACTGAGGAGGATAGCAGGGAAATAGGCTAGGCAACCAGATAACAAGAGAGGTTGGTAACTTAGCGGATTGCAGACCCCTAAACTGACAACACAATTAGAATTAGCCGTGGGACGTACCTACGATATCCTAGATGCCTCGGCACCGCCAAAGAATTAACTAAGCCTAAAGAGAGAAAGGGTAAAGCTAAATTGCCTAGGAGTAGAACCCCAAAGGAATAGATAGCCCCTGAACATATATTGCCGGTGAGACAAGATGAGGCACAAAACACAGGCAGAAAATAGAGTAAGCAAATGATGGGGCCCAAACTGTCTAGATAGAACAGGACAGGAAAGGATACTGTCTGCAATCACACAAAAAACCCTAAGAAAAAATCCAACACGTCTGATATGCAAAAATACTGAGGCCACATGACCTCTCCCCCACTAAATCAGAACTCTGGTGTGAACTGGATGCAAAACAAAAGATACTGATATAACAGGGGATTAGAAATACTGAAAAGACTGACATGAGCTGTGGCATATGGAACAGAGTCCAGCACAGGTCCCAGCAGGGAACAAGGCTAAACTCACACCAGCAAAGCAGAAATCAGAGAAAAGCAAAAAATGGATCAAATGCAAAAAGATTCAAGCAGACTAATAACTTATCTGAAAGATGCAGGACAAAGCAGGAGGCAAGCAGACTTCCAAAATGCTCAGGAAGAAAACCAAATCGCCGGCAACAACTGAGGGAAAGTTGCTCACTTAAATCTCTCCAGTCTGTAACACCTGACCTCCAATCATCCTCCTCAGGTGATTGACTTCTGTCAGCCAGACCAGCTCCATTACCAGCAGCAACCAGCAGAGGGAGCCCAAACTCAGAAACCAGGTCAAAAGTGTTCACAACAGATACGATAAACAGCCCCCTCCAAAAAATGTCTCCATTCTTCAAATGCCAATTTAATGGCCAATATCTCCCGGATACCCACATCATAATTCCTCTCAGCAGAGGAAAATTTTCTTGAAAAGAAGGCACAGGGTCTTAAGTTAGTCAACGTGGTGGGCCTCTGGGACAACCCAGCCCCCACTCCCACCTCCGCGGCATCCATTTCTACGATAAATGGTTTAGACAAATCAGGTTGAACCAGTACAGGAGCAGTCATAAAGCAGTTCTTCAAAGAAGAAAATGTCGCCAGAGCTGGAGCTGACCAGTTTTAGAGATCAGCCCCCTTACAAGTTAAATCCATGAGGGGTTGAACCATCTGAGAAAACCCCTTAATGAATTTTCTTTAATAATTGGTGAAACCCAGAATATGCTGAAGACCCTTGAAATCTCTGGGGTGTACCCAATCCACAATAGCCTGAACTTTCCTAGGGAAACCCATCAGCAGACAAAATGACCCCTAGAAAGGACAATTCCTGAGCAAAAAAAATGAACACTTCTCTGGTTTAGCAAATAGTGAGTTCTCCCTAAGCCTCAGGAGAACTGCACGGAAGTGGCCCATGTGACTCTGTTTGTCAGAAGAACATATGAGAATGTCATCCAAATAAATTACCATGAAATGCCCAATAAAATCTGAGAAAACATGATTCATAAAATTCTCAAATACTGCTGTCACGTTAGACAGGCCAAAGGGCATAACCAAATTCTCAAACAGACCCTCAGAGGTGAGAAATGCAGTTTTCCACTCATCCTCCTCCCGCATATGTATGAGATTGTATGTCCCACTGAGGTCCAACTTAGAGATCCACCTGGCCCCCGACAATTGATTGTACAAATCGGGTATTCGTGGGAGGGGATAAGTGTTTCGTATAGTGATTTTATTAAGTTCTCGAAAATCAAGGCACGGGCGTAAACCACCATCCTTTTCTTCAAGAAAAAGAACCCCGCCACCAAGGGTGAAACAGATGGCTGAATGTGCCCTTTACAGAGGCTATCAGAGATATACTCCTTCATAGCGGCCCGCTCAGGGGCAGAGAGATTGTACAGACGGGCTTTGGGCAATTTGGCACTGGGAACAAGATCAACAGCACAATCGAATGGGCGGTGTGGTGGTAGAACCTCAGCCTCCTTTTCGGAGAACACATCCTCAAAGTCCTTCAGATACTCTGGAATACCCTCCAGACTGACGGATGACACAGATACAGTAACAAGACATCTCTTAGAACAATTGGGACCCCATTTAACAATGTCTCGAGATTCCCAGTTTATCACAGTATTATGTAATTGCATCCAGGGGAACCCCAACACCAGTCCCGCAGGAAGATAACAAAACATGAAATCCATTCCTGGTGCAAGGAACTCACTTTAAGGAGAAACTCCTCTGAAACAAATTTGATGACATTCTTAGCCATTGGTGTTTTGTCAATGGCAACAACATGAATAGGAGTCTCCAGCCTAACTGTCCCTAACTTACACCTGGATACCAAGTCAGAGTTAATAAAGTTCATGGACGACCTGCAATCCACGAAGGCAGAAGTACATGCGGAGCCACTCCCACCACAAAGTTTCACTTCCAACAAAATTTTTGAAAATGCAGAAAAATGTACCTGAGAGTCTGGGTGACTTCCACGACAATCACCCAGACTCAGCCGCTTGTTGGTCGGTGGGCAAGAGGAGCAGTCCTTTTTCCAATGTCCGGGATCTCCGCAGTTAAAACACAACTTTCCTTCATGCCGCCGTCTCCTCACCTTCTCCTTGAGGTTGGCGGCCCCCACCTCCATAGGTTCAGACGGAGGCAAAACAACTGGATTAGCAGAGAGTAATAGAATCTCTCGATGTGTAACACCTCTCTTCCACAGCCTCCAATCCCAGGGCTGCCACTAGGAATTTCAGGGCCCCATACTGGCAAAATTTTCAGGGCCTCCTTGAGACTCCTCCCAGGCTCCACCCCAGCCCTGCACTCTACCCCTCGAACTGTCTACAGTCCCACTGCTCTCTCTTGGAAAAACTCCACTTCTCACTAATCACACATTAACAGTTCCCATCTCCAGATCACACACATAGCCAGCAGCTCTTGTTTTCGCCAAAAGATTTTTTAAATCTGCCACCACAACAAGGTAGATTCTTTTGGCCAGGCCCTACTCTACTCTAACCTATTAAACATTTGTTAAAATATCCAATACAATTTAGGTATACTCTTTATTTATTTTTCAATTTTTAAAATGACCAATAATATCACATCCAAAGGGACAAATACCACCGTACCATGACCAGACACCATATTACCACCACATGGTGACCAATAATACCACATTCAAGGAACAAATACAGCCAAACTATGACCAGTTCACATATTACCAACAGTGACAGAATAATAGCACATACAAGGGACAAAAACCACCGCACCATGCCCAGACCACATATTACCACCACATGGTGACTGAATACTACAATACTGATCATTAATAAAAAAAACATAATACTATCACCATAAGTGCCATTATAGACAGGAGATCTGTACTTAGTATGCAGTTTCTATGTACAGGTAATACAGTGATCACCAGTGACATTATACACAGTAGCTCTGTATATAGTGCCAGTGTACAGGTAACACAGTGATCACTGGTGACATTGCACAAAGGCACTCTGTATATAGTGTATAGTGTCAGTGTACACGTAACACACTGACTCACCAGTGATGTCTCTAGGTGAAGTCCTTCATCTTTGCTTTTCATCTTTCATCCAGAACAGACCGCCATCACGTCTTCCAGCCAGGGCTCATCTCTGCAGGAAATAACACAGTTATCTAGAGCTCCACTTGCAGAACACATTTTTTGCCAACTTCTACACTACACCAGATGAAGAAAAAAAGGTGATATAGCGTCGCTCTGCACAGTAACAGAACCTCCCCCATTTACAATAGTATCCTCAAAAAATAAAATAAATACATCACTGCAGTAATAATATCCCTTAATTAGCCCCTATGGTAATAATATCCCCCATCCTGGCCCCGTGTATCTCATTCCTGGCTCCAGCCATATTTTCTCTCATCCTGCCCTCATGAGTATCCATTCTGCCCCCATATGATGTCCCGATCATGCCCCATCTGTCTACATCGTATCCATCCTGCCCCATGATCCTACACCATGTGTCTCCCATCCTGCCCCCTGTGTCTCGCATCGTGCCCCCTCCTGTGTCTCACTGTCACATTCTGCCCCCTCCTGTGTCTCACATTCTGCCCCTGTGTCTCACATTCTGCCCCATGTCAATTCTACACCATGTCCATTCTGCCCATGTGTCTCACATTCTGCCCCTGTGTCTCACATTCTGCCCCTGTGTCTCACATTTTGCCCCATGTCAATTCTACCCCATGTCCATTCTGCCCATGTGTCTCACATTCTGCACCTGTGTCTCAAATTCTGCCCCTGTGTCTCAAATTCTGCTCCCATGTCCATTCTGCCTCCATGTCTCACATTCTGCTCCATGTCCAATCTGCCCCATGTCTCACATTCTGCCCCATGTCCATTCTTCCCCCCATGTCTCACATTCTGCCCCCATGTCTCACATTCTGCCCGTGTCTCACATTCTACCCCCGTGTCTCACATTCTGCCCCCGTGTCTCACATTCTGCCCCCGTGTCTCACATTCTACCCCTGTGTCTCACATTCTACCCCTGTGTCTCACATTCTGCCCCCATCTCATGTCTCACATTCTGCTACTGCCCCCATGTCTCACATTCTGTTCTGGGCCACCGGATTGCTTTCAATAAAAGGAAAAAAAAAAAAGTTATTCTTACCTGACCGCGCTCCTGCAGCGAAGCTCTCTCCACGACACTGAAGTGCGCACTCGCTGGCGACTGAATGACGTCAGACGCCAGCGACGTGTGCACTGCGGCTGACGTCTGGCCTGCATGATGGCCTGCATGTCAATAGTCAGCTGCCAGCTAACTATTGACATGCAGGCCATCAATAGAATTGAAATGCCACAGTGCCGCTAGCCAGGGCCCGGTTTAGCCTGCTGGTAGGGCCTGGTGAGCAGATGGGATGGGGCCCAATGCGGGCCCCCTCTGCCCACTGGGCCCCATACGCCAGTCAGGGCAGTAATGCCCTGATGGCAGCCCTGCCCAATCCATACGGATAGCCTGAGTCATAGCTTCCTCCAATGAGCTGGGAGGTGGATGGAGAGCCAGAGCGTTCTTCAGGTAATCTGCCAGTCCACACCTGAACTGACATCTCAGCGCGGAGTTATCCCAGCACACTTCAGTGGCCCATCGACAGAACTCGGAGCTGTACCACTTGGCTGAGCGCTTTCCCTGAACCAGACCCATAATAGTGTCCTCTGCCAAACTGACACGGTCCGGTTCATGATAGAAAAGTCCTAGGGCCTCAAAGAACCTATCTACCGACATCCGTTAAGGGGAAGTGGGGTGCAGCGACAAAGCCCAAGATTGGGGACCCTCCCTTAGTAAGGAGATAATAATCCCAACCCGCTGAGTCTCATCCCCAGACGATCGAGGTCTGAGAGAAAACCATAATTTACAACTCTCCCTGAATGTATGAAATTTATCTTTTTTGCCAGAAAAGGTGTCAGAAAGCTTAACCAAGGGTTCAAGAGAGTGCAAAATAACATCAACTGAATCACCAGGTCGACTAACAGCATGATGGGTGGTTTCCTGCACAGTCTTAACAGTCTCCGTCAGTTTTTCTGTAAGAGAGTATGAGAATGGCAAGGGTCCGATGTTCCCCTGAAAAACCCTGCATCTTCTGTGTCAACCTAGACACTTGATCCACCAAGTTACCAAGAGGATCCATGACCAGAGAAAAAAAAGTGAAAAATCACTTTTAAATGTGTGGGTCAGCTATAATTTAATGTGCTGCTGCAGTGCAGTTCAGCGCAACCTCCACCAGGGGTTGATGGTGAGGGAAAAGAGGTTGCACCCACACAATGTAGTAACACAGAGCAGCAGCACAGGTGTCACAGGTAATGAAAGAGTGGTCAGACAATCCGAATCAGAAACTGTCAGTAGCAGAAGTACCAAAAGTCACAGCAATGCACATAGTCAGAGAAAAGCCAGAAGTCAGACCCTACCTGAAACGTGGTATGCAAAACATGACACGTAAGATGTAGTCGGGGTACAAGCCAGAGTCAAAGTAAGTCAGGGAGTTTGGTATCAGACGGAAAACAAGAGGCGTAGTCCAGAGATCACACCGAATCATACACAAGTACAGGAAGTCAGAGGCAGAAGGATCACTAGGGTATACGGGTCAGCGGCTCTAGCCTGGAAGCATGAACTATAGCTGACACTGGCCCGCAGGCTGCATAGGACTGAAATAGCCCAGCCAGCTCCAAAACGATGCAGAGGGGATTAACTCCTGCATGACCAGTCCAGAGAAAAGACAAACTCTGGACTGGATCGTGACAGCTGTATTTAGTTAGGGACATCAATGGTTAATGTGAGGGGCTGGTTCAGTAGCAGAGAGAGAAAGCTGCTGTTTCCCTCCAGAACTGCCGAGATCATTGACCAGTGCAGATGTACAGATAGATGGGGCACTGCCAGACCCCCCAGATGGGAGAGGTCTGTTGCTCTGGGCTAAAGATTACCAAGGACTAAAAATGACTACAACACAGGCTGTCTGGACTTTAGAGGGGCCTTCACTGAAGGGGTCTCATGTGCCCAGATTCCAGCGGTTGGACGACTGTGATCCTCGGCTTCTGCGACCGTTGTGGGTACGACTGCAGAAAATGTCAGGGCGAGAGCAGGAAATCCAGTGTCGAAAATTGTCTATGTCCATCCTTTATCCTCTGTTCAATAAAAAGCTACGTTTTCCCTGTTGGAATACAGCTGCATCTCTGGACTCTTAATTGCATGGACTGCTGTGGCCCGAGGAGAGAAGGTAACTCTGTTTGGGGGAAGGGCTGAATTCATCCCATATTGCATGTACAAGGGGCCGAAGTGTTTACAGACTGTGTTTACTGGGTGAGTGAGCTCGGTCCGGACTACCACCCCGGTGCCCCTTGTCTTAGGCTACTTTCACATTAGCGTTTTTTAGCGCTGCGCTTCGTGCGCAATAGAAATGCATGCAAAAAGCGCATCATGCGTTTTGCATGCGTTTGCTTTTTTTGGCGCATGCGTTTTAACCAGTTTCTAGCCATGTGAACTCTTAAAACGCATGCGATTTTAAATGCAGGCATGTGCATGTCCATGCGCATGCCTGCGTTCCCATAGACTGTAATGTGATTTTTTTGGCGCATTCCATGCGCAAGCGTGCACATGCGTTTTTTTGACACAGGTTGGACGGACCAAAAATGCAACAGGTTGCGTCCAGCGCGCCTAGGCGCACACTGCAAAAAAACGCATGCGCACGGAAACGCATACAAACGCACGCAAACGCTAGACCATGTGCCCCTATGTTAAACATAGAGGCGCATGGCGCATGCACGCGCACGATGCGCTAAAAAGCGTTAATGTGAAACCAGCCTTAGAGTGTCACTACAAAGAACCAACCTGTCCTTGACAATCCCCAATGACATCACCAGGAATGACATCTCCAAGGCAATGATTCCACATCAGTGACCAGTAATCTGGACATAGCCACCACTGGGTCCTGAAGCTCAATTAATAAGGCTGGTACCTCTTCTGATGTCATTACCTCTGAAGTCACCCCAGCATTCACTTCACTTGTTTTGGGTCCTCACAGACATTTTGAGAAATGTCAATGACACTACCAATGAGAAATGATGCCACCACCCCCATGACTTTACCACCTTAGTGATGGTGTAGAGGAGAAGACCGGGCTGTGGGTGCTGACAAGGCACCAGATTCAAAACTCCTGGGGCCGGGCCTACTGTTGCATGGGGGAAGGAGATTGAGGACGGAGCAGTCCCTTGAACTGGGTAGAGGGGGCATGGTGAGCCATGGGAGGATAACAGGGTTTGCGTGGGAATAGAGAGGGTCTCTTAGCCAGAACGAGGAGCCAGGGAGGACCGGTGCTGGGCGGTGGGTAGAGTTAGGCCGCACGGCAGCAATTACGGCCGGGTACAGCACGGACTCTCAGACCTTATAGGGCATGAGGAGGAACATACGCCAAGTGGAGGATCGCAGTGGATTACTCTTTGCTGCGCTGCAGTATACTTTAATGGAGTAGGGGCTTAGTACGTCAGACGGGTTACTGCACGCTGCCGCCAGAAGTGAGACTGACTTGTTAGGGGGGAAAAGGAAAAACTCAGCACCGGCCTCAGCCGGCAGCCAGCCATCAACCACAGGAAGAGGTTAAGACATCCGAGTTAAGGTCCCGTCACACCTTGCGACGCTATAACGATCCCGACAGCGATACGACAGGGATCGTTGCCGCATCGCTATGTGGTCGCTATTGAGATGTCAGACAGTCCAATCTACCCAACAACGGAGCAACGATCTAGCGTGTCATAGCGACCTTTGTAACGATGTCGGGAACGCTAATCCCCACCTTGTCTTGCTTCTGAGTCGCTAACGAGGTCGTTAGGCTAGGTGTCAAACGTGACGATACAAGCGACTCAGCGGGACATGAGCGACCAAACAAATGTCCAGACATTTCGGGCACGATCAGCGATACCCAGCAGGGGGGCTGGTCACTGGTCACTGTCACACACAGCGATCTCGCTGGTAAGATCGCTATAACGTCACAGTTCTAGTGACTCAGCAGCGATCTTGCTAGCGATCTCGCTTAGTGTGACAGGGCCTTTACGCTGAGTGAAACTGACATTCATAAACTGCCATCTTGAGTTATTTTTCCCTTTGTACCCCTCAGCTTTCACCTTGTTTATTCCCTGTTGCACCCTGCTAGGAGGTTATCCCTGTACCTATTAAACAAGTAACTGATTCCCCCTGTTAACCCTTGCTCTGTGCCTCTGTGTCAATACATCCTAGTATCTGTGTTACATTATCACATGTCCTGGGGTGCTACCCTTCCCCTCAACATATCCTTTGCTTCTCTTCCCTATCCACTAACCATCAGCAGAATGTCTAACCCTTTAGGGCCCCGTCATACATAGCGATCTCGCTAGCGAGATCCCTGCTGAGTCACAAGTTTTGTGACTCAACAGCGATCTCACCAGCGAGATCGCTGTGTGTGACAGCGATCAGCGACCGGCCCCCCTGCCAGTATCGCTGATTGCTGTAGGAAACCGCCGGACATTTCTTTTGTCGCTGGTCTCCCGCTGGCCAGCACGCATCGCTGCGTGTGACAGGCGGGAGACCAGCGATCTGCTGGTAACTAACGTACACATCGGGTACCCAAGGGACGTGCGTCCCTTAGATACCCGATGTGTACGTTAGTTACCAGCGCGCTGATGCAGGGAACTGGTAACTAGCGTACACATCGGGTTTCTAAGGGACGCACGTCCCTTGGATACCCGATGTGTACGTTAGTTACCAGCTCCCTGCATCAGCGCGCTGGTAACTAACGAACACAGCGACGACGCGCGCTTGGCGTCGCTGTGCTGATCGCTGGTGACAGCTCACCAGCGATCACATAGTGACTCACCAGCGATCCTGAAACGTTGATATCGTATCGCTGGTGAGTCGCTATGTGTGACTCCAGCTTTAGTCCATTGTAATTACCTTATTTGAAAACAAAATATGGAAAATCAATTCTCTTAGCACAGAGGTACCGTGCTCTTACTGATCTTTCCATCCTGTCTACTCCATTCAACTTTTCCCCTTCTAGCAGAGAAGTTGCCCATTGTCCTGTCCTATTCTCCATGCCCTGCAGAAAATCCTCCATTCTTGTACATACTGCTGGAGCACATGTCTTCTATCTCACTTTTTGACTGGTCTGAAATGCTGTCAGCTGTCATATAATATAGAAACTGGTCAGGAGGCAATCATAGTGATGTTTATTCATTCGTCTTTCCCGTAAGTGTAGCCTCTCATTTTTTCCTAGTGTGACAGACAGGATCGTAACTATTGTTGGTGCAAGACAAAACAGGTACTAATAGAGACCTATGATTGTTGAGGGCCCAGTTGGAGATTTTGCATTGGGGCCAACAAGCTTGAATTTACATCACTGGTGAATGCTTTACTCTGGTGCACGGCTTGCCAGCCACAATTTATTCCCCAAAAGACCTGCAGCACCTAATGAAGTCTATTTTAATGTGAAGAAGAAAAAAAATAGTGATGTGTCGGTCGCGAACGATCCAACACAAAGAGCCAGCTCCCTGCTGTGAATGATGGGAGCCGGCACCCCAGTGAGAGCCACTAAAATCCATGACTGGCTCTCACTGGGTGTAAAATCCTGCTGTTCTGCAGGCGTAACTCCGCCCACCTGAACAAAACTTCGCCCACTCAGCAATGTAATTGGGTCTTAGAAAGTGGGTGGGGCTTATGCGGCAGATGGGCGGATTTATGGATGCCTGAGCACGTAAGCAATAGGGATCCATTTAGGATCCAAAAAGAGCCAACTCTTTTTCGTGAGCGGAGCCGTGAGAGCCAGATCACCAAAAAGAGCCGGACTGCCCATCACTAAAAAAAAACCAAAAAAACTGAGCCGGAGTATGACTTGAAAACATACATGATCTATAGGCATGTTCACACTGGCCATGGTGACAAACAAAACCAAAAAAGGACAATGTGTGCATATACCTTAATGAAAATAAGTAAAAAAGCAAGTGCATTAAATAATTAACATAGGGTATTTAGTAAACACTGTTCTTTGATAAAAAAAATAGCATAAAGCTGTCCCACCGCGACAAGCTGTACCCAATTGGGACAGTAACTACACTCTCTAATGTTAAAACCTACCTACTGTGAACAGTGGTAGAGAGTCACCAGGTCCCAAAAGGACACCCAGCTTTGGAAGGACTGTATATGAACTGCCCAGCTCAGTGAAAAGGGGGCCGCACCCTATTTGTACTGAATACAAAAATACTGAAGAAAAAAACAGAAAACTGAGCCGGAGTATGACTTGAAAACATGCATGATGTAAAGGCATGTTCACACTGGCCATAGAAACAAGCAAAACCAAAAAAAGACAAAATATATAGGCTATTAATATCAGCCCGCAGCTGTCTGCATAGCCTTTGTTGGTTATTAATTATAGGTAGACCCTACGTCATTCTTTTTTTGGGTCCTCCATTTTAATAGCGAGTAAAAGCTAAGTATACAGTTGTGAGCTGATATTAATAGCCTGGGAAGCTCCATGGGTATAACCCCCTTCCCAAGTTATAAACTCCAGCCCTCAGCCGTCAGATTTCCCTCTGCTGGTTACGAAAATTACCCGGGAACCCATGCCATTTTTTTCAGAAAAACAATCTTTTATTAATGAAATACAATTTACACACACTGAACTAATTGTATTTGTCACTGACATCTGTATATCTACCTCTTCTCTTCTGTCGGCTCCTGCTGTGTTTTTACACTAGGCGGCTGCTGAATTGCCAGCTTTTCTTCTATCTTTGTAATATATATACATACATATATATATGTATGTGTGTGTCAATGACATCTATATATCTATGTATTCTATGTGCAGATATCTATTCTACTCTAACTTGTCACTCTGTGATTTTACTGTATGTGGCACATGAATTTTCAAAGGACACCGGTGTGTAAAAATCAGACAGCACTCGCATATTCTGAGTGCTGTGCGATTTTTTTTTTCCTTGCACCCATAGGCTTGCAGCGGCGAGTCTCGACCAAGTCTTGGTGACAATCACAGCATGCTGCAATTTTACACGCACGAAGAATACGGAGGAGAAAATAAACACTGATGTGAGCTACCCCATAGATTAACACTGGTCCGAGTGCTATTCGATGTTTCCTTGCGTAGCACTCGGCTGTATTCAACGGTAGTGTGACTCCGGCCACTATACCTGTACTTTCCACATCAGTTGAACAGCTGAATCAGACTTTGTTCTCTATAGGATCCTATAGTCCTGTCAGTATAACTCGGGAGATATGGGTATTGTGGGCTTGTGGCCATCACACAGCCTTCTGAAAGGATCTTCCGTGAAAGGGAACCTCATAAGGACACTCATTCATCACTGCTCTGGTTTTTCAAATTCACTGATATTCAATCTGCTTGGAAAGACTGAAATGTCATCTCAGGAAAACCTGCATTTGCATTTTATCTGATAATGCCAGGTTCTAACAAAAAGTATTATTTCTAAGAATATAATTTTGTAAGGAAATTGCCATTATTGATAACTGGCTTGATTTGCAAAGTTTATGTTGCTATGATCTAAAGGTATAATTTTTAATAAAGAGATCACACACATCTAACGTTACTAATAATAGTAATTGAAAAGTTCTCACCTTGGGATTAAATCACAAATGTCACCTAGCTGAGTAATGCCGCCATTATGCATATAGAGTTACGAGGTGACAGATGTTCAGGTCTGGAAAACAAATCCCGACTGTCTTCTTTCGACCACAGTCTGTGATGTCCCATTTATATCACTTACCTCTCACAAGTTGGGGAAATCTGTAGCACAAGTGAATATAATCATAATACATGTACCAGATATGTATATCTTATATGTCAGGCTCATTGCCCATATGTCATTTCCATCCGGCATTTAACTAAAACTCTGGATGGAAACTGATGATGAAACTGATCCCGTGCAATAAGATCGTTCCCACCAGTCCAGAATATCATGTAATGTATTAATCTGACCACAGCCCTGCGTGGGGGTGTAAAAGTCTGATGGCAACACATGCATTTTTGCATCAGTTTAGGCACAGTTGTGATCCCGATGAGTTGCATCAAGCTAAAAAAAACACTAATCCTGATGCAACTGATGTATTTAAACTTACACTATCTCATTTATTTAGGTTAAGTAATTTGCTGCAAATGTATTAAAAGTCACAATTGTCTTCCTTTTGGAACAAACAGTAGATCACATCTGTGCCTACTATGAGCAGAAAAAGATTTGTAGCAATATTTGAGCCATTTTCAGCCATTCTTCTTAATATAGAGCCCCACCTCCATCTTTCGGGGCATCTCTGGTGTTATTTGTGGCCAGCAGCTGATTATGAAACTTTAGCCACAGTTTTACTCTAAATATCTTTTGCATTTACACACAAAACTGACATGAAGTCCTAAATATCTTCATGCAAACATGCAGCCTACTGTGTAAATATCAGCACCTTTTCACACTTTCCAACATAGGAGCTGCGTTCCATATGTCACAGGTACATGTTCCATTCAGTCGGATATCCTATAGAGGAGCACTACATGCACCTGGCAGTTACGCACACAAAGAGAACCAGTTTGGGAACCTTGTAAGGAGGATGTG
This sequence comes from Dendrobates tinctorius, assembly GCF_039654945.1. Lineage (NCBI taxonomy): Eukaryota > Metazoa > Chordata > Amphibia > Anura > Dendrobatidae > Dendrobates > Dendrobates tinctorius. The sequence goes on from NW_027361690.1 coordinate 38,312,509, forward strand.
CCCCAGTGAGTGTTTCCTTCTGAAGGACTTGTGTAACTCCTAAAACAACTTTAGCACAAATGGTCAATTTGACAATAAACCAACTGAACTGAACAAAATTGTGTAACGTGGGTTAATACCCTATGACCATAAATACCGCCCATAGTTTGATGTAGTATGGCATCTTAAGTCATCTTAAGGGTATTTCTGCTGAAAGAATGCCTGAAAAATCCCTTATAAGTAAGAATTTTTCAAGCATTTGATTTGTATTGTAAAACCACTTTGCTGCTAAATAAGTCTTTTGAGCAATTTTGTCCTATTCAGGTCTAAAAAAAACAGGTGGTGGGAAAAAAAAGAAAGTTCTTAACACTTTGAAATATTTCCTAGTGGAAATCACGCCACCATACTAGGTACTTTCCCATCAAAAGCATGCAGAAAAGTAGTAGCACTTCCTCTAACTTTTTACATTATGGTAATTAAAAAATCGTAGCTGCTGCCCTTCTCAAAAAAAAAAAAAAATGTGTGCACAAGCCTTTAAGTTGCAAGTAACATTCTGGGACCAGAATTGTTAGATTGTCCAGCTGTATATTCTCTCTCTCTTTTACAGAATTTTTTTTTTTTTTACAGATACAACTGAAGAATATAAAGAAGTTGGTTTGCATATTAAAAAGTGTAGCAGGGGCTTACCTTCCAAAGCGACAGGTCAGGCAGCCGCCAGGTAGCTTGTCACCTGATGTCACAATTTCAAATTGTGGATACTGTTGAATGGAATGGTCGAGCCACAACTTTGTTGCACTGTAGGCATGTCAAGGAGGTAAACCAAAATAGAGATGTAGTAGTTTTTGATTTGGGGTGTACTCATGTTTGCATCTACTAATTTGAGTAAAAGTGAATATTTTGTAATGAAAGATATGTTTAACTTTACTTTGTGTTATGGGCTTAAAAAAATGTTCTATGAAATTACGGTAAGTACTGTCAAAATGTTGGAAATTGTTCTTTTCTTCAGTGAAACTAATTAAAATCTCATTTATGCCAATCACTGTATATAAAACTGAATGGAAATATAGAAAAAAGGAAGAGAATGTAAAAATTAACTTAAGAGAAAAACTAGAAACTGAAAAATAAGAGAGGCAAAACAATAAAAAAATGGTAATTATAGACAAAACAGCAAGTGTAATATGCCCAAAAAATAGAAAAGCAAAAATGCGGTGCAACTATTAATGAAAACAATACAGAAAAATAAATATACCAGATATATAGAAAAATCGAAATCCAGAAGTCACAACAGTGTATACGTGAGGCCCTCATGTTTTAACACTGGAGTCATATGTTTCCACTTATGGATGGTTTAAAAATATATTTTGAAAGATAGAGCTGCACCAAAGGAATGGGTGCAAAGCGTCCCTGGCAAGAACCAAACCATCCAGATATAAAAAGCAACTGGAGGTAGAACATCAAAATAGTGTAATAAGGTGACTTTCATTGGCCCATTGTGGCGATGTTTTGGTTCCAAAGTGTGAACCTTTCCCTAACAGTTACCATGATGCAAGAGACATCTATTTAAAGGTGAAGTAATTATGAGAATAATTATAAATAATTGGTAAAAGACATATACAATAACTATATCAACATAATATAAAGCATTGAATAATATGTCCATACACGTACTTATCACAATCGCTGCAGATATACGTGAAAAATATCAGGGTACTTTACAAAGTGCGACCATAAGTTGCAAGTGTGCATACAATGATTACAAGTAAAACTTAGTTGACTCACCCTATCATAAGAGAGGTCTACAAGTATAGATCAAAATCGGCGTATTTGGAGTCTTAATTATTGCACATGTCAAATAAACTATGGGGAAAGAAAATGTACCGGGTGTGGAATGTGTCTTTGCGCACGCGCAACAGCGGACAAAGCCAATAGTGCCTTATTGCAAAAGGTATGGAGCATAGTACACCTATCCCAGAAGTGTAATGAGCATTAGCGCATACGTAGTAGCGGACCTGTGCCATCTTTGAAGAGATACAAAGCGCAGTGCACATGCGTGCGCCTGCTCCTCAGTTGGAAGAGATTTCATTATATAAGAAAGAGTCCCCCCAAATCTACAGACTCAATACGTCACAATGGGCCAATGAAATAATCATCTTTTTATGCTATTTTGCTGTGCTATCTCCTGTTGCTTTTTATATCTGGATGGTTTAACAATATCTATACAAGTTCATTGTGTTGCTTTTCCCTTATTTTCTAGTTTTTCACTTTAGTTCATTTTCACATTTTTTTTTATTTTCTTTCATCATATTTCCATATTTATATTCTTTTTTGTATGTGTATGTAATTAGTAATTGTATGGGTCTATATTGTACCTCCTATGTCATACAGAAGCACAGATATGTTCCAACCCATCTTTGAGGTTAGAATACAATGCCACATGAAGGCAATATACAGGTGCGTCTCACAAAACTAGAATATCATCAAAAAGTTAACTTATTTCAGTTCTTCAATACAAAAAGTGAAACTCATATATTATATAGAGTCAAAACACACAGAGTGATCTATTTCAAGTGTTTATTTCTGTTAATGTTGATGATTGTGGCTTACAGCCAATGACAACCCAAAAGTCATTATCTCAGTAAATTAGAATACTTTATAACACCAGCTTGAAAAAATGATTTTAAAATCTGAAATGTTGGCCTACTGAAATGTATGTTCAGTAAATACACTCAATACTTGGTCGGGGCTCCTTTGGCATCAATTACTGCATCAATGCGGCGTGGCATGGAGGCGATCAGCCTGTGGCACTGCTGAGGTGTTATGGAAGCCCAGGTTGCTTTGATAGCAGCCTTCAGCTCGTCTGCATTAATAATAATCTTTATTTTATATAGCGCTAACATATTCCGCAGCGCTTTACAATTTGCACACATTATCATCACTGTCCCCGATGGGACTCACAGTCTAAATTCCCTATCAGTATGTCTTTGGAAAGTGGGAGGAAACTGGAGTACCGGGAGGAAACCCACGCAAACACGGGGAGAAGATACAAACTGTCTGCATTGTTGGATCTGGTGTCTCATTTCCCTCTTGACAATACCCCATAGATTCTCTATGGGGCTAATGTCAAGCGAGTTTACTGGCCAATCAAGCACAGTGATACTGTTGTTTTTAAACCAGGTATTGGTACTTTTGGCAGTGTGGACAGGTGCCAAGTCCTGCTGGAGAATATATCTCCAAAAAGCAACCTGGGCTCCCATAACACCTCAGCAGTGCCACAGTTTACTGAATATACTTTTCAGTAGGCCAGCATTTCGGATTTTAAAATAATTTTTCAAGCTGGTGTTATAAAGTATTCTAATTTACTGAGATAATGACTTTTGGGTTTTCATTGGCTGTAAGCCAATCATCAACATTAACAGAAATAAACACTAGGGGGGCGTGGCCTGGATGCCTAGGATGCCAGTTGCATGAGCTGAATGCTCCTTCCCTGAGACCCTGCAAAGCGACAATTTCAGCACCTTTCCTGCATATTAATCCACCCACCCGGCTGCCCGAATCCTCACTGATCACTGGCAAGATGACAAGGGGTAAGAGAAATCTCAAAAACCAAAGCAAATTGGAGATTTTCTTCAACAGGGATACCAGGCAAGATGGCCCCTCAGTAAGCAGAGTCTCCTGCTCCTCAGGAGAGTCCCCCTCTCCACTGCCCCTGAGCCCAGCAAAGACCACCGCTGCGGTGCAGGATGAGGCAACACCCACCTCACCTTATCTCTGGGGTCCGGGTCCATCACCAGGATCTAGATTTTCCCCACTTGCGGAGGGACACGAGGGAAATGTAGTTCCAGCAGGCCGGCGGATGGATATGCAGCAATGCACACCTCCCCTGTACTCCCAGAATAACAAGAGAGAAGTTGCAGAGAAAGGGGATTCTGGAGGGGACAATTGTAAATCTCTTGCAGTATTACAGCAACTTCCTACAACAGATCTCCCTGCATCAGGAACTTTAATTAAAGATATGCTGATGGCTTTTAGCACCGGAATGCTAAAGGACTTTTCTTTAATATTAAAACCTGTTACACCTCACATTCAGGAGGTGGAGGAGAGAGTGTCCCATGTGGAGGACAAAATGGGAGAATTTGCATCTTCCCATAACAACCTTATTGACTCTCTCAATGACATGGCAGAAGACATAGAAGCCATATATAATAAACTTGTGGACTTGGAGGATTTAAACCGCAGGAACAACCTGAAATTAAGGGGTGTACCAGAAACCACCACACCCTCTGAGCTGAGGGGTTATGTGCAAGATTTAATCCAAGCGGTGGTCCCCTCATGTTCACCATATGAACTAATTATTGATCGAGCGCACAGAGTATCTGGCCCAAGCCACTTGCCAGACACTGTTCCGAGGGATATTGTTGCACGCATTAATTGCTATCATATTAAAGAGGAACTTCTGTCTTATTCCAGAAAGAAAGGATCTCTACCTTCACCTTTCCACCAAATCAAAATTTATGCTGATCTCTCGGCAGAGACACCGCGCTTACGCAGACTAATGAATCCCATCACTGCAGCCCTCAGAGAATCTCAGGTGGCATACAGGTGGGGGAACCCCAAAAAATTGCTCATTAACAAACAAAGGATTGTGGCATGCTGTCTCTTCATATGAAAGAGGAAGAGATTTGCTTCGTACCTGGCATATACAAGTGCAGGAGCAACCTCAGAAACAAAGAGTCGCCTGTAAGGGCAGAGGAGACATGGCAGAAAGTCCTCCCAAAAAGAAACAAGCGCTGAAGATATAATCATTATCTATATTTTACTCTTTTAACAAGGGTGGCATCCTGACTGGTTGGTGCAGACAGTGATATACCCCCCCGCGGATTTCCTACTCCTGCGTTTTGTGGACCGAAGTGCAGTCCTCGGTCTGTTTCATGACTTTACTTCTGATTTTATTAGTTTGCATTGTGTTTGGTTTTTGTTTTTTTTCTATCCTTTTGCATACCTGTGGTTTATTCGGGTCCAGCATTTTCCCGCTTTGCAGGGAATTCTGACAGGTGTAATGGGCAACCCATTAGTCATACTAGCATCTGTATGTTTACAATATGGTTATTACAATATGCTCACTTAATGTTAGAGGCCTAAACAGCCCTCATAAAAGATCTTATACAGTCATATGTTAAAGTTTGGGCACCCCTATTAATGTAAACCTTTTTTCTTTATTGCAATTTTGGTTATTGCAATTTTGGTTTTTGCAACAGCTATTTCAGTTTCATATATCTAATAACTGATGGACTCCGTTATATTTCTGGATTCAAATGAGGTTTATTGTACTAACAGAAAATGTGCAATCTGCATTTAAACAAAATTTGACCGGTGCAAAAGTATGGGCACCTCAACATATAAGTGACATTAATATTTCGTAGATCCTCCTTTAGCAAAAATAACAGCCTCTAGTCGCTTCCTGTAGCTATTAATGAGTTCCTGGATCCTGGATGAAGGTATTTGTGACCATTCCTGTTTACAAAACAATTCCAGTTCAGTTAAGTTTGATGGTCGCCGAGCATTGACAGCCCGCTTCAAATCATCCCACAGATGTTCAATGATATTCAGGTCTGGGGACTGGGATGGCCAGTCCAGAACATTGTAATTGTTCCTCTGCATGAATGCCTGAGTAGATTTGGAGCGGTGTTTTGGATCATTGTCTTGCTGAAATATCCATCCCCTGCGTAACTTCAACTTTGTCACTGATTCTTGCACATTATTGTCAAGAAACTGCTGATACTGAGTTGAATCCATGCGACCCTCAACTTTAACAAGATTCCCGATGCCGGCATTGGCCACACAGCCCCAAAGCATGATGGAACCTCCACCAAATTTTACTGTGGGTAGCAAGTGTTTTTCTTGGAATGCTGTGTTTTTTAGCCTCCATGCATAACGCCTTTTTGTATGACCAAACAACTCAATCTTTGTTTCATCAGTCCACAGGACCTTCTTCCAAAATGTAACTGGCTTGTCCAAATGTGCTTTTGCATACCTCAGGCTTTCGCATCACTCTCCCATACAGCTTCTCCTTGTGCAAAGTGCGCTGTATTGTTGACCGATGCACAGTGACACCATCTGCAGCAAGATGATGCTGCAGGTCTTTGGAGGTGGTCTGTGGATTGTCCTTGACTGTTCTCACTATTCTTCTTCTCTGCCTTTCTGATATTTTTCTTGGCCTGCCACTTCTGGGCTTAACAAGAACTGTACCTGTGTTCTTCCATTTCCTTACTATGTTCCTCACAGTGGAAACAGACAGGTTAAATCTCTGAGACAACTTTTTGTATCCTTCCCCCGAAAAGCTATGTTGAATAATCTTTGTTTTCAGATCATTTGAGAGTTGTTTTGAGGAGCCCATGATGCCACTCTTCATAGGAGAATCAAATAGGAGAACTACTTGCAAGTGGCCACCTTAAATACCTTTTCTCATGATTTGATACACCTGGCTATGAAGTTCAAAGCTCAATGAGGTTACAAAACCAATTTAGTGCTTCAGGAAGTCAGTAAAAAGTAGTCAGGAGTGTTCAAATCAAGAAAATGAAAAGGGTGCCCATACTTTTGCACCGGTCAAATTTTGTTTAAATGCAGATTGCACATTTTCTGTTAGTACAATAAACCTCATTTGAATCCAGAAATATAACTGAGTCCATCAGTTATTAGATATATGAAACTGAAATAGCTGTTGCAAAAACCAAAATTGCTATAAAGAAAAAAGGTTAACATTAATAGGGGTGCCCAAACTTTAACATATGACTGTATGTGGAAAGAGGCGGTTGCAGCTAAATGTGAGGTGTCTTGTGTCCAGGAGACGCACTTATTGGAGAAAGACTCCCACAGACTGTCTCATCGGCTCTTTCCATATGTGGTCCAATCTAATTTCTCAAAAAAAAAGAGAGGGGAGATGTTAGCTATCAAGAGGTCTGTTGCTTTCTCCTCGACTTATCTGGAACCTGACCCTGCAGGTCGATACCTCATACAAGTGGGCACCATAAATGTTTTATATACTATAGCTGTCATTTATGCTTCAAACCAAGCGCAGTCTAGATTTATCAAAAATGTATTAACTAGAATCAATAAGGTTAACCAGGGCCACGTAATCATATGTGGGGATTTTAATTGTGTTTTTGATAATTCTCTGGACTCTTCCACCCCAACCTCCAGGGGGCCGCCTGTTCTCCCCCCCCTTAGCCTTTCGGGAGGACCTATATGACATATGGAGGGTTCTTCATGCATGTGAGAAGGACTATACCTACTTTTCACAGGTACATCACTCCTACTCCCGGATAGACCTATTCTTGGTTAGCAGGTCTCTCCTTAATATTGTCAACTCATCAGAAACAGGTATAATAACTTGGTCGGATCACACCCCCATAAAGATGTCTATTCGGGAAGAATCTGAGTGCCCCCTTTACTCCCTGTGGAAGATCAACCCCTTTACTCTAAAAACCCCCCATTTAGTGGCACAAACAAAAGTAGCTCTTAAATAATACTTTGGGCTCAATGCGGACTCGGTCACTAATTACTTCCATGTATGGAATGCCCATAAAGCGTTTATCAGGGGCCACTTTATTAAAATAGGCCATATTCTTAAAAAGCAAAGAGAAAAACGCTTATCAGACCTTATAGCATCGATCAGTTCACTGGAATACATGAATAAAAGAGCCCCATCCTCTGCCCAAATGTGTAAACTACATGATCTCCGACTGGAACTGCGGGAATTACTCTTACACAATTATGAAAAAAATCTTATGATCACCAAAGCCCATTACTACTCCCAAAATAATAAAGTGGGTAAACTGCTAGCATCCAGAGTGAAAATTAAAACTTAAAACTAAGATCCCCTTTTTGAACAACTTATCTCCCAATTCTAAGATATACACTCCTCAGGAAATCGCCAATAAATTTAAGGATTACTATGCTTTTTTGTATAACTTAGATCCAAGAGCAGACCTCCATGGCCCAACAGCCCCTGATACAAATCTGTTTTTGTCAAGCATTAATCTCCCAACTCTTGCACCAGACCAGTTAGAAATCTTAAACGCACCTTTGACGGAGACTGAATTGACCAAAGTGATTAACTCTCTCCCAGAGGCGAAGGCCCCAGGCCCGGACGGTCTTACAAACTTGTACTATAAAGCTTGCCAGGAGACCTTAGTCCCACACTTATGCAAAACCCTACAATTAGCAGCAAATGAAGGGAGTTTCCCAAAAGAAATGCTGACAGGTACTGTGATCACAATCCCAAAACAGGGAAAGCCACCGGAGGTGCCCAAAAACTTCCGCCCGATTTCATTGTTAAACACTGATGTCAAAATTTATGCTAAGTGTATTGCTCTGAGATTGGCGCCTATCATTCCTTCCCTTATTAACCCAGACCAGGCTGGTTTTGTGCAAGGGCGGACTGCAGCTGACAACACCAGGAAAGTAATTGATTTGATAGATGTAATAAATAGAAGGGGAACACCAGCGGTGGTAGTGGCCTTAGACGCCGAGAAGACATTTGACCGAGTGAGATGGTCGTTTGTCTTCTCGGTTCTGGAGCGTATGGGGTTTGGGGGTCGGACCTGGGAACGTTGGTAACATCATCCTCCACTAATTTGTACAAAGCCAATTACCTCCCCCTACTAGCAGATATTGAGAATGAGATGAGCAGACTCCAGAAATTTGAAGTCTCCTGGGTGGGTCGTATTGCACTGTTTAAGATGTTATTGTCGGGGTCGTAAACGACAATAAATCCTCATTCACCAGTCATTCCAAATCATTGTGCGAGCGCAAAACATCTGGTACCAATTAAGAATGACTCAGACACGCAGCTGATTCAGTCTTAGCTAATGTCCCGCATCCACACCTGTCAGGAGCAGTACAACAACTGGCTTTATTTACAAATACACAATACTATATTGAGTGTTAGGGGAAGGCGTGCATTAGGCGGGGTTTATGCAGTATACATCTAGTGTCCAGTCTCTCTCTGATTCGTCAAAACGTCTCCCGATGGTTACTTCTTCACATTCCTGAGTTATCTTTTTTAGGAGAAATGAAACTTAACTTAACTCTTTAGACACTGAATTTAAGTGAAAGTGAACACTGGCAGCCATCTTTAATACAGTTACATTTGCATTAGCAAGCAATTAGGAAAAACTTATTGTTTCACAGTATAAAAGTATAAAAGTTATATAAGAAAATATATTTTCACCTTGACAATCCCCCCTAAACACTAAGTTTTTCCCTTAATGAAAGATCCTTCGAGACTGTCCATGCGATGGGAAAAGGGGAGGTGGATTTCTTCATCCAGACACCTCAGAAGCTCTCCCCTAGCGAGAGGCCTCCAGGCAGCTGAACCCTTCACTAACCTCACATGGAGTTCTCCCGCTGTCCCTAAACTAAGTCTCTTAACATCATCTGAGAATGGGGGGTTTTGTCTACTCTCTTGAGGGGAATATACTTAGGGATCTCCCCTAGATCAGTACCATCGTACTCTGGTGGGTCTACTTCTTGATTGAGGAAGGTGCCAATCGGAGTTGCTTTGGCAATAACCTTTTTATACAAGGGAATAACACAACAAAGAGTTATCGATCCAATTACAAGGAGGGCAATCAGTACTATACAAGCTTGTTGAAGGAATCCCTTGAGTCCACCCAACCAGCCGGAAAAGAAAGATGTGTCTACTCCAGCATTAGTTTTCAATTCTGCTGCTAACCCAGTTATCTTTTTAAGGGCTATCATGGTTTTTCCATTCACTCCAGAGTTCTGAGGGATATAGGTACAACACTCCTCTCCCACCATCCCACAAACTCCTCCTTTCTCAGCTAATATCATATCAAGGGCTAGTCGATTTTGGAGTGTCATTCTAGTGTTAGGGCCCAATTCTTCAACTATACCTTGGAAGGCATCTTGGCTGAAATTGACAAACCTTTGTTCACTGTAATATATGTAATTGATCCATTCAACATTTTTATTAATCTGCACCTGTGGGATTATAGAAGCAAAGCCAGCATAGATCTGGTTCTGGGCTTTAAATTGGTCAGGCACCCCCCTTGGCACTCCAATAGCATCGATATATACTAGTGGATCTTCTTCATAACTCATATGGAGCTGATCGAGGCTTCTCCTTTTCCTGGTAGGTTCATCAGGTATCTTTGGATCCCAGGGTAGAATCTTGAACTGCATAGCTAGTTTAACAAGGGTGCATTGGCCTGTCCAGGCATTTGGCAACCTAGGACGGAGCTTACCATCTCCACATAACCAATAAATGTCATACATATATTGTGTATGTTTGATTAACAAGTCAGTATCTAGAGAACTATTCTCTTTGCAGAAACCTGTCTCGAAGATCCCTACTGGTGTACCTGTGGTGTCGTGGGAATTATAGCAGGTGTAATTGTCAGCTAATACAGTTACTTCTCCTGGGACCTTTAGTTTGGGTTCCTTATGAATTAGTGGGACGTAATCTGGGCAATCAGTGGGCTTCAAACCTTTCAACAAATTCATGACACAGGCAGTGGTGTTGTCATCAGGGAAAAGCAATGCATATGTGTATAGGTGTGTATTCGCAGCAGCACAAGCAATACATCCTACAGAGATATTCTGGACTTTTACATTGTACCTCACCCATTCTAACCACAAATTTTTCCTTGGGGCTGTTTGTGTTTCTATGGAGAAAACCTCTTGCCAACTGAGACCTGGAATGGGGATCACTTCATTAACTACATTTTGCAAACGCTCACCTGGGCCTATTTTAGGTGTACTGGTAATGGGGGCCTTGGTTGGTCTGAAGCTAATATCCTGAAGCCGTATATGGCCTAAATACGCATAAGGTCCAGCACTAAATACATAATTATAATGCCTTCCTAGTACGAACGTCTGCAGATCAGCAGATTGAGGGCTTTCAAGATTTAGGAGAAGGGGGTGACAGCTTCTACCCCATTTACAGCCCCTAAATGGTTGCAGAAGGGCTGTTAGATGCATTCTCTCACGAAGACTCCTACCCGTCCCATCCTTGGGGAACATGGCTTCGCTAGGTTTATATCCCCAATCATTCCCCGTACTCCAGGCAGCATCTGTCCAATAATGACAATTATTGTTGTCTTGTCTGGTAACACACATATAGAACTGGATGATCCCCTCTACCACCCGTTCAGTCTCAAGGCACTTGACTACATCACAGAAATCAAATCACCAGATATTCACCGGGGCTGTCAGGTTTACCCAGAGAATAAAGGGACCAGAATTCTTATTTACAATAGGGGCCGAAGAGGTAGGGGCGAGGATGGCCCCCAGTCCCAAGGTCAAAAACAACAGCAACATTTCCCTTCAGTCACTACTGTGACTAAACACTGGTTCGGTCTCTTTTACAGTGTGAAGCATGAATCCAGGTGCTCTTTCCTTCAAGTTTTACTGCAGTGGGGGTGACCAGGATCACCGTGTGGGGTCCTTCAAATCTCGGCTGGAGACAATCTCTGCGCACAAACTTTTTCACATACACCAGGTCTCCTGGCACAAAGTCATGGACCACGTCACCCGTGGATTCTGGAAGAGAAGCAGAAACTGTAGAGTGGGTGTTAGACAGTTCCTTAGACAATGCAATCACAAATTGTACAACTTTATCATTTGTCTCAGACAACTCTTGTGGCCTAATGTCTCCTATTTTAGGTGGAGCACCAAAAAGAATCTCAAAGGGAGTCAGGCCGTGTTTTCCCTGTGGGGTGTGTCTGATATGGTATAGGACCACGGGGAGCAAATCTGGCCATGGGAGTGGGTGGTCCTGGCTCATTTTAAGCAACTGGGTCTTAATTGTGGAGTTCATTCTCTCAACTTTGGCTGAACTGGAGGGGTGATAGGGGGTGTGCAGACCCAAATCTGTCCCTAACATGTGCCACAATTCCTCGTAGACATTGGCAGTGAAGGCTGGGCCTTGATCTGATTCAACAACTTCGGGAATTCCAAATCTGCACGAAATTTCAGTGATGAGCTTCTTAGCTGTAGTTTTGGCAGTCATGTTGGTCACTGAGTAGGCTTCGGGCCATCCTGAGAACATATCCACAGCCACTAGGACATACTCATACTTTCCTGACTTGGGCATCTGAATATGATCAACCTGGATTCTCTGCCAAGGGTAGTCTGGTTTGGCAAGATGCTGAAGTGGAACCTTGGCGGTGGCTGTTGGGTTACAGATGGCACAGACTGGGCAGGCTCTTGAGTAGGCTGTGACAGTGGTAGAGATTCCTGGGGCCCAGTAGAGCTTCTTGATACAGGCCAGAGCTTGGTTCTTTCCTCGATGAGTTGATCCATGAGCCCATGCTGCAACAGCTGGATACATTCTTTTGGGTAGACAGGGTTTCCCATCCACCTTATAGAGTCTAGGAAATTGGTATTGTCCGGCAGAACTACGATTCCCATGAATGGCTCCTGCAGCTTCCCACTGCTTCTTTTCTTCTTTAGAGGTCAACTTTTGTTCTTCCCACAATCTCTCTTCAGGTGGTCGGGCTGGCTTCCAGACAGATCCGGTGGCAGGGTATTCCATTTCCATGTCTTCTATCAACTCCCTCTTCTTTCTTCGGGCTTCGGACTTCTCAAAGTCTCGTTCTCCTTCGGCTTGGGTAGCTTCTTTGGTTGCCTGTTCTCTTGTTTGTGCTCTGGTAAGCACAGGCATCACAGGTGTATCAGTGCCTTCCCAACAGGGTTTTTCTGGTGCTGTTTCTTCTTCTTCCCACTTTGCTGAGACATTCTTTATGGCAGCAGCTTTGGCAGCTTGATCTGCTAAATGGTTTCCTCTAGTCTCCTTCGAATTGACTTTCCCGTGAGCTTTGACCTTGATCACCGCAATTTGTACAGGTAGCTCCAATGCCTTCATCAGGGCTTTAATCCTTAGTGCATGTTTAACAGGGGTTCCTGTAGCCGTAATGAACCCTCGGGACTTCCACAGGAATCCAAAATCGTGACAGATTCCATAGCCGTATCTTGAGTCAGTGTAGACATTGGCCGTCTTCCCTTCTGCTAGATAACATGCTTGTTGTAGGGCCACAAGTTCGGCTTCTTGAGCCGAAAGGTGAGGTGGCAAGGCTTCAGCCAGAAGGACTTCTGTTTCAGTGGTGACCGCATATCCAGTGTGGAACTTGCCATAAGAGTCTGCAAATCGAGATCCATCAGTCCATAGTTGCAAATCAGGGTTGAGAAGTTCTTGAGTTACCACATTTTGTGGTGCAGAGGCTTCTTGTTCCAGTGCTTTTACACAGTCATGCGGGTCATCAGGTGACCTCCCGTCTGGTAAGTCCTTATACCCGTCAGGGAACTCCCCCCTAGAATGTGGAAGCAAAGTGGCTGGGTTGATGGTAGTACATTTCTGGAAGGTGATGTTGGAGGGCAGAAGTAGAGAGCACTGAAGTCTGAGATGTCTTTGGCTCGTTAGATGCTTAGGAGATGTTTGTTGGAGGACAGCAGAGAGATCATGTCTAGCTTGAATGACCAAATCATGACCAAGTGCTATGTCAGCAGACTTATCCAGAAGAACATGGGCTGCATGCACAGCCTTGAGGCAGGAAGGAGCAGTTCTGGCAACAGGGTCTAGCCTGGCTGAGTAGTAGGCCAGAGGACGGAAACGATCAGCATGTTTCTGTGCCAGCACACCAGAGGCATGTCCTTCAGATTCTGAAACAAAGAGATGAAACGGCTGAGTGTAGTCAGGGAGACCCAGAGCAGGGGCGCTGACAACAGCTTCCTTGAGAGCCAGGAAACAGTCCTTTTGCTGAGCATAGATATACGGATTTTCAGCATGATCCCAGTCCGGTCCTCCAGTCTTGAGGCAATCATACAAAGGTTGCATGAGTCTTGAAGCATCCGGAATCCACTGTCTGCAGTAGGTAATGAGTCCTAAGAAAGACTGCATAGCAGAGTATGTCTTTGGATAAGGGATATCCTCGATTGCATGTTTTCTGTCCTCGGTCAGGTGTCTCGAGCCTTGAGAGATGCAGTGTCCGAGGAAGACGACTTTCTCTTTGCACCACTGGACCTTGGCCTTTGAGACTTTGCAGTTGGCAGAATGAAGAAAAAGGAGCAAGGACTCAGAAGCAGCAAACAGATTCTCTTCAGTTCCACAGAGGAGTAGGTCATCAACATACTGGAGAAGCGTGACATGAAGATTCTGTAACACCCACGGATCCAGGGTCATCTTCATAGCATGAGTGAACTGGTTAGGGGAGTTCTGGGCACCCTGTGGTGTCCTGGTCCAGGTCAGCTGAGATCCTTGAAACGTGAAGGCAAATAAAAACTGTGAGTCTTCATGAAGCGGGACACTGAAGAAAGCATTAGCCAGGTCAATAACGGTGAAGAGTGTTGCTGAAGTAGGCACTTGAGAAAGCAAGGTGTTTGGGTTGGGTACCACAGGAGTTTCCAAGATGGTGGCTGAATTGACTGCTCTGAGGTCCTGTACAAGTCTGTACTTCGGAGGGTCTCCAGGAGCTGTCTTCTTCTTCACTGGAAACAGGGGTGTGTTACAGGGTGAAACACATCTGATTAGCACTCCAGAATGTAAGAGGGAGGTAATCTGAACTCCAAGGCTCCGCTCTTGGGCAGCCTTAAGCGGATACTGAGGTAGTCTGGGGTATGGGTGCCCAGGTTTGAGGTGGACTTTTACTGGAGGCACTTTGAGCAGACCCACATCCTCAGGTCCAGTTGACCACAGAGTGGTAGGTAGATTGGGCAAATCCGGGGAAGGTGTCGTTTGCAGAGTCATCATCATCAGAGGGAAAGCCTTAAGGACACAACGATCTTCAGTGCCTTGTTGTGAGGCAGGATCTTGTAATTGCAATTCCATCCCTTGATCACCGAAGATGATGGTAGCGTGAAGCCTTTGAAGGAGGTCAGCTCCTAGAAGGTTGACGGGGCAGGTTTCAGACACCAGAAATTTGGCAAAGACACCAGAGAATGGGCCAGCTGGGACGGGAACAGTGAGTGGTGATGAGGTTTGTTGACCTTCAACTCCAATACATGTGAGGAAATCTGAAGACAGGGAGATTGTAGGAGGCAGCTGAGATGAAGAGATAACAGAGGTGGCCGCCCCAGTGTCCACTAAGAACTTGAGAGGTTGATTGTCCACTTCCAGGGTCACTGTACCACAAGACGAGGAAGTACAGGTGGCGGGAAAAGTAGGCACCGGTTGGCCTGAACTTCATGAGTGTGGAGGAGGAAGAGGTCTCTGAGGGTGCCCCCTGCGAGGACAACTTCTTCTCATATGACCAGGGCTGGCACACTCCCAACACAGAGGTCTCCCTTGGTCATCACGAACTGGTCTGTCCCTGTAGTTTTGGCCCTGGGACCCTCTCGGCCTCAAGCGTGGTGATCCATACCGATCCTGAGCCTGATACACCATAACAGGTACTTCTGAGGCTTCTGCCATATACATGGCTGGTTTCTTCTTGCCTTTGTCCTTCTGTGCTTCCTTCTCTGCTTCCTTTTCTGCTTCTTTTTCTTCCCTTTGAAGCATTTTCTGATAACTCTTCACAACAGTGAGGGCCTGTTTTAGGGGACCATCAGGTAATTCGGGACGAAGCTTCATGACCTTATCCTTCAGTGGATCTTCCAGACCATCAATAAAAGCACGGACCAACAAGGCTGCCTGCGTCTTCACATGAGTTGAATAACCCAAGTCTTCAAACTGCATAGTTAGTCTGGCAGCGTATTTCTCCACAGCTTCACCAGATTCTTGTTGTATATCCTGTATTGATCCTGCTTCGTCACAGAGACGATCCTGGGCCCACTTTGTGAGTTGAGCGATAAACTCCTTTCCAGACTTGAACTTGTTGAGAGGTCCTGCTTTAGTGGGGTCCAATTCCTTCATGATGGTGGGGAGAAAATATTCGGAGGCTTTGATTGAGGTGATGCCTGTTAGATCAGACCATGTAGCCCCGTAGATGCTCCTAGTCTGTTCCAGTTTCCTTACATACTGCATGGGAAATTTGTCCGGGTCAGGTAACTTGTTAACAATAGCATCAATTTGTACCGGAGTGAAGGGTTTGTATTTCAGCTTCAGCCCTTCTTCTTCTTCGTCATGTGTCACTGCCTCATCCTTCGGGGCAGTTGGGGGTGCTGTGGGTATTACCTCATCCAGGGGCTTTATACCTGTGTGCATCAGTGGTATCATGTATTCAGCTACCAAGGGCATGATGCCCTCTAATCCGGATTCATGGTAACAGACGATCCTAACTTCTTGTAAATCGAGATCTGGGGTTGATTGGAGACAATTCTTGATGACTTCAACGTGTTCCTTCATACAGGGGCCCAGTGGGTATCCAAAGAGTCCTGAAGATATCAATGGTATAGCCAAAGTTCTACGAGGAAGTGTATCTCTCCCTAGCCGTCCTGCAAAGATAAGCACTGTCTGTAAGGCGGTCTGCAATATTGTACGGCAATGCTCGGGTGTCCTGTAATCATATATAGGGCCTGCAGTGTGTAACACTATATCACAGGGCAAATTCCCTCCCTGGGTGGACATAGCGTCTCCTGGATGCAAGGGGCCATAATTGGTAAGGTAGGCCTGACACTCTTGGGTTATGGCTGGGCCTCCCTTTTTAGCTATCTGTTGGGCCAAACCACCTCTATGCGACAGGGTAGAGTTAGCTGGGTTCACTATGGCTCCTACCTGGTGGGTAACTATGTCCCCATACCCCACTGAGAAAAGAACCTGGGAGCCCTGAGGTGTGATGTAATAGCGTGAATGACAGGGGAACCAGATTTCAGGGTCATGGGGCAACCTAGAGGATTTGTTGAGAGGGGTAGGTAGTGGGCTCCTTCCGGGCCGGGGGGATTCGAACGGACCTAATAGCAGTGGCGGGGCAGGGGGAATTGTAGCAACCTGATTGTCAGAATCTTCTGATCCCTCATCATCTCCGATAGCTTGGCGCCTCATACGCATTACGGACCGGAAAGCCGTACTGCCGGTCAGGGCATCAAGAGTGAAGGGACCTTGACCAGGTGTATTTACAAATATCACAGTGGGTTGCACCGGGAGACTAGGCCCAGAGGCCGGAACAGAAACAGGAACATTAGAGGTGGGAACAGCATCGGTCGGTGCCAGAGGTTTCTCAGGACGTGGTGGTCCCTGATAGTACTCGCCGGAAAGTGTTACCAGCGGACATAGTGGCTGGGGAGGAATTCCGGGTGCACCAAGATGGCTGCCGGTGGAGGCGTGGCATGCCCCACTTCTGTCCATGGTCTGGGCGGAACCCCAAGGACGGCCCGCCCCACACACACGGCAGGTTTCCACCCAGGTTGGATGCTGCACGCCACAAACAGGACACACCCACGCTTCTGGAGAGCTCGTCTTGTCGCCATTATAGGGCGGTGGTTGGGACTGCATTTTCATCATCAGTGGCACGGCGGCCATTTTACAATCTATAAGATCACAGTTCAAAGGCATTTTATAACCAAACACAGGTTCCGCATTGTCTGATCCTCCTTCCCCATCAATCTCTTTCCATCCTTCATTCTTCAAGCCTCGCGCAACTCGCAGATGAGCTTGTGCTTGTTCTAACAATCCTTTATCTTTCAACATGCCTCGTTTGTTCTCTATGAGATTATGCCACATAGCCGGCTGTAATCTCCCTGACGAGGGCAATCCTACATGCTTATACAATCTCTCAACATTCTTGACTGCCTTCTTGCCTTCCCGTGACGCTACTATTGCCTTGACCTCCACAGCATCCTCATCTAACTTGTGGGGCACAGACTTCTTCTGCTTTAAGATACGCAGCATGACTCTTACAGAATACTATGGTTCTCTGCAGAAAAACCACTGGTAGCGATATCAACACTGATGTTCCACAGTACGGAGCCTCACGTTCGACGTACTAGGAAAAGAGCCTCGCGCTCAATATTTCCTTTCCCTAACCTTGAACAGCAGTGATTAACAGATTATCCTGCCACGATATTCCAACAGTCGGGAGGCGGTCTCCTAGTGAGAGCCCTCCACAGAAATACAGGTGGTCCCTTCTCGGGACGTCTTAATTACCTAGCTGGTACAATATCACAGAGGCTGCGTCTCCTATCCCTTCCTCTAAGTTGCCCCACAATCTGCAACTAGCTCAATTTATCACTCCACTTCACTACTAGACAATAGTCACGGGTAGGGTGGTTGAATGGAGTACAATGACCGGTGGAGGAGGTGTGGTGTACACGAGGACGCGCAGAATGCGACGTCTCTCAGTTGCTGGTTCAGAGCGTGGCACAGGATCGCACTCAGTCTCACCACTCGACCGGTCACCCCTCAGACCCAAGGAGACCACAGACAAACCAATAACGGCTGAGACACTAGCAAGTGTGACACATACAGTGTATATGATCTCACTTACCGTGTTTTGGAGGGTGATCAGTCCTCGAGGTCAGCCACTACAGGTATCATCCACAGACATCCAGGCATGGGTCCAGAGGAGCCTCGGATCACTGTCCACGCCCCCCGTTGGGCTCCAAATTGTCGGGGTCGTAAACGACAATAAATCCTCATTCACCAGTCATTCCAAATCATTGTGCGAGCGCAAAACATCTGGTACCAATTAAGAATGACTCAGACACGCAGCTGATTCAGTCTTAGCTAATGTCCCGCATCCACACCTGTCAGGAGCAGTACAACAACTGGCTTTATTTACAAATACACAATACTATATTGAGTGTTAGGGGAAGGCGTGCATTAGGCGGGGTTTATGCAGTATACATCTAGTGTCCAGTCTCTCTCTGATTCGTCAAAACGTCTCCCGATGGTTACTTCTTCTTCACATTCCTGAGTTATCTTTTTTAGGAGAAATGAAACTTAACTTAACTCTTTAGACACTGAATTTAAGTGAAAGTGAACACTGGCAGCCATCTTTAATACAGTTACATTTGCATTAGCAAGCAATTAGGAAAAACTTATTGTTTCACAGTATAAAAGTATAAAAGTTATATAAGAAAATATATTTTCACCTTGACATTATTACTGCCCAAAATGTTATATTTATTTTGCACGGTGCCGATATCACCTCCGAAGGTGTTTTTTCAACGTTCTCATAAGCTTCTGAACGCCTTCATCTGGGGAGGAAAGCAGCCTCGGTTGTCGAGACATTTGTTGCAATGCGCAAAGCCAGTGTGGGGTTGGGGTGGGACTCCCTAATGTGAATGATTACTATATAGCAACTCAACTCAGCCGGTTGAAGAACTGGTGGAATCGCGACCCCCCCAAATAGGTGGTCCCAAATAGAGGCACTTTTTGCACCCTCACATGATCTCAGGGCGGTGCTATGGGCAGCTCTGGTTGACCCACGGAACCTGGGGGCCCTCCTTCCACTGACTAAGCACTCCCTGTCTAATTGGCTTCAGGTTCACTCCTCCACTCAGACACACATCCCTGCATTGCTTCTCGAGGCACCTTTAGAACTTCTGGAGGTGTTATCAAAGGACCTTGACCTGTACCATTGGAATATAGGCTGGACCACGCTATTAAGCGATATAGTTGAAGATCGCACTCTTTTACCTTTTGCCCAGTTGAAAAACAGGTTTGGCTTGACCTTTAAAGACCATTTCTCACATCTCCGGGTACAATACATTTTAAAGAAATATCTAAACTTCCCATATAGGGTTAATAGTGATATTATTAGAACCCTCTCATCTTCCTCATCCCTAGATATGGGCTTGAGACCCCTTTATGATTCCTTGGGACATAAGAGCAGATTTGTAAAATCTATACCCTTCATATCTTGGGAAAAAGACCTCGGTAAAGCCATACCTAACAAGGACTGGTTAAGAGCAATTAAATTGGCAGGACGGACGTTTAGATATGCGTCCCACTTTGAATCACACTTGAAGCTGATACTCCGCTGGTATTTTACTCCCGTGAAGCTCCATTCCATGTTTCCCAACACTTCACACCTATGTTGGCGAAACTGTAATCAGGTGGGGTCCTTATATCATATATATTGGGATTGTCCACTTATAACTTCTTTGTGGGATCACGCCTTTAGACTTATTTCACTTGTAGTGGGACAGATTGTCCAGCTGTCTCCCGAGGTGGTGCTCCTCCTCTTAAACATACATGCATTCCCCCCCGTGCTCTAGAGTGGTAACGGCTCATATTGTGTTAACGACAAGACTCCTATTAGCTAAATAGTGGGAAAAAGATGTTATTCCTAAGAAAGAGGCCATAGCTCAAGCAGTTAATACGTTTATTTTTGAAAAAATGCTAGCCCACAAAAATAACGCCTTACAGAAGTTCACCAGGGATTGGCAGGCTTGGGAAGCCACACAGTTAGCGAGTCACAGTTGAACCAGTCAAATAAAGGTTGGTGGAGGGCCCTGGGTGCGAGAGGGTTAAGATCGGAGCTCTTTGTTTATACTGCAATGGTTGCATAATTACACATTTATGTTACTTTGACTTGTGTTGTACATTTGTGATAATATTGTATTATAGTATTTTCAATAAAAACGGAATTTAAAAAAAAAAAAAAAGAAAAACACTAGAAATAGATAACTCTGTTTATAATGACTCTATATGAGTTTCACTTTTTGTATAGAAGAATTTAAATAAATTAACTTTTTCATAATATTCTAATTTTGTCAGATGCACCTGTATGTCAGCATTTATTGTGCTTACACCTCCATTACATAGACCCAAACATATTTTTATATTGATGTATGATTTTACAATCATTGTTATATTCACCATGGATTGTAAATATTATATTGTAGAAAAAAATATTCAATTTTGACACTTAAAGGGTTATTCGAAAAATCAGAATGTGATTTAATAATGTGCACAAATATTTATTCATGTCACCAACTAGAACTCATTTTTAAATCTGTCACATTTTGGATATACTGTATAACCTGGAGGATGCTCCTGCAGGCTTTATTTACCCTACAGTTGCCAATTGAACCACCCTACTGAAGCTGCAGTGCTCCTGGTTGAGCATGCGTAATGTAGTCTCTCTCTGCAAGCTTCCTGCCAGAACAGCTGCCACTACCTCTGTCACAGACCTTTAAAATACAGTATAATTTATACCTTTGTGCACCCTCTGCTCCTTTACGGTCCGGGTCCGATGGGTGTTGCGGTCCGGCGACTCCCATCTTCTAGCCCTGTTGAGGACAGAGCAGAGTACTGCAGTGCGCAGGCACCGGACCAGGTCAAAGAGGCCCGGCGCCTGCGCACTGCAGTACTTCTCTTTCATTACAGAATGCTGTAGATAAGCCCTGATGGCAGTGGCCACATCTTATATGCCAAAAAATAGATGACAGATTCCCTTTGAAGAGTCAAAAGATAAGCCAAATGCTGTTGCATTTGTTATCACACAGAAGTCGCAAAATGCCCCAAATCCATACAAAAAGCCTTGGCACCTGAAATTTTTTTTGTAGACCTGTAAATTAATTCAGGTATGTCCATTGTGATATAACACCTACAGCAAAAAAAGGAAAAGGAGGGACTACGGCCACTTTATCATATACAAAAATTATTTTATTATCATTTAATTATCATTATAATGGCAAACACAGACCAAAAGATTCAAAGGAGAGAAAGGTGGGATTGATCTCACAGTCCTCCACAACACAAGAAGCATATCACCCACACAACAGGCACTATAGACAGTCATATATATTTAAATTGTATTTATTTATAACATTTTCCAAATTATACAAAACAGTCACATAACTCCCCTCTAAAACCACCTACCTGCCACCTAGAAAAATAGGGCAAATAATAAACTTAAAAATTAACGATTGCATTGTACTGGTATCAATCCATTACAGTCAGTGACATGAGAGATACCGTAGCTAAAAGCAGATTACGTCTTACTGTATGTAATATTGTTAAATGGAATCAGTCAGCTTGCTTTTATTCTTTCTTCACCACCCAATGGTATAAAATTCTGTGAGGCACATTTGGTGTCGACATGCTCTCTGCACCCCAAGATAAAATCATTGTGCGGTGTAGTTTGTAAATTGAGGTCATATATGGGGTTTCTGCTGTTCTGGAATCTCAAGGGCTCTGCCAATATGACATAGATATGTAAAAATTAAGCACAATTGTAGGATGGTGCACAAGTAGGATCCTAACCCGTGCTTGACTAGTAGAATAAACTTGGCACACAAGAGATAGCTTTAGTGGAAATTTAATGTAATCCACGTGTTGTAGTAAATAACATACATACAAACGTTTCGGTCAATCAGACCTTCCTCAATGTACCGACTGCATAATGGAATATTGATACGTGGTATCGCCACTGATGTCCACTATCCAAAACGGCTATTCAGCCTATTAGCATGGCCCATGTATGTGACCAAAAGAATAGATTGATAATGCCTTATCTTGCTGTAGTATGTGGTAACTGCGACGCGGCGTGAAACACGACCAGCGGTGGACACCACAGCTTCTTCTTCTCTCCTTTAACCCCTTAACGACCAGGGGTATTTTTGGTTTTGCATTTTCATTTATCCCTCCCCTTCTTTCCAGAGCCATAACTTTTTTATTTTTCCGTCTATATGACCATGTGAGGGCTTATTTTTTGCGGGACGAGTTGTACTTTTAAATGACACCATTGGTTTTACCATATCTTGTACTCGAAAACGGGAAAAAATTCCAAGTGCGGTGAAATTGCAAACAAAGTGCAATCCCACACTTGTTTTTTGCTTAACTTTTTTGCTAGCTTCACTAGATGCTAAATCTGATCTTCCATTATGATTCTCCAGGTCATTACGAGTTCATAGACACCAAACATGTCTATGTCCTCTTTTATCTAAGTGGTGAAAAAAAATTCCAAAGTTCCATTAAAAAACCCTCTCAGCATTATCTGTGCTGGAACCTTCTCCCTGGGTTTCACATTATTTATTTATTTTACTCATTTATATAGCACCATTAACCCCTTCACCCCCAAGGGTGGTTTGCACGTTCATGACCGGGCCAATTTTTACAATTCTGACCACTGTCCCTTTATGAGGTCATAACTCTGGAACGCTTCCATGGATCCCGGTGATTCAGACATTGTTTTCTCGTGACATATTGTACTTCATGATAGTGGTAAAATTTCATTCAAATAACTTGCGTTTATTTGTGAGAAAAACGGAAATTTGGTGAAAATTTCGCAATTTTCCAACTTTGAATTTTTATGCCCTTAAATCACAGAGATACGGCACACAAAAAACTTGATAAGTAACATTTCCCACATGTTTACTTTACATCAGCACAATTTTGGAACCAAAATTTTTTTTTGTTAGGAAGTTATAAGGGTTAAAAGTTGACCAGCGATTTCTCATTTTTGCAACACCATTATATTTTTACGGACCACATCACATTTGAAGCCACTTTGAGGGGTCTATATGATAGAAAATACCCAAAAGTGACACCATTCTAAAAACTGCACCCCTTAAGGTGCTCAAAACCACATTCAAGAAGTTTATTAAACTTTTAGGTGCGTCACAGGAATTTTTTTGAATATTTAAAAAAAAAATGAACATCTAACTTTTTTTTACAAAAAAAATACTTCAGGTTCAATTTTTTTAAGTTTACCAAGGGTAACAGGAGAAATTGGACTGCAAAAGTTATTGTGCAATTTGTCCTGAGTACGCTGATACCTGATATGTGGGGGGGAATGACTGTTTCGGCGCATGGCAGAGCTCAGAATGGAAGGAGCGCCGTATGACTTTTTCAATGCAAAATTGGCTGGAATTCAGATCGGACGCCATGTCACGTTTGGAGAGTCCCTGATGTACCTAAACAGTGGAAACCCCCTACAAGTGACCCCATTTTGGAAACTAGACCCCCCCAAGGAACTTATCTAGATATGTGGTGAGAACTTTGAACCCACAAGGGCTTCACAGAAGTTTATAACGTACAGCGGTACAATTAAAAAATCATATTTTTTCCACAAAAATGATCTTTTCACCCCAATTTTTATTTTCCCAAGGGTAACAGGACCCTAAAAGTTATTGTGCAATTTGTCCATGTGGGGGTAAACAACTATTTGGGCGCATGGCAGAGCTCGGAAGGGAAGCAGCGCCATTTGACGTTTTTGGCTGGAATTGAGATCGGACACCATGTCGCGATTGGAAAACCCCTGATGTACCAAAACAGTGGAAACACCCCACAAATGGCACCATTTTGTAAACTAGACCCCCCAAGGAACTTATCTAGATGTGTGGTGAGCACTTTGAACCCCCCAGTGCTTCACAGAAGTTTATAACGCCCGGGGGTGAAAATAAAACATTCGTATTTTTTCCACAAACATGATCTTTTAGTCACCATTTTTTTTATTTTCCCAAGGGTACCAGGAGAAATTGGACCCCAAAAGTTGTTGTCCAATTTGTCCTGAGTATGCGGATACCCCATATGTGGGAGAAAACTACTGTAGGGGCACACGTCGGGGCTCGGAAGGGAAGTAGTGACGTTTTGGAATGCAGACTTTGATGGAATGGTCTGCGGGTGTCATTTTGCCTTTGGAGAGCCCCTAATGTACCTAAACAGTGGAAACCCCCACAAATGACCACATTTTGAAAACTAGACCCCCTAAGGAACTTATCTAGATGTGAGGTGAGCACTTTGAACCCCCAAGGGCTTCACAGAAGTTTATAATGCCAGGACATGAAAATAAAAAAATTGTATTTTTTCCACAAACATGATCTTTTAGTCACCATTTTTTTTATTTTCCCAAGGGTACCAGGAGAAATTGAACCCCAAAAGTTGTTGTCCAATTTGTCCTGAGTATGCTGATACCCCATATGTGGGAGAAAACTACTGTATGGGCACACGTCGGGGCTCGGAAGGGAAGTAGTGACGTTTTGGAATGCAGACTTTGATGGAATGGTCTGCGCGTGTCATGTTGCCTTTGGAGAGCCCCTAATGTACCTAAACAGTGGAAACCCCCACAAATAACCCCATTTTGGAAACTAGACCCCCTAAGGAACTTATCTAGATGTGTGGTGAGCACTTTGAACCCACAAGGGCTTCACAGAAGTTTATAATGCCCGGGCATGAAAATAAAAAAATCGTATTTTTTCCACAAGCATGATCAATTAGTCCCCAATTTTTTCATTTTTCCCAAGGGTAACAGGAGAAATTGGACCCCAAAAGTTGTTGTCCAATTTGTCCTCAGTACACTGATACCCCATATGTGGGAGAAAACTATTGTATGGGCACACGTCAGGGCTCGGAAGGGAAGTAGTGACATTTTGGAATGCAGACTTTGATGGAATGGTCTGCGGGTGTCATGTGCGTTTGGAGAGCCCCTGATGTACCTAAACTATTGAAACTCCCCACAAGTGACCCCATTTTGGACACTAGACCCCCCACGGAACTTATCTAGATGTGTGGTGAGCACTTTGAACCCCCAAGGGCTTCACAGAAGTTTATAATGCCCGGGCATGAAAATAAAAAAATTGTATTTTTTCCACAAACATGATCAATTAGTCCCGAATTTTTTTTATTTTCCCAAGGGTAACAGGAGAAATTGAACCCCAAAAGTTGTTGTCCAATTTGTCCTGAGTACGCTGGCACCCCATATGTGGGAGAAAACTACTGTATGGACACATGTCGGGGCTCGGAAGGAAAGTAGTGACGTTTTAGAATGCAGACTTTGATGGAATGGTCTGCGGGTGTCATGTGCGTTTGGAGAGCCCCTGATGTACCTAAACTATTGAAACTCCCCACAAGTGACCCCATTTTGGACACTAGACCCCCCACGGAACTTATCTAGATGTGTGGTGAGCACTTTGAACCCCCAAGTGCTTCACAGAAGTTTATAACGCTCGGACGTGAAAGTAAAAAAATCATTTTTTTCCACAAAAATGATATTTTTGCCCCCAATTTTTTATTTTCCTAAAGGTAACAGGAGAAATTTGACCCCAAAAGTTGTTTTGCAATTTGTCCTAAGTAGGCTGATACCCTACATGTGGGGGTAAAACACTCTTTGGGCGCATGGCAGAGCTTGGAAGGGAAGGAGCACCATTTGACTTTTTCAACTCAGAATTGGCTGGAATTGAGATCAGATGCCATGTTGCATTTGGAGAGCCCCTGATGTGCCCAAACAGTGGAAACCCCCAATTCTAACTCCAACCCGAACCCCAACACACCCCTAACCCTAATCTCAGCCCTAACCCTAGCCCTAACCCTAGCCCTAGCCCTAACCCTAGCCCTAGCCCTAACCCTAGCCCTAACCCTAGCCCTGGACCTAACCCTAACCCTAACCCTAATGGGAAAATGGAAAAACATACATTTTTTTAAATTTATTATTTTTCCCTAACTAAGGGGGTGATAACGGGGGGTTTGATTTACTATTTATGGCGGTTTTTAGGTTTGGCAGCTGTCGCACACTAAAAGACGCTTTTTATTGTAAAAATGGTTTTTGCATCACCACATATTGAGAGCTAAAATTTTCCCATATTTTGACCCACAGAGTCATGTGAGGTCTTAATTTTTGCAGGACAAGTTGACGTTTTTATTGGTACCATTTTCGGGCACGTGACATTTTTTGATCGCTTTTTATTCCGATTTTTGGGACGCAGAATGAACAAAAACCAGCGTTTCATGAATTTCTTTTGGGGGAGTGCGTTTACACCGTTCCGTGTGCGGTAAAATTGATAAAGCGGTTTTATTCTTTGGGTCAGTACGGTTACAGTGATACCTCATTTAGGTCGTTTTTTTATGTTTTGTCAGTTTTATGCAATGAAAACTATTTTATATAAAAAATAATTATTTTTGCATCGCTTTATTCTGTGAGCTGTAACTTTTTTATTTTTTCACTGATGATGCTGTATGGTGGCTCGTTTTTTGCGGGACAAGATGTAGTTTTCAGCGGTACCATGGATATTTATATGCGTCTTTTTGATCGCGCGTTATTACACTTTTTGTTTGGCGATATGATAATAAATCATTATTTTTTGCTTCGTTTTTTATTTCTATTTTTTAAGGGGTTCGCTAAAGGGGTTAACTAATGGGACAGTTTTATAGGGCGGGTCGTTACAGACACGACGATACCTAATATGTGTACTTTTATTGTTTTTGGGTTTTTTTATTTCCAAAAAATGGATTTATTGGGGGAATATTTTTTTTTTTTTCTAATTTATTTGGCGATTTTTTTTTAAATTATTTTAACACTTTTTTTTTTTTTTAACTTTATTACATAGTCCCAGGTGGGACATCACTGTCCTGTGACAGATTGCTGATCTGTCACATCACAGATCACTGTAACAGATCAGCGATCTGTCACAGGCACTTGTGCAGACTTCCTCATGCTTGCGCTTTGCAGGCACTGAGGAAACCAGCTCTCTGCAGGTCCCAAAGGCCCCCGTCGCCATCTTGGATTCGGGAGCCTGCAGGGAAAGAGCCCCCCGCAGCAGCGCTGCACATTGCGCTGCCGTTGGGGGCTCAGGGAAGCACGGAGGGAGCCCCCTCCCTGCCGATGCTTCCCTTTAACCCCCGGTACACCGCGATCATGTTTGATCGCGGTGTGCAAGGGGTTAACGTGTCGGGGGCGGTCCGTGACCGCCCCTGACACATTGTGCCGGGTGTCAGCTGTGATAATCAGCTGACACCCGGCCGCGATCAGCGGCGCTCTCCACGTGGGCGCCGCTGATCGCGCTAGACGTTCTATCCCGTCCATGGGCATAGGGGCCCGGGTCCCATGGACGGGATAGTACATCTGATGTTAGAAAGGGGTTAATTCCACAGCGCTTTACAGACATTATTGGCACTGTCCCCGATGGGGCTCACAATATATATTTCCTATCAGTATGTCTTTGCAGTGTGGGAGGAAACCCACACAAACACAGGGAGAACATACAAACATCTGTTGTCCTTGGTGCTAAGCACCTGATGACACATATACTCCATTCAGGACTTGTCCAGCAGCTTTCTTGCAACAGATAAGTAACTGGCCTGGCCAAAATCTATGAGTCTGACTGACTTTACACTTTAAATGGGTACAATTTTAGTCTGAACTTATTAAGGCAAACAGACATTTGTTGATACAATTTATGATTGCAAGAAACATCACTTTTTCAGTTAGTTATGTCTGCCAGTGTGCCGTCTCATATTACTTCTCATACTATCTTATATACGGTATTTATATCTCTTCTTATACGAGAAAAACAGTAATTTATTACCCCTTTTCACATATGTAACTCAGTCATGCACTGCCAGAGGTATATCTAGGGGGGGCAGCCGGGGCATGTGCCTTGGGTGCAGCCGGCAGGGGGGCTCAGTTGGGACGCCTAATGCGGCGGTCGGAAGTGTCTACCCCCTGCAGCTGTATTCTGCTACCCCCCGGACTGGGAGTCGGCCGTTCTCTGTGCTGGCTGTCAAGTTGACAGCCGGCACAGAGAAACTGCAGCTCGCCGGTTCCCGGTCTTCAATAGTACTCGAGCCTAACAGATGCGAATACAATTGAAGGTCTGACCACCGGGTCTGATCGACACCAACAATGTGATCATGTCATGTGATCACGCTACTGACATCACTCACCGACGCTGCAGAGGAGCAGATGGTAAGTGGTCCACATTAGTGAAGCTGGAGACACCGAAGATAGGGGGTATTTACTGAGTGGTGCTTACAGGGGGTGGTATATTTAGTGTGTGGGGGTGTATTTTCTGTGTGGGGATCGGGTAATTACTTTTTGTGTGTGGAGGGGGGTAATTACTGTGTGTGTGTGTGTGGAGGGGGTTATTTACTGTTTGTGTGTCTGTGTGGAGTATTCACTGTGTGTGGGGGGTATTTACTGTGTGGGGAGAGTTACTATTATGGGTTTTTAGTATAACGGGGCTGGGTGAGATTTCGTGTAACGGGGTATGATTCGAGGACACAAATTTGGGAAGCAAGGAAGTGGCAGGTGCAGACACAATATGGAAAGCAGAAAAAATTTGAAGACACAATATGAGGAGGAAAGTATGAGATGGGGCATGTATGGGGGAAGGGTGCAGACAAAGTTTGGTGAGTGGTGGTATGGGTGCAAGCACAGTATGAGGAGAAAGGGGAAAATAAATGAGTACACAGTATGGGGGGGTGATGGGATGGGTGCGGACACAGTATGGGGAGTCGAAGCGATGTGTGAGGAGGCAGTATGGAAAGTGAGAAGGTAAATGTATGAGCAGGAAGGGTAACGCGCGAGGAGACAGTATGGGGGAAAAAAGTGTGAGTGGGCACAGAACAGAGACTGAGTAGTGTGTGGGGTGTAGCATGGGGCAACAGTGTAAGGGCACAGCCAGAAGGTGACAGAATACCAAGGGGGCCCTATAGGGAAGAGTCAGTGTAAAAGAACAGCGTGAAGAGAGGGCCCAGTATGTAAAGGATGGAGCAGTGTGGAGAGCATGTACCTTAAGTAGGACAGTGTGGGGTCTTATTTTGTGCACGGAATATAGTGAGGGGCAATTATTTACTCAGTGGCTCAGCATAGGGCAAATATTTTTTATTTAGGAGCATTAAAATGACACTGTTATCTTTAATGGCATCGTGTGGGGATGTGCTGCCAAGACCGGAGAAGATGGAAGTCTGCAGAGATGAGCTGTGAATGAGAAAACTCATGGAGTCTGGACAAGATGAAGAAGGAAAGAGAACGACTCCAGAGATAATTATCATCTATAAGGTACCTGGATGTAAATGTTTTATTTGTGATACTAATTCTCATATTTTTATTTGTTATGTTAAGAGCATTAAAGAGGTTGTCCAAGTTTGCGATGAGTCTGCAGTCATTCTATGTGACTGCAGACTTCTGACTTCTCACACTGCACGCTGTCAGAATTCTCTGGTGCCAGTGATTTGCATACATGTGGTCATGTGCTGACTAGACATGCATGGCCTCACTCAATGAAAATGATTTGAGTGAGGCGAGGCATGTCTAGTCGGAATGTTGCCAGAAGTATAGAAATCACATACTTGTGCAAGGGAAAATCCTAAAAGTGTGCAGTGCATGCGCTGTGAGAATTCAGTAGCCTGCAGCTACCTATAGTGACTGCAGATTTTCATCTCAAATCTGATCACACCCTTTAATTATATAATTAAGCCCCGCAGCCAATCCTAACAACATGTAATATTCTCACTGTCAGGATTCAGTCCTGCTTGCTGGTTCAGGCAGTCAACACACCGCTTCACTCATAGGCAATTTTCATCCTTATGCTGTTACGTGACAATGAGCTCCTCTTCTGCTTCTCTCAGTTTTTCACTGAACATTGAACTAGGGAGAGCAGCTTGTCGGCACGTGACTAAGGCCGGCGTCACACTAGAGTGAAATACGGACGAGTGAGCGGCGTAAAAAAAACGCATTGCACACGGACTAATGATTCTCTATGGGGCAGCTCCCATCAGCCGTATTTTTCTTGCGTATTTTTTACGGGCCTAGCCAATCGCAGCATGCTGCGATTGTCAGCATTCTACGACTGTATTATGCCAATGCAAGTCTTTGAGTGCGCAAAAAAAACGCATTACACATAGACCAGATGTGTGACTTGTGAGAAATACGCATCCGGTGTCCTTTAGAAAAGCCGGCAATTCAGTGCGAGATACAGTAAATGACAGGTTTAATAAAGAAACGAAAGAATAGATATATACACATAGAATATATATATATATATATATATTGTGGTGCAGTGACCGCTGCGACAGCCAGGGGGCGCTGTATGGGTCATGCACTCAGACATATCCTTTGTTGTAATGGAGAAAGGATGGTAAATGACTGTTATGTATCATAAGGTGGGTGGCCTTGTGATGGAAGCTGGAACCGCTATTAATCAGCAGATATTCTGCTGAGGGTTTGCTACTCTGTATTAGGGAGAGCTTCCAGGTGGCTGGAGAGATGGGTGGGACCAGTCACCTACAAACCCACCCAGGGGCGTGTGTCTGAAGTATAGCCTATGTGTGTGATTGTGAAGGACCTGCAATGAGGTAATAGCCATGTGATGCTGTGGGCGTGGCTATGGACCATATAAGGTGACCAGGGTGGGTCATATGAGTGAATGCCTGGATCTGATTGGTCCGTGTGGAAGGTCCCGGAAGGCCGACGTGCTAGAAGGTGTGCTACCTTCCTGATGCGCACAAGTGACGCCGCTGACCGTGTGTGGCCTGTGTGTAAAAGCCTGTGAGTGCTGGCCAGTCCCCAGGAGGAAAGGGATGTCAGGACTGAGAAGCAGCTAAGAGGTAACCCCAGACAGAGGGGGGAATTGTTTGAGACTGTAGAGGCTGTTTGCTGTGTGAACACAGGGCTAAGGGAGCGGAGCTCCACTATGAACATTCGTTTTTGTCTGCTGTAAGACTGCTATCGTTTTCCTCATGCTGCTATGGTTTATGCTGCACAATAAACCGTATGGACTATGTTACATGAAAAATCCTGTGCCGGACCTGGTCTATCTGCAGCTAAGTGAGTGTTCCCCAATACCCTCAGTGAGCGCTACCTTACAATATATTTATGCATGCTATGTGTATATATCTATTCTTTTGTTTGTGTTTGAAAACCTGTCATTGGGCTCCATTATATGTCCATTTTTCAAGCCTGCGAGAAAAAAACCGCTGTACGGATCACATACAGATGCTTACATGAGAAAAACGTGGCCACACCCTGACAACGGATGACATACGGATCACTATTTAGGGACCATTTATGCGTATTACGGCAGTACAATACGGTCCGTATTTTTCTACGTTGTGTGTGACGCCGGCCTAAGTGTGCAAATCGCATATGACCTTGGGAGGGGGGCTGCCAAACTGAATTCTTGCCCCAGGTGCCAAAAAACCTAGATATAACAATGCTTCCTTCCGTGACAAGTTGCTCCGAGAAGTATATCTTGATGTTTTTAAGCCTTTGTGCAATATGTTTGCAATGTAGCATTGTCTCCCTCTTAAAATGGAACTGTATTTTCAACAAACTGCATAAATGAGAAGTACAGGCAACTGTAAGAAACTTTTAGATATACTGTATAGATATATCTTATCAGAAAAAACAGCTTCCTTTAACGCTTAAACACTTCATCCTCTCCCCATCCATCTTGCCTTCTGAACTTATCATCCACTCTGAAAAAAAACAGCTCAAATCCATCTTTCTCCAACAAGGCATACTGCAGACTTACTGTGCGGCCATATGACACTGTCCATTATAGTCTATGGGGAGTGGAGGATGGAAAAGAAGTAACGAGGAGTAAGGAGCAGGGAGAGAAAACAGGCAGAGAGATACAAAACCACAGTGGGGAGCTTTATAAATTACCTTTTACATCACCCCTGAACTGATTCACACCCAGACTACTCAGCTCAGCTGTATCATTTACTACATGTGCATCTCACAAAAAGAATATAATCAAAAAGTTTATTTCAGTTCTTCAGTACAAAAAGTGAAACTCATCTATGATATAGAGTCATTACAAACAGAGTGATCTATTTCAAGTGTTTATTTCTGTTAATGTTGATGAATATGGCTTACGGCCAGTGAAAACTTAAACATCATTATCTCAGTAAATTAGAATACTTTATAACACCAGCTTGAAAAATTATTTTAAAATCTGAAATGTTGGCCTACTGAATGTTGGAGATGCAAATTTCATTCTCCAGCAGGACTTGGCACCTGTCCACACTGTCAAAAGTACCAATACCTGCTTTAAAAACAACAGTATCACTGTGCTTGATTGGCCAGCAAACTCACCTGACCTTAACCCCATAGAGAAACTATGGGGTATTGTCAAGAGGAAGATGAGGGACACCAGACCCAACAATGCAGATGAGCTGAAGGCTGCTATCAAAGCAACCTGGGCTTCCATAACACCTCAGCAGTGCCACAGGCTGATCGCCTCCATGCCACGCCGCATTGATGCATTAATTGATGCAAAAAGAGCCCCAACCAAGTATTGTGTGCATTTACTGAACATACATTTCAGTAGGCGAATATTTCGGATTTTAATATCATTTTTTCAATCTGGTGTTATAAAGTATTCTAATTTACTGAGATAATGACTTTTGGGTTTTCATTGGCTGTAAGCCATAATCATCAGAACTAACAGAAATAAACACTTGAAATAGATCACTCTGTTTGTAATGACTCTATTTAATACATGAGTTTCCCTTTTTGTATTGAAGAACTGGAATAAATTAACTTTTTGATGATATTCTAATTTTGAGAGATGCACCTGTATGTTACCAGTTCTCTCGGTATGCTAAAAATTCAACAAAGAGCATGAATTCCGCTCTCCATGCTGTGCTGTGTATGGCAGAGATCACTGCAGCTCCTTTCCTCCTCAATTTACTGTGCATTGCAAATTATTGACAGAGCCTGCAGAGGGAAAACTTGGTGAAATGCAGGATACAAATCATATAGCGGCTAGAAAAGTGTCACTCCTCATGTACACACACAGGATAGCTTATTCTGAAAAGTTACTTTAAAGCAGGGTTATTCTTTAGATCAGTGGTCCCCAACCTTTCTGACCTCGAGAGCCACATTCAGCTTAGAGAGAGGGTCGCGAGCCACATCCAGCTCCCACCCCCTTCAAAGTAGTGTCAACCAAAGGCCCCCTTACAGGTATAATGATAGCCAAAGCTTTTCCATATAAATCACTCCAAAGCAGTACACTGAGATACAGGGGTTCCCACAATACCCCCATTCAGTATTCTCCCATCAATGACTCCCAACACACTGTCATATCCAGCTTTGAGCACCTCCTCTAACAGGTAGTACCATCCTCCAGCATACCATACCTAAAACATCTCTAAACCTCTAAGACCTGTAAATGTGCATCCACATCTGCTCTTCTGTGCAGGGCTGCTCACAAAATTCACCATTTTGAGATGCGCTCTTCATAGTTGTTTGCTAGACCTGGAGCTAAAGCACCAAGCTGGCAGACAGTCGCGAGCAGGGTTGGACTGGCCCACCAGAGAACCGGAGAATCCTCCGGTGGGCCTGGCTTCTCCTTCAGAAGAGTTCATAGTGCAAACCTTGCAGTTGCTATGGGGCTCTTCAGTGGGGGAGAAAGGTGGACCCTCAGAATAATATTCTCTGGTGGGCCCAATGTTCTTCAGTCTGACACTGGTCGCGAGCCACAATTTATGGGATCACGAGCCACATGTGGCTCTCAAGCTAGAGGTTGGGGACCCCTGCTTTAGATACAGTAGACAAGGATAATGCAGGAAACAGTGATATCACAATACATAGTAAGTGTTGTAAAGTCATAGGAAATGGTTACTGCACAGCAATATCACAGTAAGGGAATTACAGTGGTGTCACAGGACTGGAGTAATGTCACAGCACAGGGATAATGGAACTAATAACCTTGTATGGAGTCACCATGCTCCAGGAAACACAAACAATGATCTACAGCTTTGTTAATTGTAGTAGAAATCTTGTACTTTATTCAAAATCCATTTAGAAAATTATAGAGGTTTGTCAATGAATTCCAGACAATAGAGCTTTTCTAATGTGGCGCGGCATGCTAGATCTAAATGGGGGTTCTGGCCAGGTGGTGGACTTTGTCTATGGGGGTGCTACACCCTTGCAGGCCGCATGATGCCGGTGAGTTCAGCAGGTCAAGACCAGTTATTAGAGTTCAATGAGGGAGACCAACACTTAAAAATAAACTGTCGTTTTACTGAATCATAACGTGGGTTGGAATATGTACGGTGGATATGGGTACAAATCTTCATGAATGTTTCTTTCAATACATGGAACATCTTTTTACACATTCTTTCTTTCCCTGTCCTAAACTCACTTGTTTCTAGCTCAGTTAGTTCCTCTGCCTTCACCAGAACCCAGCACAATGCTGCGGGAGCTTCCCTTGTCTCCAACAATAGCACTATAGTCCTTTAAACGAAAGTCCTAATTCTCAATCTGTGGCTCCACGTCCTTTTCCCTCTAGGGGAGTTACTAATGCCACTATGGCTTTACTTAGCTTCTCTGCTTGCCGACAACCTGGAACTACTTTTCATCTTGCTTTCTCTACTCTGATGCGTCCCTGTCAGGAACACCGCACTGCACTTGCTCACTGAGCCAGTGCGCGTGCCCTGAGTACAGAAACAGTGCTCAAAGATACCTGTGGAGCGGGACAGCAGCGGTGACGATGCGTGCTTCAGACTATCAGGACCTGAAGCACGTGACTGCTAGGGTCGTGACCTAAGCTCCACAGAGCTAGGATCTGCAGGGAAACTCCTAGAAAGGTAACTACGAGACAAGTTACCAAGGGGCATAACAGGGACTTAAACCAGATCAAGCCGGGTCAAAGCACGAGATAGCAGGACAGTACCAAAGGGTTAGACAGAGCAAATAGTCAGGACGTAGCAATAGATCAGAAAACCAGAATGGGCAATGGACGGTACAATAGGGACAAACTGTAACGGAGTAACAATAGCCAAGCCAGCAGGTCAGAACCGGAGAAGACAATAGTACCAAAACGAGAGATGGAGTTCAGAGTGAGGGGACAGACCGGGTCATACACGGGAATCAAACAAGCAATGCAGTATCCACGCACACCAGGGGGTCAGAAACACAGCCATAATAACAGTATAGCTGACAGCGAATCCTAGTCTGGAGTGAATATAAATACCGCTCCCAGATCCAAAAAGAGGTTGGCAAAAGTTAACCCTGTGACAACAGGACATTAACCATGTCCTAACCATGACAGTACCCCCCTCTTAATGGGGGGCCACTGGACCCCCAGCTTTCTCAGGGTATCTGGCATGAAAAGCCCGCACCAGTCAATCAGCGTGCACCGAACTGGCCGGAACCCATGACCGATCCTCAACGGAATATCCCTCCAATGAATAAGGTACTGAAGTCTCCGGCGCACCCACCGTGAATCAACGATGCGCCCTACCTCGTACTCCAGTTGACCCTCTACCAACACTGGTGGAGCCACGGATGTGGGATCTTCTCTAACTGTCCCCACAGGTTTTAATAGGGACCTGTGGAAGACGTTAGATATTTTGAAGGAGGTGGGCAACTGTAATCTGTATGCCACCGGGTTGATCACCTCTACAATCTTGTATGGGCCAATAAATTTGGGGCCCAACTTCATAGAGGGTATTTTAAGTTTGATGTTACAGGTGGACAATCAGACTTTTTCCCCCCACTGTCAACGCAGGAATCACCCCCCTCCTCCTGTCCGCAAAATGTTTGAACTTCTTCTGGGCTTTGGAGATGTTCCCCTGCACCTCCTTCCAGAGGGTTTTTAACTGTTGCACCATCCCCTCGGCACCAGGACAATCCGAATCCATACGGGAAAATTCCCCAAACTGCGGAACAAACCCATAATTGACCTGAAAGGGAGACTTTCCGGTAGACTGATTAATCCGACAGTTGAATGCAAATTCTGCCATGGGTAATACCTCACACCAATCCTCCTGTCTGTAGGAGGCCAGGCATCTCAGAATCTGCTCCAATGACTGGTTGGTGCGTTCAGTTTGTCCGTTGGATTCCGGGTGATAGGCAGAGGAGAATGACAATGTGACCCCCAAATTCATACAAAACGCTCTCCAAAACCTGGCCACAAATTGCACAACCCTGTCCGACACCACGTTCACAGGCACTCCATGAAGCTGAACAATGTGCTGTATAAACAAGCGGGCCAAGGTTTCAGCACATGGTAATGCAGGTAATGGCACAAAGTGAGCTTGCTTAGAAAATCTATCAACCACTATCCATACCACTGAGTTGCCCTTGGAAGAAGGAAGATTAGTGATAAAGTCCATGAACAGGTGTGTCCATGGTTTATGCGGAATTGGCAAAGGCACCAATTCCCTGGCCGGCCAGACCTGAGACCTTTTAGAGCTAGAGCACACCCCACAAGTATTCACAAACCTTTTTATATCAGTACCCATAGAGGGCCACCAAAAACCCCTAGCTACTGCCCCCCGGGTAGCTGCAATACCAGGGTGTGCACTTAACACAGAATCATGAAATTCTTGAAGGAGTGTGAGATGGAATTGTTCGGTTACAAACAATTTACCTGGGGGGTTTATTCCTGGGAGCTTGTGCTTGTGCTTCCAGAATCTCTCTCTGTAGCTCAGAGGAGATTTCGGCTACAACCACTCCCGGTTGAAGAATGGCGGAAGGAGGTTCTGGAAGGGACACAGAATCAAAACTTCGGGATAAGGCATCCGCCTTTACATTTTTAGACCCTGGTCAGAACGTGATGGTAAAATGAAATCGAGAAAAAAAAAAGTGCCCACCGAGCCTGTCTGGGGGTCAACCTCATAGCAGACTCGATATAGGCCAGGTTTTTATGATCAGTGATGACCGTAATGGGATGAGCGGCCCCCTCCAAAAAATGCCTCCATTCTTCGAAGGCCAATTTAACTGCTAACAATTCCCTGTTACCGACATCATAGTTTCTCTCGGCCGAAGAAAACTTCTTAGAGAAAAAGGCACAGGGTTTGAGGTTAGTCAGGGTAGAGGGGCCCTGTGACAATACTGCCCCCACCTCCGAAGCGTCGACCTCGACGATAAAAGGTCTTGACGAATCGGGTTGTACCAACACAGGGGCTGTAGTAAAACATTTCTTTAATGCCAGGAAGGAATTTTTTGCGGCCACGGACCAATTTTTTACATCTGTCCCTTTAAGAGTGAGGTCTGTCAAGGGTTTCACCACCTGCGAGAACCCTTTAATGAACTTCCTATAATAATTAGCGAAGCCCAGAAATCGCTGCAACCCCTTCAGGTCATGAGGCTGCACCCAATCTGTAATGGCCTGAACCTTCCCTGGATCCATGCGGAATCCCTCCCCGGATACAATTACAATCAGAAAAGATAGTTCTTGCATAAAAAATGAGCACTTCTCCAGCTTAGCATACAAATGGTTCTCCTGGAGTCTCATAAGAACCGTACGTAGATGGTGTAAGTGTGACTGACTGTCTTCAGAGTAAAATCAAGATGTCATCCAGGTAAATGACTACATAATGTCCAATCAAGTCAGAAAAAACAACATTAATAAACTTCTGAAAAACAGCAGGAGCGTTAGTGAGGCCGAAGGGCATAACCAGGTTTTCAAACAGCCCCTCAGTTGTCAGGAATGCTGTTTTCCATTCGTCCCCCTTCCCGGATCCTTATAAGGTTCTAAGCCCCTCGTAGATCGAGCTTAGAAAACCATTTGGCCCCCGTGAGTTGATTGCATAGATCAGGAATCAACGGGAGAGGGTACGTGTTCGTAACAGTAATTTTGTTCAGTTCCCGAAAGTCGAGGCACGGTCACAACCCACCATCTTTTTTCTTTACAAAGAAAAACCCCACTGAACCGGGTGAGACCGAGGGCCGAATATGCCCCTTGCGAAGGCTTTCTTTGATGTCCTCTTTCATAGCTTGGCGCTCAGGCCCAGACAAATTAAACAAGCGAGCCTTGGGAAATTTGGCTCCAGGTACTAAATCGATAGCACAATCATATGGTCTATGTGGTGGGAGCGCCTCAGCCTCGCTTTCGAAAAACACATCTTCAAAGTCTCTCAGGTACTCCGGAATACCCTCCAGACCAACAGATGACACAGACACAGATTTTATCGGATTGACAAAAGGAACTGGGTTACAACACAGACCATTATCATTACATCCCCATCGGGTGATCTCCTCCTTCACCCAATCAATAAGAGGATTGTGGCATTGCAACCAGGGCATTCCCAATACCAGTCCTGCAGGCAGATTATTTATAATGAAACAACTTAAATTTTCCACATGAGTGGAACCCACTTTCATAGAAAAAACTTCAGACATAAAACAAATTGCATCCCGGGTAAGAGGGGATGAATCCACAGCCACAATTTTAACAGGGTCTTTTAACCTGACTGTCCCTATCTTATTAAGAGTCACAACTTGGGCATCAATCAGATTAATGGAGGAACCACAGCCAACAAAGGCGGTGGTCATAACAGGACTGCCAGCAAGTTCCAATTCAACCTGGAGCATCATTTTTGTACGTGAGAAAAAATGTACCTGGGAGTCTGGACAACCTCCTCGATTGTGCCCAGACTCAGTCGTTTCTCTGAAGAAGGGCAGGAGGGGCAATTCCTTTTCCAATGTCCAGAGTCTCCACAGTAAAAGCATAATAGATTGTCTCTACGGTGCCTTCTCTCTTTCTCCTTAACCAAGACTGATTCAACCTCCATGGGCTCGGATACAGGTGCAGGGTCACACAATGTGGGGTACAAGGGAGACTCTTGTTGCATCATTCCTCTAGCGTGGAGTCTCCGGTCCATACGGACCGCCTGCATCATGGCATCCTCCAGGGTATCAGGAGGAGGATGTAATGCCAGAGCATCCTGCAGACGGTCAGACAGGCCCCTGCGGAACAACCCCCTCAGGGCGTCATCGTTCCAGGATACTTCGGACGTCTAACGTCTAAACTCTGAGCAGAACCATTCTGCAGAGTGCCTCCACTGTGTCACACTCATCACCATATCCTCTGCCTGACACACTCTATCAGGCTCATCATAAATGTGCCCCAGAGCCTCAAATAACAAATTCACAGACATATGTTCAGGAGCAGAGGAATAGAGAAAGCCCATGCCTGTGGAGCCCCCCAAGTAGGGAAATGACGACCCC
This sequence comes from Dendrobates tinctorius, assembly GCF_039654945.1. NCBI lineage: Eukaryota > Metazoa > Chordata > Amphibia > Anura > Dendrobatidae > Dendrobates > Dendrobates tinctorius. The sequence continues at coordinate 38,352,012 of NW_027361690.1, forward strand.
CACCCTCTGGAACTCATCCCCGGAGAAGCGGGGCCTCAGAGAAAAAAAAAAAAGCTTGCATCCCTCTCTGAACGACCTGAACTCCCTTTTATATCCTGAGAAAGGGTCTGGCAATTTGACCGGAGATTCGGAGGATGCCAATGAGACATCACTATCCAGAGCACTAGGAGCCCCTGCAGCGACAGCCCCCTGCACAGTATCCACCAACCGTTGCTGGGTATGGGCCATCGGGCGCTGTTCCACATTAAGTTTGTGGAACATTTGGGTCAGGTGCTTGACCTGATTAGCCAGAGCTTGTATGGGATCCATGAGGATAACACATTTTTTTTTCCTTCAGAGGGAAGAGAAAAAACAAAACTGAAATGGTCAGCTATAATGTCAGGAACACCGCACTGCACTTGCTCACTGAGCCAGTGCGTGTGCCCTGAGTACAAAAACAGTGCTCAAAGATACCTGTGGAGCGGGACAGCAATAGTGACAATACGTGCTTCAGACTATCAGGACCTGAAGCACGTGACTGCTGGGGGGCGTGACCTAAGCTCCACAGAGCTAGGAGCTGCAGGGAAACTCCTAGAAAGGTAACTACGGGACAAGTTACCAAGGGGCATAGACAGGGACATAAACCAGATCAAGCCGGGTCAAAGCACGAGATAGCAGGACAGTACCAAAGGGTTAGACAGAGCGAATAGTCAGGACATAGCAATAGATCAGAAAACCAGAATGGGCAATGGACGGTACAATAGGGAAAAACTGTAACAGAGTAACAATAGCCAAGCCAGGAGGTCAGAACTGGAGAAGACAATAGTACCAAAACGAGAGACGGAGTTCAGAGTGAGGGGACAGACCGGGTCATACACGGGAATCAAACAAGCAATGCAGTATCCACGCACACCAGGGGGTCAGACATACAGCCAGAATAACAGTATAGCTGACAGGGAATCCTAGTCTGGAGTGAGTATAAATACCCCTCCCAGATCCAAAGAGAGGCCGGCAAAAGTTATTCCTGTGAAAACAGGACATTAACCTTGCCCTAACCATGACAGTCCCGTTACCTCTTTGGCTTGTGAACTTGGGACCGTCCCGTTAGGTCTTCAGCCCCAGATCCCGTCTCTGGAAAATGACTAACTCATTCTATCACTTGTCCTCGTCTCTACCCTGGGTCATGATATCTGTTACCTCGGTCTCCTCTTAATTCCGGTACACCGTGCGTGTTTGGTGGTCGTCAGGAGGACGACGAATAAATCCGGAACTGTTACACGTGAAATCTGTCTCCGCCTCATCCTTTGAGTCGCCTGGTGTCTGTGGTGTCTGAACAGGGTAAGCAGTGGTCCACCCTCCAATCCCGGCCCCTACCACATTTGGCATAGTCGGCAGGATCGCCGCCACTAACACGACACCTTCTGCGGCAGGCCTGCGTTTGAAGAACCTAGAAGGACGTGGACTGTTCCTCTGTGGATTACAAGTGCCTGTGGATTACAAACACCTGTGGATTACAAATCGCTGACCTGTGGATTACAAATTGGGGACGCTGTTTCGGATCTGTGTTGCCAACACAGGATCCGGGGCGGCGCCAGATTCCATCCAAGATGGCGGTGGTACTCCAATGCCGGGGAGAGGCCCGGGCATTTGCCAATGTTCTGGATGGACTGAAGCCAACTCCAATGTATCCCCGGGGGGAGCGGTGTGTCTGGAGACCGCCACACCCTTATACTGGACCCGGGCGGAGAAGAGGAGCGACTGCGGGCCCTGCGGGAGCAGCCGCCGAAGACGTCACCAGGGAGCCTCCCCGTGGGACCCACGAGCCTGGAGGCTAGCCCTGCCGGACGGCGGGGTGAAGAACGGAGGCTGCAGGAGGAGCCGCAGGATGACATGTTGGAGGCCGCAGCGCCGGGGAAGGTGAGAGTTCCCCCGGCTCTGCCGGCAGCTCCGCAAGCCCCAACCACTCGGCCGCAGCACGCAGCCTCCTGTGCTCCCGGAAGCCCGGCTGCCGAGGGCTCTGCGGCCTCCGCCGGGCTGAGCGAAGCCCCTGCTCCCGTCCCCGAGCCGCCTCGCCCCGGCGGCGCCATGTCTGGTGTCGCCTGTGCGGAGCGAGCCCGCGGCCAACGCTGCTGTGTTCCACCTGGCAGCAGCGGCCCCGTCCCTGAAGCCGGCCGCTACTCCGGCCCCGTCTGCAACTCCGTTTGCGGCCCGCCCCACGGCCGCATCTGTGTCATCGTCGGAGTCTGCCGCGACCTGCTTGTCGGGCTCTGTGGCCTATTCATCAGGAACTACTGCTGCCCCTACCCGCCGCCCGGCCCCAGTGGCTGCCGGGCCGCCGACATCTATGGCCGCCTCTGCCCTGCTCTCAACCCCGGCGGTGTCCCGCCCATCGGACTCCGGGGCCTACACCGGACCCTCCGTTTGGGTCGCGGAGGTCATCCGGAAGAAAAAGGCCAGGGAGCAGGAGGTCTGGTACCTGCTCCATGAGAGAGGGGAGGCTGGCATGGCGGCCGCACGATCTATGGGACAGCATGTGTATACTAACTTGCAGAAAGGTTAGAGGTTCATCCAAGACCTCGCAACCAGCCAGAAGGTATACATCAATGTGACCTCCATTCGTCATGGCCGGGCGTTGTGAGAGGGGGACATGGTGTCATACTACAAGGAATACTGTCCCCGCGGCTACTACGCGGTAGCCGTAATCGCTGAACCCGAAGCTCATGAGCCCCCGTAGAAAGGACCCCTAAAGACACTCCCTGCATCCTGGGAGCTTCACGGCTGTGGGGCCCCTTGCTACCGGCCACCAGGAGATGGCTTGGACTGTCGGGATTTCGCTGCACCGTTGTGCAGACCATGAGGACAGTGTTCGTCCAGGTTGAAAGAAAATGTTTTTTTTATATGGCTAAGTTTGTTTTTCCTGACATAGCAGGGATGCATAAAAGGGAGTACTAACGTTAAAGGGAGGGGGAGTCTTTATTTTAAGAATGCTGTATGGAAAATGTTTTGGAAAAATATGTTAACGTGTTTTGGGAAAAAAAAGGAGAAAAAACAAAAAAAAAAAAAGAGGAAAAGGGATTACTCCAGTTGATTATCTCCTTATGTTATTAAAGTAAGAGTAATAGTCTGTTAAGAGTTGATTTAGTGAGTAATGTGTTTGGCAAAAATGTATATGTAACAGGTTCCGGGTACGAGGTAGAGGTGACGAATACGCCGACCATGACTTTTTTAAGTGGAAGACGAAGAAACGAAGAACATTGAGCCAGACGGTGGTCTGCCAGTCAGGTCCCCAACACCACGGACACCCCAAAAGGACGAGCGGGCGTTGATGACCTGGTAGGCCTCGGTCATGGCGTTCCGGACAACTGAAGGTAGTGGAAGGGGAGAGCAGTGGGAGGTTCATGCCGTAGAGTAGTCCGGGTGGACCTCGCCAACCCGAAAGAAGCTGTCACGTGGCATGCGCGCTGGTGAGTAGCGGTAGGCTGCTCGGAGCATGGTGCTCCCGGTTTAGTTCGGCCCCCGTGGGTGGCAGGTGCTGCCATCGACCGGTCCGACAACAGACTGTGGATAAGCTTTAGAATGACATAGGTAGGATGATTGTCGGGACGACAATGGACAAAGGGAGGGAGAGTGTGGGGAAGGTGACTTGACAGACAGACGTGACTGGCAGTAGGAGGGGACGGTTTGTACACCAGAGATGGAGATTGACAGGATAGAAGGGTGACAGCTAGGACAGGTAGGATAGGAGGGTATAGTACTGAGAAGTGACCACAAGATAGCAGGGGAGAGTAGTGTAGGACTATACATCAGCTTATGGCTCAGGATATGCTTAGTCATGGGGGCGGGGAGATAGGAGCCTGGGAGGGGAATTCCCCTGTGAGAGAGGGGATAAATAGAAGTAGGCGGGGCTCGAGAGGAGTTTAGTCCCGGGAGGAGCTCAGAAGAGAGAAGAGCTCGGCCAGGGGACAGACAGAGAAGAGACAGTCAGGGGGGTGGCCCTGAACTGACAGACCGCAGGACAGGCGAGGTGACGTACCGCAGGACAAGTGAGGCCCCGGAGGTACCGACTGGACAACGACCTCGGACAGGTGAAGCGCTGGGGGTAGATTGGTCTAGGACAGCCCCCAGTGAAAGATCCACAAGGTGCGTTACTGTGACTGGAACGAAGGCGCAGGTACCCGGGCCTGGAGACAGTGTGAAGAAGCTGCGGTGCGTGTTTGGTGGTCGTCAGGAGGACGACGGATAAATCCGGAACTGTTACACGTGAAATCTGTCTCCGCCTCGTCCTTTGAGTCGCCTGATGTCTGCGGCGTCCGAACAGGGTAAGCAGTGGTCCACCCCCCAATCCCGGCCCCTACAACAGTACTGTGTAATGGCCGTGTCTGACCGAGCAGGGACATGTTCAGACATGAGACCATGTTGCTGCATGGTCAGACACAGTCATTACACAGGGGCACAATTATTATATTATCTTGGGACAGGAAAAATAGATCTATTAACTAAATTGTACTTTTTTTGTGGGACGATCCCATTATGTCCCATATCCATGTTTTTCAAGGATACAACACATACCCTATGTAGTTTAAGGGGCTGTTCACATGTCTGTGTTTTAGTGTTCGCAAAAATGCATAGACATATTTAGTTTTCATCCAAGTCAGGGATCAAAAGCGCCCATTCAAATCAATGAGTGTGAGAAAAATGGCCAATATACGGATGTCACTTGTGTGTTGTCTGAGAGCTATCCATATTTTACTGATTTAGACCAAGTGGAGCACTAAGCAAAATGGAACATGATTTTGGGTGGGGTGGACCTTAAACCACTGCAGCTTTGTTTGTATAGCTGTGCACACTTTAAGCAAGAGTGATTCTGCTTTAAGAGGAAGGAGCACAGTATCTCTGTGCCTGTGAGGAGGGTGGGCCTGATGTAGAGATGGTAACTCTGTCTTATTACGTTCTCACTCTAACTGTCCTACAAAGCTTTATTTAACCATTACTTGTATCATGTAATACATGCGGCACCCTGGATTGTTTCAGCGGCCTCTTAGCGCTGCAGCCACTTGCAGACACTGCTCCATATAGCACTGCCACTCTCTCCCTAAGGCCTGCTTTATCCAGTCATATTGTATCCAGCCCCTTTGATAGACTCGAGCTCCAGCTATTACAAAATAAACAGCATTATAAGATTTAATTCCTGCCTAAGGATATCTTTTACCCTACTCTATCTCCTTTGGTCTACTCTAAAGAAACAAAAAGACCTTTCTGATGAAGGTCCGTTGTTGGACCGAAAACGTTCATATGATATGAGTCTATTTTTGTCTGGATGCACAATAAAGAAAAAATTGCTTCTCCGATTTTGAGTGCCAAGTATTTTTGTATATGGGACTATTAAAGCCTACAGCTGCTGCCACTAATAACAGTGACAGCAGGAGGGCTGATGGAAGTATTCCTCACCTGCCACCTGCACTATAAATAAATAAATGAAAAAAACAGCTTGGGTTGCCCTGTATTTTCTATAGCCAGCCTGGCAAAACTGACAGCTGGGGGCTGACCTCAGCACCGTGGGAAAAAGTCAGTGATGAGGTCACCGCCGTTCAAGCTCAGCTCAATGACTTCACCATAGAACACAGTGAGTATTTTTCATGGTGATCTGCTGAGCATGAACGGCGGTGACCTCATCACTGTCTTTTTCCCACAGTGCCTAGGTCACTGCTGTTCAGGCCTGCTGGGAACGCACCTCAGTGACTGGCGGTAAACTCTATCATGTCATTGCTAGTCACTGAGGCTGCACTCGCAGCAGCTCATTCACCAGTGGTTCTCAGCCTGGACGGTCGCATCTTGGCATCGTCCAGGTTGAAAACTATTTATCCCCCAGACATGGCTTACGGTGACAGAATGACTGACAAGTGAGGGATATTGTTGTTTTCTTATTTTATTTTTGTTATACTACTGGAGACAAGTGATTCAGTGGAGTTAGGCATTAGGTGAGTATAACTGTGCTTGTTATTTTTAAATAAAAGTGGAAAACTGTTCTGTTTATTTCTAAAAAGGACTTTATTCTGGCTGTGTCTTTATTTACAATATACCGTATTTTTCGCTTTATAAGACGCACTTTTACGATCCCCAAAATTAGGGGGAAAATGGGGGTGCGTCTTATAAACTGAACACTGTTCTTACCGATGCTGCAGTGTGTTGCGGTGGTGATGCGGCGGTCCTGCGGTGTGCGGTGATGGTATGGCGGCAAGTGGTGGTCCTGCGGTGGTGGTACGGTGGCGAGCGGTGGTGGTACGGAAGTGAGCGGTTGCCCTGCAGCGGCGGCATATGGCAGCCGCCATTCTTCTTCCGGGGACTGGCGTCCAGCTTCCGGCTTCTCAGTCGGTGCAGGTGCAGATGTAGGAAAGTCGAGATCACCATCCGCGCCTGCCTATATGTGATGTCTCCAGGAAAATGTCCACAGCTGCGGCACAGATGGAGCTCTCAGCCCAGCCTCGATGATGTCACCGCTGCTGAATGATGCTGCGCTCCGCTCACAGTAGCTCATTCACCAGTTGTTTTCAGCCTGGACGGTCGCATCTTGGCACCATCCAGGTTGAAAACTGTTTCTCACTCAGACATGGATTACGGCATGGTAGAGAACGACGGACAGGTATGGTATATTGTTGTTTTTCATTTTACTTTCATTACAGGAGATCAAGGGTTTCGGTGGAATTAGGCAAGGTTTTAAGTATGGTTTAATTGAGATTATTAAAGGAGTCTGTGTCATTTTTTTCAATTAAAAGACTTTATTCTGTCTGTGTGTTTATTTAAAATACAACTATAGGATTAGTAATGGATAGGTGTCTTATAGGTGCTTCTCCATTACTAAGCCATTGGCTTGATGTCACCTGACAATACAAAGATGACATCAACCCCACATATATGAACCCCACTTGCCACCGCTACAGGGCAATTGGGAAAAAACGGGCAAAACGCCAGAATTGGCACATCTAATAGATGTGCCTTTTCTGGGCGGTTGCGGGCTGCTATTTTTAGACTCGGGGCCAGTATCCATTGCCCCTTATCAGCCTGAAAATAGCAGCCCCCAGCTGTCGGCTTTAGCAAGGCTGGTTGTCAAAAAATTGGGGGGACCCCACACCTGCTTTTTTTAAATTATTTATTTAAATAATTTTAAAAAAAAAGAGTGGGGACCTCTCTATTCTTGATAACCAGCCTTGCAGAAGTTGACAGCTGAGGGTTGCAGTCCCCAGCTGTGAGTTTTGTTTGGCTGTAGAAAATACAGTGGAACCCATGCCATTTTTTTCATATAATTATTTATAGCGCAGGAGCCGGCTGATGAATACTCCCATCAGCTGCTCCTACTGTCACTGTTATTAACGGCAGCAGGTGTAGGCTGATGCGAGTAAGAGTCCCATCAGCCACCGCCTGCTGTCACTTGAATATAACTCAACATTCTCTCCTGCTTGTGCTGATCACCAGCAGACCATGGGAGAATGATGAGAGCCATCTTAAGCACCTGGCGTCGGGGAACAGTGCTTACTGTAATGCTTCTTCCCTGACGCCCGTACATGTGGTACTGATGCAGTACACAGGCGGCACATGGTATTACACACACGAACACTGTCTTCTCTGGTACCGTTTTTTTCCGGTACCGGAAATATCAGAACGTGTGAAACCAGCCTTAACAAAGCTCTACAAGTTGCAGAAATGTTTTGTTGAATAAATTGTCTGAGACTAGCTGTCACACAACACATCCCCGGGCAGCTTTAGCCTAAATAGCATATTTGAAAAGTGAGCTGAGCAAGTAAGAAAATCATTAACAATTATGAGCAATGTTTCAAATTAGGTGGGGATTTAATGCTATAATGTCTTCCACTTGCTGCTCTCAACTAATTGCACAAAACCAAGAAAAATCCCTAGGCAATCCCTGTTAATGTAGGAGAAACACTCCCATTCCAATTACTTTTAGGCTTTCTAACTTCTACTTTACTGAACTATGGCCGAAATTACACTTCGAAAGTCACACCTGACCACCCACTTTTGTGGACGCAAATAATGGATCTGTTAAAAACAGATCGCTTTGATGTACCAAATGTTATTAACATAGCCTCATACATTGCATGGCGAGACTGTTCCCCAAAAATGGATCAGAATAGGACATGCGATGAGTTTAACGGAACAGATACCCATTCTGTTATACTCAGGGCACTGTACTGTTTGTAAGGCCGGACATCCATGTGCCACGGTCCAAGAACAGACCATGATTTTACAATTTTATAGTCATATGTAAGGCTGTCATGTAAGGGTATGTTTCCACGGTCAGTATCTAGCAGCGCTTTGGAAGCAGCATATGTCTTCTCTGTCCAAAGCGCTGCCGGCTTTTGTACGCGCGGTGATTCCGCATGTGTTCATTGAACCATGCGAAATCACCGCATCCTATACATTGTATGGGTGACTTTATCTTGCAGAGACGGAGCGTCTCCGCAAGATAAATAGACATGCTGCTGCCTGGAAAGAAGCGCCTCAAGTCCGGTTACGCAGGGAAGCCGGAGGAGTCCCTGTCTGAGCAGGTTGCGAGATGCGGTGACGTACACGAGGCAAAGCAAAGGTTAACAACTTTAACAGTTTTAATTGAACTGGGGGTTAATTCCTCGCAGGGAGATGAATGGTTAAATGAGGGAATAAACAGTTCAGGTGTAAATAATATGCAGAGTTAATGAGCACGGTAACGGCAGTTTTTTTGTAGACTTATTGAGTCAGAAGTTTCTCTGACTGTAGATGCTGCATGAAAGTCAGTAGCACCAACAACAGCTGGCACAGTGCTTGTCCAAAAAGGTCCTGCTGGGACCGGTGGTCTGTCTTCTTGAGGCAGTGTCAGTGTCCGGTACCTTCCACAAGGATGCAATACTGTCAGGGTCCTGGTGGAACGATGTGGCAATTTTCGGCAATGTGGGCAGCAACAAACAGTCCTAGCTCTTAAGCTTACATGCGGCGCTCAGCTGAACAGGGCTCCCAGCTCTCTCCCTGTCACTGCGGTAGGCTCCGGCAGCATCCTGGCATATGGCCAGCCCCTTTTCGTCTCGGCATGGCTGCGCACCTCGTGGAGCGCATTGCGCACTCACGGCTGACGGGAAACTCCCCGACGCTGCACGCGCTTTGACTTTTAACCGTGCCCCCAGCTTCCGGGTCAGAGCACCGATCCGGTCCTTTTTGCCTTCTCCCGGGAAAAAAGGGCCGCAGCCTCGACAGTTCTGGACCCAGCACAGCACAGGTACCTGCAGCCCGGTCTTCCTCCTTACACCTGCATGCATAGTGGAGATGGGATTTCATGGAATCCCTTTCACTATGCTGTAACAACTGGCAGCTGCGGAATGGACGCTGCGGCTGTATGCAGCTTCCAATCCGCAGCATTTACTGACTGTGTGAATATACCCTTAGGGGCAGGAGATCCACAGCCAGTCCGTGAATCATGGTCTGTACTCAAACTGACACGTGGGTGTGTAAATGCGGCCTTACATGTAAAATTTCCCTTAGACCACTTCACACATTCAGTATTTGGTCAGTATTTTACCTCAGTATGTGTAAGCCAAAACCAGGAGAGGAGCAATCAGAGGGAAAGTATAATATAAACACGGCACCTTTCTGTATTTATCACCCACTCCTCATTTTGGCTTACAGAAACTGATGTAAAATACTCAACTTGTGCACGTGACCTTAGTGTTTTAGGTCAGATTTTCATCATTGTTTGGTCAGTAAGTCAGTTTTTATATCAGAGATTCATCATTGATTTTCACATACGAAAAATAAATTGTGAAGCTTCTCTTATAAATTGGTGTGGTAAAAATGAACAGTACACGGACTGCACAAGGATGGCATTGTGTGCGGTCTGTGATTTTTCATGGACCTATAAACTTGTCTGCATGAGGTCTAAGCATTTAGCTGCAGCTCCTGTTCAAAAGAGCAAACTGGGGCAGATTTTCAACTGCAATCTAATATTTGGACAGTATGTATACTTATAGCATGCTGTCTAGGGCTATGTTCACACATGGCATTTTTGCAGCATGTTTTTTTTTGCAACTAACATCTTTACTATTGGCAGCAAAAATACCTCTGCATATAAAACGCAGCTACGTTCTTTTTGGTGCTTTTTCAGGCGGATTATGTGTTTGATTTGTCTCTAGTACATGCTAATAAAGATAGTTTTATTCACTAAACATGCTGTAAAAACGCACTAGAAATGATTTTCACCCTGCTGGCCATGGAAGCATATTTAGGCCACACAGTCTAGTTACAGTAGTACAAGAAACATACAGCCTGTGGGTGTCATTTTGAAAAATGGCTCCTGGGACACACTGGAGAATTGTCCGTTCCACTGCTGCCAAGAAAATATAATACCGAACTGTTAGTGTAACTGCAATGAGGATTATAAGGGTGTGGTTACCATACAATATGCACACCATAATCCTACTGTAGTAACAGGACCGGTGTGATAGTCTCTCATGAAGGCTTCTTCATGGCGTTGTCCATTTGGTCTACAGATCAAACTTCAGCTATCATTGCATCAAAGTTAAAAACGTGCCTCTATTCCAGCCTCCATTGCTGTCTTGCACTGCACCATGATAGCCTTTGAGAATGGTGGTGTGAGGTCAATGGAACGCCTCAATCTTGATTGCTATAGCCCTATGTCTTGCTGACGACTTCTGATGTTTTCTGTAGGCACTGGTGCTTTAGGATTGGTATGTGATGTCTAATTTTCACTTGCAGTACAGAATGGATCAAGACGTGCCATTCTTCTAATTTGACAATCTGTCCATGCGGAGGTTTACTTCTGTGCACCTCTTGCTGGAATTCCACTTCTTCATTGTTCTTGAAACCACAGGGACACGCAACATTGAAAAGTTCTGATTTCTCAGCCTACATGTGATGCAAACTTCTGAGGTGATAAACCCAGGTCTCTCAGCTCAAAGACTGTGTCCTTCTCAGTTTGTGATAAGTGGCAATAACAGGTATGTCGACAAACAGGAGGCATTGCACAATGATCCCTCAAGACTTGATCTGATTTTTGCAGATTCATTTGCCTAAAAAAATTTGCTTACTATCTGACTATTATGCCCCGGGTGGAGGATACAGACCAAAAAGAACCCCCCAGTGCAAGATGTTTTGCAAGGTGAGGGAGCCTTGCATGTGCCGCTCAGACCCTGCTGGAGTCTGAGAGGAAAAGACTCACATTTAAACGGCTGAGCCATGTGAAATACAGACTTAATATTTTCAATTATGCTCTCTTATACCTTTGTTTAACTGGCAGAGGCTGTTTACTTTGTTACCTTGACGGTTTATGGACTGTTTTAATAAACCGCATGTTGGTTGGAACAAGTGAACTAAGTCCCGTGTGTAAACCAGAGCTGATCCCTCACAACTGGTGCTTCAAATGTGGGCAGAAATCCCAAATAACAGGTGATTGCTATCTGGTAACTGCATGTCCTGGGTCAAGGCAGCCGTAGCCGTGCAAGCGCAACCTGCAACCATGGAGGAGCTAATTAAACACCTGGTACAGGCGAATCTACTGTACATCAGCAGCAAGCTCAGCAGTAGACTAGCAAACTCTTAATACAACAAATACAGCAGCAGCAACGACAGCAGTAGGAACACATAACGCGGCTGGCAGAAGCCGTCCATGTCAGAGAAGCCACACCACCCCCAGGCCGAAGCCTCAAGACCCAGGTAAGGAAAACCGTGAGAGGGGCATTGCACAAGATTACTCCGGGGAATGATGTTGAGGTGTTCCTGGAAGTGTTTGAGAAGATGGCGGACCGTGAGAGACTGCAACCGGAGCAGTGGGTGGAGGTGCTAGCGCCATATCTGACTGGAGAGCCACAGAAGGCATACTTTGATTTGACCATTCAAGGCGCCAAAGAGTATGACAAACTTAAAGCTGAGATCTTGGCTTCGTTGGGTGTAACCCTGGCAGTCATGTTACAGCAGGTTCATCTCTGGGACTCTCACAGTAATAAACCTCCCCGGTCACAAATGTTTGACCTTCTGCACCTGGTACAGAAGTGGCTGCAGCCAGATACTTGTTCCCCTGCACAGATGGTTGAGAGAGTGGTCATGGATCTGTTTATCTACTCTCTGCCGAAGCCAATTCAGTCCTGGGTTGCCCAGGGAGATCCCCAAAATGCAGATGGCCTGGTGGGCCTAGTGGAGAGGTACCGGGTGGTCAAGGGTTCCATGGGTAGTCAAGCAGGGTAATGTCACCTTTCTGGCGTTCCCAAAGGGGGGGATGGCTCCCAAAAGAAGGGGACTAAATCTGCACTTCGGGGGCATACAAAGTCACAAGAGAGGTCTGAATCGCAGCTGAGTAATAAGTCCCCTGCCATTCTCTGTTGGAGGTGTCCTGCCCCTGATCATATAGCCGCACAGTGTCCAATGAAATCTGAGCCAAAGGACTGCAGTATAGGTTGGCGTTGCTGCTATTTGGCCCACCCCGCCTGCAGCACGGTTCCTCAACCTGGCTAGGGCCCTCAAGCATGCTCTGTTTCCATAAACAGGGTGCAAGTGACTGGACTATTGGACTCAGGAAGTTTGGTGACTCTGATAAGGGCCACACTTCCACACCGGCTGGTCCCTGGGAAAGTGGTGGGAGTCCGGTGTATCCATGAGGACGCTAAGAAATATTCTGTGGCCCAGGTTGATGTAAGCATGGACTGTGGCACCACGTCTTATGAAGTGGGTGTCGTCAAGAACTTATTGCACCCCATATTAATAGGGCATGACTTTGCATTGTTCTGGGACATGTGGGGGAAAGCAGAGCCACCTGGGTGTTTGTTATGAGTTCATTTTCCCCTTCACCACTGAGGCCCGATGAACTCCCTCTTCTGGTAAAGAAAGGTAGTGAGCCTGATTATCAAGCACCTGAGCCTAATGATGATGACTGGCTGAGTGGAGTTACTGACTGGATATAAGGCCGCCAACGCCCTTCTGCCCTGCGGGTGATTTCTCTGAGGGATTCTTGGAGACCAGTCTGAATTCCTGCTCTTCTAAAGCTAAGTTTTCTGCTCTGCTTTTTGCATTTGTGCTTTGACTTTGTTTTGCTTTGTTTTTCTGGATTTCTGCCATTCCCTGCTGGGGTGAGCTGAATTCCTTTAGCTCTGTCTTCAGAAAATACCACCCGCCCATCTGTTATGAAAGAGTCACCGTAGGAGGCAGACACAAAAATAGAAGCTACGTCCAGAAAACCAGAGAAGTTGGCAACTATCAGATTGCAGACCCCTGAACCTATCAACACAACTAGCAGTAGCCGTGGGGGGTTCCTACGGTGCCCTAGACCCCTCGATCACAGCCAGAGAGCTAAATAGCCTAAAGACAGAAAAGGAAATCTAAACTGCCACAGAGCAGACCCCAAAGTAAAAGGCAGCCCCCAACATATAATGACGGTGAAGCAAGATGAAAAAACACTCACACAGATAGAAAGATAGACTGAGCAAACGATGGGGCCCAAGCTAACTAAACAGGACAGGAAAGGAAGGTTGCTGTCTGCAATCTGCCAAAACCCTATCAAAGACATAAGCCAACAGGCTGATATGGAAAAAGACCCTGAAGCAGCTAGGCTTCAAAAACTATATCAGCACTCAGGTATTTTCTGAAGACAGAGCTAAAGGAATTCAGCTCACCCCAGCAGGGAATGGCAGAAATCCAGAAAAACAAAGCAAAACAAAGTCAAAGCACAAATGCAAAAAGCAGAGCAGAAAACTTAGCTTTAGAAGAGCAGGAATTCAGACTGGTCTCCAAGAATCCCTCAGAGAAATCACCCGCAGGGCAGAAGGGCGTTGGCGGCCTTATATCCAGTCAGTAACTCCACTCAGCCAGTCATCATCATTAGGCTCAGGTGCTTGATAATCAGGCTCACTACCTTTCTTTACCAGAAGAGGGAGTTCATCGGGCCTCAGTGGTGAAGGGGAAAATGAACTCACAACAGGTGTTCAAACGACAGCCAGATTGCCCCTAAAAAATCCTCACCGCAGGCAGTAGCGGACGAGTTTCCTGTGTGTGCTTATTGGCTCTGAGGATGAGGTCGTATCCTCTGAAGCCAATATCCCTGAGCTGAAAGTGTCTGAGGAAAACTTTGGAACTGGAAACTAACTCTTAAAGGGGCATTTGAAAATGCAACTTTGTTAAATGGCATGCCTCAGGACCTGTGGCCCACTATCAGTTCCCTCATTTTGCAATGAATGTGGACCTGCTTTATAGGGTAACGAAGCCAAGAGGCGAGGTGATAGAGCAGTTACTGGTGCAAGGGCCCTATAGATGCAGGGTGTTAGACATGGCTCATTTCCATGTGTTGGGTGGTCACCTGAGGGCAGATAAGACCCAGGAGCGCATCCTGCAGAGATTCCACTGGTCTGGGTGTTAGATAGAAAATTTGAACTATTGTTGATCCTTCCACACATGCCTCCTGACCTTCCTGGTGGCCCACTTTCGCAGTCCTCTGGTACCCTTGTCCATCATTGAGGTGCTGTTCGAGCAAATAGCGATGGATCTGGTGGGCCAACTGGTAAAGTCTGCAAGAGGACATCAATATATATTGGTAGTCCTGGATTATGCTAACCGGTACCCAGAGGCGGTACTCTTAAGAAATTCCTTGGCAAAGTGTATTTCCCGAGCCATATCTTCTCTCGAACCGGTTTGCTGAAGGAGATACTGACAGACCAAGACACCCCCTTCATATTGAATGTCATTAGGAAGTTGTGCAAGACTCTGTAGATTTCCCAGATCGGAACCTCAGTATAACATCCCCAGACTGGTGGACTGGTGGAGAGGTTTAACAAAATTTTGAAGGCTATGTTAAAGAAAGCAGTGGAGGACGGTCAAACTGGGACTGTCTGCTTCCCTACCTGTTGTTCTCCATCAGGGAATTTACCCAAACTTCCCCAGGATTTTCCCATTTGAACTACTCTATGGAAGACACCCTTGAGGACTCCTGGATGTGGAGAAGGAATCCTGGGAATCTGAAACCACCCCCTATAGAAGTGCGGTAGAGCATGTCCCCCAGATTGAGGAGAGGACCGCCAACGTAATGCCCATTGTGAAGGAGCACCTCCTCAAGGTACAGGAAGCACAGTCCAGAGTGTATAATAGGTCAGCTAAAAGTTCAACCCAGGGGATTGAGTACTTGTGTTGGTGCCCACGGTGGAGAGCAAACGCCTGACCAAGTTGAAGGGTCCCTATTAGAGATGGGCGTGTAAGAAGAAGAACTGGTCTGTGGGTACCTTTCTTGAGTCAGGTCCGGAACAGTTGGGGCTGTCTCCTTTGTTGTCTAGGGGAAGACATATAGTCCTGGCCCGACCTTTGCACTGTATGGCAGGGGGCGTGGCTAAGCTAAGTAACAGAGAGCGTGCGCGAAAAGAGACAGTTTCGGTGGGGAGACACGACGAGCAGCAGGAAGGCGTCAAGGCTCCGTCACCTGGGCCTGGGTACAGCACGACCAAAACCGTGTACAAAGACTATGACAATACTGTTACTGTAGGCTTGTTGGCTCCCTTGACTCAGGGCACCGTATGCACCAGACTGTTTAATGTTGAGTGCCCACAGCAAGTAAAAGGCCTAGAGACGAAATATCCTCGCCGAGCCCCGTTGGGCTCGGACTGTTGCAGAGACATTCCCTCACCTGCCAGAGCAGGCCCATTAAGTCGGACCTCGCTGCGGACATCACGGACACCACGCTGTCATCAGGACCAGGATCACCGTTGCCTTCAGGACCACACTGGATTCATCATGCGCTGACAACGTTGGTGCCATTCTTTGCATCATGGAATCTTCAGTCAGGAAACCGTCAGACTGATAAGTTAACCCTAACGAACTGTTGCTTTAACTCCTCTTTACCCGTCACCGTTCCCCTGCCATCCCTGTGCATTCTACCCTTTAGTACACCCCAGTTGCCTTTTCCTGTTCAGTAAACCACAAGTGTTACTGCCTCCTGTATGTTACTGCATCCCGCAACCTGCTCACATGCGGACACCTGGAGTTTTTCTCACTGTTCTAGCGAGGATCTCACCGAGGTCACTGCAGTTCAGCCTGGCTGGGAACGGAGGCTCAGTGACC
Source organism: Dendrobates tinctorius (assembly GCF_039654945.1). Taxonomy (NCBI): domain Eukaryota; kingdom Metazoa; phylum Chordata; class Amphibia; order Anura; family Dendrobatidae; genus Dendrobates; species Dendrobates tinctorius. Next base: position 38,368,080 of record NW_027361690.1, read on the forward strand.
GGACGTAACCTCAATGACGTCACTACCAGTCTCTGAGGCTCAGTCACCAGTGGTTCTCAGCCTGGACGGTCACATCTTTGCACCGTCCAGGTTGAAAACTCTTTATCCCGCAGATATGGGTTATGACGTGGGACAGAACGATGGACAGGTATGGTATATTGTTGTTTTTTTATTTTACTTTTATTACAGGAGATCGAGGGCTTCGCTGGGATTAGGCGTTTAAATAACAATGGAGAACTGTGTTTAGTCTTATTTGAGATAAAATACTTTATTCTAGCTGTCTTTAATTACAATACAAATATAGGATTAGTAAAGGATAGGTGTCGTTTAGATGCCTCTCCATTACTTAGCTGTGGGCTTGATGTCACCTGAAAAAAGAGTTTGTGGTTCAGAAGGACACATCAGATGTCGGGCTGGGAGCAGTTTTGTCTCAGGAGATTACCGGAGTAGAACACCCTGTAAAGTACCTCAGTCGAAAGCTGTCCACATGTGAGAAGAACTACTCTGTTGTGAAAAAAGAATGTTTGGCCATCAAGTGGATGTTGGACAGTCTGAGATATTACCTGTTAGGTAGAAGGTTCAGGTTAGTGTCAGACCATTACCCACTGAGGTGGATGCGAGGGAAGAAGGGAAATAATGCTAGTGTAATTAGGTGGTTCCTATCCATGCAAGATTTTAGTTTTCAGGTGGTGGAAAACAACATGGGAATGTATGTTGGCAGAAGATACCAAGCCCCCTGGCTTTGGGCAGAGGAGGGTAGGTGAGGTGGCATCTGGACAGGTCATGGATGGGAGGTATGTGTCCCCCAGGTGCCAAACCTCTGTGCTGTAGGACCCGGAGAAGCAGGCTCCAGGACATATAGTGCTGAGAGGTGTTTTTAAGAGCGCCAGATTATGGGTCCGGGTTTTACGAGTGGCTAAAAGAGCTGGGTGGGATCACCTGCTCCCTTACCTCCAGTCCAGGTCTTGGATGGTGGGATTTAAGGCATCTGAGGCCGTCTCACTTGGTCTATGTGTTTTGTAAGGTGAGGGAGCCTTGCATGTGCCGCTCAGACCCTGCTGGAGTTGAGAGGAAAAGACTAACATTTAAACGGCTGAGCCGTGTGTTATGCAGCCTTGTTATTTTCTGTTCTGTTTCTGTTACGGCTTATACCTTTGTTTACCTGGAAGAGCCTGTTTACTTTGTTACCCTGATGGTTTATGGACTGTTTAAACCCCTTAATGACCGCCGATATGCCTTTTAACAGCGGTAGTTAAGGGTTTTTAAACCACAGCGCTTTTAATTCATGGAGCTGTGGAAAAAGTGTATAGCGCCTCCCCAGCGTCGGATTTTCTCCGGGGTCTCGGTAGCCGAGACCACAGAGAACATGATTCGGGTTGGTTTTTGCCGACCCCGCTTTTACGATAGCCGTTACTAACCGTGTAACGGCAACCGCAAAGAAAAAAAAGGCTGATGTGTCATTTAATTTCTCTCTCCTCTGATGTGATCACAAATCAGAGGAGAGAGAAATAGGGTCCCCGATCCCCCCCCCCGCGGTACCTCCCGGTGGTCCTTGGCCCACGTGCTTCCCCTCAATGGGTGCCGCCATCTTCCTCTGAAAAGAAAATGGCGGGCACATGTGTAGTGCGCCCACCGAGATCTGCCGGCCGGCACCTGGCAAGATTTCATTCATGGTACATTTTGATCACTGTGACAAACCCTATCACAGTGATCAAAATAAAAATAGTAAATAAACCCCCCCTTTATCACCCCCTTAGGTAGTGAAAAATCTTGAAATTAATAAAATATATTTATTTTCATTTTTCCATTAGGGTTAGGCTTAGGATTGGAATTAGGGTTAGGGTTGGAATTAGGGTTAGGGTTGGAGTTAGGGTTAGGGTTGGAATTAGGATTAAGGTAGGAATTAGGGTTAGGGTTGGAATTAGGGTTAGGGTTGGTATTAGGGTTAGGGTTGGAATTAGGGTTAGGGTTGGATTTAAGGTGAGGTTCGGAATTAGGGATAAGGATATGTTGGGGTTAGGTTTGTGGTTAGGGTTGGGATTAGGGTTAGGGTTGTGGCTAGGGTTATGGTTAGGGTTGGGATTAGGGTTAGGGGTGTGTTGGGGTTAGGGTTGTGGTTAGGGTTAGGCTGTGTGCACACGCTGCGGATTTTGCTGCGGTTCCGCAGCGGTTTTGGCCGCTGCGGACCCGCAGCAGTTTTTGCTGCGGTGTACAGTACCATGATTCCCTATGGGAATCAAAAACCGCAGTGCAGACGGTGCGGATTTTTCCGCGCGGTTTATCTGCGGTTTTCAATCCGCAGAAAGAATTGACATGTCAATTCTTTCTGCGGATTCTCCTGCGGTTTGCCATCTCCTCCATTGAGGAGATGAAAAACCACAGGGCAAAACCGCAGAGCAATCCGCAGGTAAAACCGCAGGTCTTTTGACCTGCGGTTTCACCTGCGGATTTTACAAAATCCGCGCGGATGAATCCGCACATAATCCGCAGCGTGTGCACACAGCCTTATGGTTAGGTTTGGGATTAGGGTAAGCGGTGTGTTGGAGTAAGGTTTTTGGTTAGAGTTATGGTTGGGATTAGGGTTATGGGTGTGTTAGGGTTAGGGTTGAGTTAGAATTGAGGGGATTCCACTCTTTAGGCACATCAGTTGATCTCCAAACGCGACATGGTGCCACCATTAATTCCAGCCAATTTTGCGTTCAAAAAGTCAAATGATGCTCCCTCCCTTCCGAGCCCCAACGTGTGCCCAAACAGTAGTTTACCCCAACATATGGGGCATCAGCGTACTCAGGACAAATTACACACCAACTTTGGGGGTATAATTTCTCCTGTTACCCTTGGAAAAATAAAAAATTGGGGGCTAAAATTCATTTTTGTGGAAAAAAATTATTTTTTAATTTTCACGGCTCTGCATTATAAACTTCTGTGAAGCACTTAGGGGTTCAAAGTGCTCACCACAGATCTAGATAAGCTCCTTAGGGGGTCTAGTTTCCAAAATGGGGTCACTTGTGGGGGGTTTCTACTGTTTAGGCACATCAGGGGCTCTGCAAACGCAACATGACGTCCGCAGACCATTCCATCAAAGTCTGCATTCCAAAATGGAACTCCTTCCCTTCCAAGCTCAGCCATGCGCCCAAACAGTGGTTCCCCCCCCACACATGGGGCATCAGGAAACTCAGAATAAACAGCACAACAACTTTTGGGATCCAGTTTCTCCTGATCTGATACCCTTGTGAAAATAAAAAAATAACAGGCTAAAAAATCATTTTTGAGGAAAAAAAGATTTTTTATTTTCACAGCTCTTCGTTATAAACTTCTGTGAAGCACTTGGGGGTTCAAAGTGCTCACCACACATCTAGATAAGCTCCTTGGGGGGGTCTAATTTCCAAAATGAGGTCACTTGTGGGGGTGTCTACTGTTTAGGCACATCAGGGGCTCTGCAAATGCAACATGGTGTCCAATCTCAATTTGAGCCAATTCTGCATTGAAAAAGTCAAACGGTGCTCCTTCCCTTCTTAGCTCTGCCCTGCGCCCAAACAGTGGTTGACACCCACATAGGGGGTATCAGCGTACTCTGGACAAATTGAACAACAACTTCAGGGGTCTAATTTCTCTTGTTACCCTTGTGAAAATAAAAATTTTGGGGTGAAAAGATCATTTTTGTGGAAAAAATATGATTTTTTATTTTCATGGCTCTATGTTATAAACTTCTGTGAAGCAATTGGAGGTTCAAAGTGCTCACCACACAACTATATAAGTTCCTTAAGGGGTCTAGTTTCCAAACTGGTGTCACTTGTTGGGGGTTTCCACTGTTTAGGCACATCAGGGGCTTTCCAAACGCCACATGGCGTCCGATCTCAATTCCAGCCAATTCTGCATTGAAAAAGTCAAACGGCGCTCCTTCCGTTCCAAGCCCTGCCGTGCCAAAACAGTGATTTACCCCCACATATGGGGTATCGGTGCATTCAGGAGAAATTGCAAAACAAATTTTGTGGTTCATTTTCTCTTTTTACACTTGTGAAAATAAAAAAAAATTGGTTCTGAGGTAAAATGTTTGTAAAATAAAAGTTAAATGTTATTTTTTTCCTTCCACATTGCCTCAGTTCCTGTGAAGCATGTAAAGGGTTAATAAACTTCTTGAATGTGGTTTTGAGCACCTTGAGGGGTGCAGTTTTTACAATGGTGTCACTTTTGGGTATTTTCTGTCATATTGACCCATCAAAGTGACTTCAAATGTGATATGGTCCCTAAAAAAAATGGTTTTGTAAATTTTGTTGTAAAAATGAGAAATCGCTGGTTAACTTTTAACTCTTTAAAAACTTTTGTTTCCGAAACTGTGCTGATGTAAAGTAGACATGTGTGAAATGTTATTTATTAAGTAGAGTAGAGCGACTTTGGTCGGATCGGGTTTCGTGAAACCCGAATGAAACAAAATTTGAGTCGGATGAAACTGGTCCGACTAGGGCAAAAAAAGTCGGAGTTTCGTCCGAAACCCGACCCCAATGCAAGTCAATGGGGAATAAAAGTCGGCATTGAGTGGATGAATGTCATCCGCTCAATGCCGACTTTTATTTCCCATTGACTTGCATTGGGGTCGGGTTTCGGACGAAACTCCGACTTTTTTCGCCCTAGTCGGACCAGTTTCATCAAACTCAAACTTTGTTTCATTCGGGTTTCACGAAACCCGATCCGACCAAAGTCGCTCAACTCTATTATTAAGTACTAGCTGAAGAGCCCGGCACTGCCCGGGCATAGTAACTAACTGTGGTTAGTTATAACAAATTATAATTATCCTCCATCCCATAATCCCGTGCCCATATACCCATCGTACATAGCCACCATCCCATAGGCCCGTGCCCATATACCCATCATACATATCCTCCATCCCATAGTCGAGTGCCCATATACCCATCACACATCCTCCATCCCATAGTCCCATGCCCATATACCATCACACATATTCTCCATCCCATAGTCAAGTGCCCATATACCCATTACACATCCTTCATCTCATAGTCCCATGCCCATATACCCATCATACATATCCTCCATACCATAGTCCTGTGCCCATATACCCGTCATACATATCCTCCATCCCATAGTCAACCATTATGACATCATAATGAGCAGTGGGGCTTGCAACCTATGATGACATCAGCGTCGCCATGGCAACCATTATGACATCATAATGAGGGGCAGGGCTTGATACACACACACTTTTTCCCCATTATGTAGATAGGGGCAAAATTGTTTGGTGAATTGGAACGTGCGAGGTTAAAATTTCACCTCACAACATAGCTTAGGACACTCTCGGGGTCCAGACGTGTGACTGTGCCAAATTTTGTGGCTGTAGCTGCGACGGTGCAGATGCCTATCCCAGACATACACACACACATACATACATACTTACACACACACCCACATTGAGCTTTATATATTAGATTTTATGTGACATATTTCTCTGATTTAAGAGCATAAAAATTAAAAGTTTGAAAATTTCAAAATTGTAAAAATTTTCAACATATTTCCCTTTTTTTTCACAAATAAACGCAAGTCATTTCGAAGAAATTTTACCACTAACATGAAGTACAATATGACACGAAAAAACAATCTCAGAACCAGCAGGATCCGTTAAAGCGTTCCAGAGCTTTAACCTCATAAAGTGACAGTGGTCAGAATTGTAAAAATTGGCCTGGTCATTAAGCTGCAAATTGGCTCCGTCACTAAGGGGTTAATAAACCGCATGTTGGTTGGAACCAGTGAACTAAGTCCTGTGTGTGAACCAGCATCTACTGCAGAACTGATCCCTCAGAAGTGCTTGAAAATTTGATTAATTGCAGATCTTAGCAACAGGTCCTTCTTCCTCGATTTGAATAACCTAACGGCTTGTCTTTCTTGGTGTTGCAATTTCAATGTTGAGGAATGTATTGCACAAACTTAAGATGACTTTTTGTGCCAAAAAATTGAGTAAAAATGTTGGCTCTCTATGTCTGTTCTAAACAAACGCTTTGTTTTTCACTCCTCTTATGGTAAGTCTCAGTGGTAGAAGAACAAAAAGAGAGAAAGCACTCACTGTCAACATTAGTTATCCACTGAGAGTTGCAAGCTTGAATTGTTTTTTAAGGAGGTCAATATCAGTGCACATTGTACAATATCATTATCTGAAATTATGGGATACAGCTGCTCTTATCTCTTTCTCTGTTCTAATGTGTAAAAATGGACATGATTGTTCTGAAGGAGAACTTTACATCAATTAAATGATTGCATTACCGTGTCTGAGCTCTAACAGCAAAAACTGAATAACGAGTTAGACAAGTCTCATCACTGAGATTGTTTTTAATGGCTTCACGTCAGCAGTGCTACTCTGTCAATGGCATATATAAAGCAATTTAAATAAAAGTAGTGACGTCGAGGGTGATCAGACGGGGCTACTATATTTTATCATTTGTTGGTTCCAATGAGATGTACATCCTTTATGGGTTCTTCTATTATATTACAGAACACTCTCAACCCAGAGAATACCTATGACGGTATTGAGTCGATAGGATGTGTTTTGTACATTTGGTGTAGTCTACTTTACTAATCCATCGGAATCAGAAAAAAATGCTAAACATGTAAGCAAAATCAATACAATTCTAGAAATAAGAAATACCGTAAATACCTCATATCACCAAGGATTTTACCCATAGAAAATAAATGAACAGTGTCTCGTACTCTTAGCTTCAGAGACTCAATCTCGGGAATGACGGGGTTCAGTGTTGAAAGCTCCAGCGATCGATTTGTCTCCTGTTATTTGCCAAGTTTGGACAACAGAAAACGATCTAGACTGAACAGAGTTCCCCAATCTGTATGTATAGGGAATACAGTGGCTTGCAAAAGTATTCACCTCCTTGGCTTTTTAGCCATTTTGTTACTTTACAACTAGTGTTTAAATATTTTTGTAATACGATTTGTGTGAGACGCATCAGCACTAAATAGTCTAAGTTAGTGAAGTGAGAAAAATATAGGCATAAACTAAATTTATGGGATCAAATAACTCAAAATTGGTATGTGCATATGTATTCACCCTTTTGCTTTGAAACCCCTAAAATTTTGGGTGCAAAGCAATTACCTTCATAAATCACATGCTTAGCGAAAGGAAGTCCGCCTGTGTGCCAGTTAAGTGTCACATATCAATATATACACACATTTGTTGAAAGGCCACAGAGGCTGCAACACCATTAACCCCTTTACCCCCAAACCTGTTTGCACCTTCATGACCAGGCCAAATTTTACAATTCTGACCACTGTCACTTTATGAGGTAATAACTCTGGAACGCTTCAAAGGATCCCACTGCTTCGGAGACTGTTTTTTTTCCTAACATATTGTACTTCAATATGGCTTGGTTTTATTTGTGAAAACGATGAAAATTTGGCAAAAATTTACATTTTCTAACTTCAATTGTTATGCCCTTAAATCACAGTTATGTCACAGAAAATAGTTGGTACACAACATTCCCACGTCTATGTTACATCAGCACAATTTTTGAAACATCTTTTTATTAGTTAGGGAGATAGAAGGATCAGGCTGTGTGCACACGATGCAGATTTGCAGTGGTTCCGCAGCGGATTTTACCGCACAGAAACGTTGCATTTCTGCATTGTGATGTACAGTAGCCTTAAAATCAATGTAAAAAAAAACCGCTGTGCAGACGCTGCGGATTTTTCCGCGCGGTTTTCCCGCGGTACAAAATCCGCAGCATGTTACTTCTTTTGTGCGGTTTTCCATCTCCCCTGGCACCAAATCCGCAGGGGGAAAACCGCGATGGAAAACCGCATGAAAAATGGAAGAAATCCGCAGGAAAAATGCAGGTCATTTGATCTGCGGATTTCTTCCATTCTGCGCGGAAAAATCCGCAGAGCCAAAAAGTACGTCTGCACTCAGCCTTAAACGCTGACCAGCGATTTCTCATTTTTTCAACAAAATTTGCAAGTACATTTTTAGGAACCACATCACATTTGAAGTGACTTTGAGGGGCTTATTTGAGAGAAAATACCCAAAAGTGAAGCCATGACACTAAAAGTGGCACTAAAAACTGCACCACTCAAGGTGCTCAAAACCACATTCAAGAAGTTTATTAACTCTTCAGGTGCTTCACAGGAATTTTTAGAATTTGGAAGGAAAAAAATAACATTTAACTTTCTTTTCATAAAAATTTTACTTTAAACCCAATTTTTTTTCTATTTTAACAAGGGTAGCAGGAAAAAATTTGTTGTGCAATTTCTTATGAGCATGCCGATACTCCACTTGTGGGTGAAAACCACTGTTTAGGCACATGGCAGGGCTCGGTAGAGAATTAGTGCCAACTGACTTTTTTAAAGCAAAATTTGCTGGAAAAATTAGCGGATGCCATGACTCATTTGGAGAGCCCCTGATGTGCCTGAACAGTGGAAACCCCCACAAGTGACCCCATTTTAGAAACTAAACCTGTCAAGGAATGTATCTAGATGTTTTCTGAGCACCTTGAACCTCCAAGTGTTTCACAGAAGTTTATAAAGTAGAGCTGTGGAAAACAAAAACTAATTTTTCCAACAAAAATGTTATTTTGCTCCAATTTTTTTATTTGCACAAGGGTAACAGGAGAAAATGGAATCCAAAATTTGTTGTGCAATTTTTCCTGAGTACAAAGATATCCCATATGTGGAGGTAAACTACTGTTTGGGAGCACAACAGGTCTTAGAAAAGGAGGAGTGACGTTTTGGAACACAAACTTTGATGGGATGATTTGCCGGTGTCATTTGGCATTTGGAAAGCCCCTGATGTGCCAAGTGGAAGATCCCATAAGTGACCCCATTTTCGAAACTAGACCCCTCATGGGATTTAAATAGATGTGTGGTGAGCACCTTGAACCCACTGGTGCTTCACAGAATTTTACAACATTGATCTGTGGAAATGAAAAAAAAAAATATTTTTACCCAAAAATGTTGTCTTATTTTCTCATTTTCAGAAGGCTAGCAAAAGAAAATGGACCGAAAAATTTGATGTGCAATTTCTCATGAGCATGCCGATACCCCTTATGTGGTTGAAAACTTATTTTCAGGCACGGTGCAAAGCTGAGAAGGGAAGAAGTGCCATATTGGAATTCAGATTTTGCTGGACTGGTTTGAGGGTGCAATGTCATATTGGCAGAGCCCCTGGAGGTGCTAGAAGAGTAGATTCCCCCATAAGATATTCCATTTTACAAACTACACCTCTCAACGAATTCATCTAGTGTGGGCAGTGGATTATTTAGGATACTGCCCAAGTGTGTGACAACAGAGCTTCTTTATTCAGGAACAATGTATGATAAGCTTAATATATCAGGAATAAATTATTTGTGTGTCTCTACCTGTGCATCATCTATAGCAGGCTGCTTCTCTCATACACAGACACAGGAAAACAGGAAATACAGTCACATCATGCTATCCCTGTGTGAGCCTCTGGGAGTTTTTTTTTAAAACTTTATACACAGCATACGAATCTAGAAACTGAACACTCATAGACAGGAATGGAGTTGTTGCACCAAACATATTACAACATCTAGGGATACAGGAATCATATTGACATCACAGGTGGGTCACATAATTTTTATACCATTGGGTGGGAGAGAAAAAAAAATTAAATTTTTTTTACCACCAAAATTACGTTTTAGCACCAGATTTTACATTTTCACACTGGGAATGAGTAAAACTGGCACCAGTATTTGTCCCACAATTCTGCTGAATGTAGAAATACCTGTGAAGACAGTCTGCTGGCTTAAGACTGCATGAACCAGGGATCATTCTACTGAACGCCCGTTCTTTTACTGTGAGCATAATACTACTGAGACAACACATAGTGAGGGAAAACAGTGTGGCAATAATTTATTGAACCACCAACAAGCAATAATATATAGAACAGTCCCAGGAAATACCTAAGGTGGTGCAAATTACAGTCTCACCCTTTCACTGACTTGCCACTCCAAGGCTGACTACCCCCACCAGTGGCACTCCGCTTTTGGCGGGCACCCACAGAGAGGACGTACGACAAGCTTAGGACGTTGAGAGCAGTGAGGTGTTAGGCGTCGGGTTCCTGCAGCTGCACAGCAGGAATCCAGAGCCTTGCATCCAGCGGTCTCCCATTCTCCACCGACCGCTCAGGAGCCTGCACAGCAATCTCAGCGTCCCAGACGCTCTGCTCAGACCAGCTCTGTAGGACTGGTTGTTGCTGCCACCTCTGGGTCAGCAATAGCTGTGCAGTAGTCCTCTCGTCACGCAACTGGGCACGCTCACGATCGGGAGTCACGTGCTCAGGTCCTTCTCCTGATCTGATTGGTCCATCTCAGAGATATGGAAGGTCCCGGAAGCGCACGGCTATAAAAGGTCCGCATGGCCGCTCGGCCATGCACTAGTATAGACTCTAAATGCTACTGTGTGAATGGTGATGGATGTATTGACTGCAAATGACTCATTAAGATTCCCCTCCCTCTGATATTACGAGTGCATATAGGGATCTAGTTATAGAGTCAGCGCCAGTCAGTGGCAAGTTACTGGCCACACGGCATATCCTCCACAGTACTAGCGTCCGACAGTGCGCCCCCTCTCTTGGGCACTGTCGCATTGCGGCTGGCTCAGTCACTGGGCTGCTGTAGCAGCACTAGTTAGCGTCCGCGGTAGCGACGCCGCACGCACGGTAGGTCTAGATGGACATCGCCTTGGGTTAGTCCTGTGACCACATACCGTGAGTGCACTCTGCTGAGTCCTGTGAGGTCAACAGACTCGGCATTTATGGTCATGCCTTTAGCGACTCTGTGAATCAACAGAGTACGCCCAGCGCACATCGGGTGACATTATAAACCGCGTGTGCTATACCGCCATATAGCGCGTCTGCCATTGTCTAGCAGCGGTTTTAACACCTATTGCACGGTGAACCCCGGGCGGCGAACGCACTTTCTATTATTTAATATTTAGTGCGTTCCGCCGTCCCTAACATTATACTAGCGCCAGGATCTGGCTAGCAATGGCGGAACTGCAGCTGCTGCGGCAGTACATTCGGCAGCTGGAGAGCAGGTTGGCGGCTATTGAGAGCTCCACCTCAGCTGCGAATGCTACAGTGGTGGCTGCCCAGGCAGTCGCAGAGGCTGTCTCGCGTGTGCCCACACCCACGCCAGTGCCGACAATGTCCCGCCTCCCATTGCCCGATAAATTTTCTGGCGACAGCTCCGCCTGCAGGGGTTTCGTGAGCCAGTGCTCTATCCAGCTTGAGTTACTGGCCGTGCGATTCCCTACAGAGCGGGCTAAGGTGGGGTTTATCGTCTCCATCTTGTCGGGCAGGGCGTTAGAATGGGCCACGCCGCTGTGGGAGCGTGGTGACCCCGTGGTTCTGAGCACTGCTCAGTTCCTCACCTCTCTAAAACAGGTCTTTTTGGGACCAAGGGTCACTCACGACACCTCTCTCCAGCTTTTAGCTTTAATACAGGGTTCCCTCCCGGTCAGCCACTATGCCGTTCGTTTCCGGACACTGGCTTCCGAATTGGAGTGGACTGATAAGGCGCTCATCCCTGTGTTCTGGAGGGGTTTGGCGGAGCATGTCAAAGATGATTTAGCTACCAGGGAGGTTCCCGTAACTCTGGAGGAGCTGATTACTATCTCCTCCCGCATTGATCTCCGTTATATTGAGCGTGGGTTGGAGCGAGCTCAATCCAGACAGAGGGTTAAGTTGGCTCCTGCCTTCTTTGTACCTCTTGAACCCACGGAGGTGTCTCGCACTGACTCTAAGCCGTGTCCTGTGCGAAGCTCCGCGCGCTGTTATCTGTGCCGGCAGTTTGGTCACTGGGCTAACGCGTGTCCACAGCGGTCGAAAAAACGATCACGCCCTGTGGTCGTAGGAGGGGGTCTATCAGATATGAAACCCTTTTCTCCCAAACCGGTATTCCGAGGGACGTTAGATAGCGGTGCTTCCACCTGGCAGGTAGAGGTCATGGTGGACTCCGGGGCAGAAGGGAATTTCATGTCTTCGTCCTTCGCCCAAAAGCACGCTATCCCACTGGTGCTACTGCCCCATCCCATGACTATTAGGGTGGTTAATGGTGCATGTCAAAGATGCTTTAGCTACCAGGGAGGTTCCCGTAACTCTGGAGGAGCTGATTACTATCTCCACCCGCATTTATCTCCGTTATATTGAGCGCGGGTTGGAGCGAGCTCAATCCAGACAGAGGGTTAAGTTGGCTCCTGCCTTCTCTGTACCTCTTGAACCCACAGAGGTGTCTCACACCGACTCTAAGCCGCATCCGGTGCAAAGCTCCCCACGCTGTTATCTGGGCCGGCAGTTTGCTCACTTGGCTAACACGTGTCCACAGCGGTCGAAAAAACGATCACGCCCCGTGGTCGTAGGAGGGGTCTGTCAGATATGAAACCCTTTTCTCCCAAACCAGTATTCCGAGGGACGTTAGATAGCGGTGCTTCCACCTGGGAGGTAGAGGTCACGGTGAACTCCGGGGCAGAAGGGAATTTCATGTCTTCGTCCTTCGCCCAAAAGCACGCTATCTCGCTGGTGCTACTGCCCCATCCCATGACTATCAAGGTGGTTAATGGTGCACCTTTACCATCTCAGGTCACCCACCAGACAGCACCTCTTGGTCTATCTCACCATCTCACCACGAGACCTTGTCCCTGTTCATTTTGCCAGATGGCATCGACCAGATGCTTCTCGGAGTTCCCTGGCTCCGTTACCATTCCCCTCATATTGATTGGTCTTCAGGGAATATACTGGGTTGGAGCAAGGACTGTGAGGGCAGGTGCATGAGGGGCAGTGTCCAAGTAGCATCCACAGAAGTGTCCGCGGACCTTTAAGCGCTTCCTACACACTACCGACAGTACGCGGACGTTTTCTCCAAAAAGTCTGCAGAGACGCTTCCGCCGCACCGTCCATACGATTGCCCGATAGACCTATTGCCAGGCGCGGAACCTCCTAGAGGCCACGTATATCCTCTATCTCTCCCCGAGACGGAGGCTATGTCACAATATATCCGGGAGAACCTGGCAAGAGGTTTTATCAGAAAATCCGTGTCGCCGGCTGGTGCAGGGTTCTTCTTCGTGCAGAAGAAGAGTGGAGAGTTGCGCCCCTGCATTGACTACAGAGGTCTCAACGCCATTACTGTAAAAAAGAAATACCCTCTTCCTTTGATCTCTGAGTTGTTTGACAGGTTCCGAGGGGCCCGGATCTTTACGAAATTGGATCTACAGGGGGTGTACAACCTGATCCACATACGCAAAGGAGACGAGTGGAAGACAGCCTTTAATACCAGGGATGGCCACTACGAGTATTTGGTCATGCCCTTTGGCCTCTGTAATGCGCCCGCTGTCTTCCAGGACTTCGTAAATGACTTCTTTCGCGATATGCTTTCTACCTCGGTGGTGGTCTATCTGGATGACATTCTCATCTTTTCTCCAGACTTGACCTCTCACCGGAGAGATGTCTGCAAGGTCTTTGACCGTTTGCGGGCGAATTCCCTCTTCGCCAAGCTGGAGAAATGCCAGTTTGAGCAGGAGTCCTTGCCGTTCCTGGGCTACATCATCTCAGCCCAGGGGTTGGCTATTGATCCTGTCAAATTGCAAGCAGTAATGGACTGGCAGGAGCCCCATTCTTTGAAAGCGGTGCAGCGCTTTTTGGGGTTCATTAATTATTATCGTCAGTTCATTCCCAATTTCTCCAAACTGGTAGCTCCTTTGGTCGCTCTCACCAAGAAAGGAGTCAATCCTAAGGTTTGGTCAGAGCAGGTCTCCACAGCCTTTTCTTCTCTGAAGTCCCATTTTGCTGGCACTCCTATACTCCACCGTCCTGATGTGGATAAACCCTTTATCCTAGAGGTAGATGCATCATCCGTCGGTGCAAGAGCAGTCCTTTTCCAGAAGGATGTGCAAGTTCGGAAGCATCCCTGCTTCTTTTTCTCAAAGACCTTCTCACCGGCGGAGAGGAATTACTCCATTGGGGACAGGGAGTTGCTGGCCATGAAACTGGCCTTTTCTGAGTGGAGACATCTCCTGGAGGGAGCCCGGTTTCCCTTCCAGGTGTACACTGACCATAAAAATCTGGTATATTTGCAAACAGCCGAGCGCTTGAACTCTCGTCAAGCTAGGTGGTCGCTCTTCTTCTCCCGCTTCCGCTTCACCTTGCACTATCTGTCTGGAGAGAACGTCCGTGCGGATGCTCTCTCTCACTCGGTGGTCTCAGCGGAGGAAGAGGAGGCTGAGCCTCGGCTAATCGTCCCCACGGAGAGCCTGAGGACCGTGGCTCCGGTCGCTCTTGAGGCTGTTCCGCCGGGCAAGACGTTTGTCCCTCCTCGCCTGCGGCCGGAGGTCCTCGTGTGGGCACATGCGTCCAGGGTGGGTGGTCACTTTGGCATTAAGTGGACCGCAGAACTCCTGGCAAGGTCTTATTGGTGGCCGCACATGGCTCGGGACACAAAAGAGTACATTCAAGCATGCATCTCTTGTGCTCGGAACAAGTCCTCTAGGCAAAGGCCGGCTGGGTTGCTGTATCCCTTGCCAGTGGCAGACAGACCCAGGGAGATGGTTGGCATGGACTTTGTGGTCGGCCTACCCAAGTCCGGTGGCAGCACGGTCATCTGGGTGGTTACCGATCATTTTTCTAAAATGGTGCATCTGGTGCCACTCGCGCGGCTGCCTTCCGCTCGAAGTCTCGCCACACTGTTCATAAAGCATGTTTTTCGTTTGCATGGTATGCCGGACAAAATAGTCAGTGACCGAGGTCCCCAATTTGCGTCTCGGTTTTGGAGGGAGCTCTGCAGTCTACTCAGTATTGAGCTAAACTTGTCCTCCGCCTATCACCCCGAGACGAATGGGTTGGTTGAGAGAGCCAATCAAACTCTGGTCATGTACCTGCGACATTTTGTCTCTGCCAGGCAGGATGAATGGGCATCCTTACTACGAGGCCTGAATTTGCCCTGAATAATGCAGTGCTTGATTCCACTGGTCAGACGCCGTATCTTCTTAATTACGGTCAGCATCCACGCGCCCCCGTCCCGATGCCAGTGTCTTCCACTAACTCCAGGGTGGCAGACTGGGCAGTGGAGGCTCGCGACATTTGGGATCGCACCCAGGATGCCATTCGAGCCTCTAAAGAGAGAATGAGAGCATCCGCCGACACACATCGGCGTCCCGCTCCAACTTTTGCCCCTGGTGACTTGGTGTGGCTCTCTGCCCGTAACATCAAGCTGCGGGCTGAATCCTCCAAGTTCGCTCCATGATACATTGTTCCCTTCAAAGTCCTCGAGCGCATCAGCTCAGTGGTCTACCGTCTGGCTCTTCCACCACACTTGGCCATCTCTGACGTCTTCCACGTGTCCCTTCTCAAGCCTGTTCACATGGCTCGGTTTTCCGAGTCATCTTCCGGGACATCAGACGTGTCCTTGGATGAGTTTGGGGACAATGCCATTGTGGGACGCAGGATTGTGCGTGGCAAAAAATTTTATTTGGTGGACTGGAAGGGTCATGGTCCTGAGGCCCGGACCTGGGAGCCAATGGAGAACATCCACTGTTGTGAGTTCATTTTCCCCTTCGTCACTGAGGTATGGTGAACTCCCTATTCTGGTAAAGGAAGGTAATGAGCCTGATTATCAGGCACCTGAGTCTAATGAGGATGACTGGCTGAGTGGAGTCACGGACTGGATATAAGGCTGCCGACGCCCTTCTGCCCTGCGGGTGATTTCTCTGTGGACTTCTAGGACACCAGTCTGATTCCTGCTCCTCTAAAGCTAAGATTTTTGCTTTGCCTGTTGCATTTGTGTTTTGTTTTCCTTGCTTTTCTGGATTCTGCCATTCCCTGCTGGGGTGAGCTGAATCTCCTTTTGCCTGTTGCTCTGTCTTCAGAATATTCCTGAGTACTGACATAGCTTTTTGAAGCCTAGCGTCTTCAGGGCCTTTTTCACTGTCAGTCTGTTGGCTCTTATTTTCATAGGGTTTTTCACGGATTGCAGACAGCAGTCTTCCTGTCCTTTTCTATCTAGTTAGCTTGGGCCCCGTCTTTGCTCAGTCTATCTTTCTGTCTGTGTTAGTGTTTTCATCTTGCTTCACCGTCATTATATGTTGGGGGCTGCCTATTGCTTTGGGGTCTGCTCTGGGGCAGTTTAGATTTCCCCTTTCTTTCTTTAGGCCTATTTAATTCTCCGGCTGTGATCGAGGGGTCTAGGGCATCGTAGGAACCCCCCACAGCTACTGCTAGTTGTGTTGATAGGTTCAGGGGTCTGCAATCCGATAGCTGACAACTTCTCTGGTTTTCTGGACTTAGCTAGCGTTTCTGTTTTTGCCTCCTACGGTGACTCAATCATAACAATCCATGCTCCGCTCCTGATCACGGCGTTTGAGCGTACGAAGGCTCAGAGGGGACTGGGCCCTAGGAGGGGGGGTAATGTTAGGTGTCAGGTTCCTGCAGCTGCACAGCGGGAATCCAGAGCCTTGCATCTAGCGGTCTCCCATTCTCCACCGACCGCTCAGGAGCCTGCACAGCAATCTCGGCGTCCCAGACGCTCTGCTCAGACCAGCTCTGTAGGACTGGTTGTTGCTGCCACCTCTGGGTCAGCAATAGCAGCGCAGGCTATCCTGCAGCAAGCCACAACAGAGGCTAAGTCCTCTCGTCGCGCTACTGGGCATGCTCACGAGACGATCTCCCATTAGAGATCGGGAGTCACGTGCTCAGGTCCTTCTTCTGATCTGATTGGTCCATCTCAGAGATCTGGAAGGTCCCGGATGTGCACAGCTATAAAAAGTCCGCATGGCCGCTCGGCCATGCACTAGTATAGACTCTAATTGCTACTGTGTGAATGGTGATGGATGTATGGAGTGCAAATGACTCATTAAGATTCCCCTCCCTCTGATATTACGAGTGCGTATAGGGATCTAGTTATAGAGTCAGCGCCAGTCAGTGGCAAGTTACTGGCCAAACGGCACATCCTCCACAGTACTAGCGTCCGACAGTGCGCCCCTCTTGGGCACTGTCTCATTGCAGCTGGCTCAGTCACCGCGGTGATGTTGCAGCGCTAGTTGGCGTCCGCGGTAGCGACGCCGCACGCACGGTAGGCCTAGATGGACATCGCCCTGTGTCTTGGGTTAGTCCTGTGACCACCTACCGTGCATGCACTACGCTGAGTCCTGTGAGGTCAACAGGCTCGGCATTTATGTTCATGCCTTTAGCAACTCTGTGAATCAACAGAGTGCGCCCAGTGCACATCGGGTGACGTTATAACCCGCGTGTGCTATATCGCTATATAGCGCGTCTGCCATTGTCTAGCAGCGGTATAAACACCTACTGCACGGTGGAACCCGGGCGGCGAACGCACTTTCTATTATTTAATATTTACTGCGTTCTGCTGTCCCTAACAGTGAGGTATGTGGCCAGGAGACCTGATTG
The DNA here is from genome assembly GCF_039654945.1 of Dendrobates tinctorius. Lineage (NCBI taxonomy): Eukaryota > Metazoa > Chordata > Amphibia > Anura > Dendrobatidae > Dendrobates > Dendrobates tinctorius. The sequence continues at coordinate 38,385,505 of NW_027361690.1, forward strand.
TCACAACCTGGATTCTGGATTCTTCAAGACGTTTCTGAGGGTTCAGCGATGGTTAATCGAGCAGATTTGTGTTCTTCCAGCTGGGGCCATGGTCCCCTAAGCTGACATCCTGTAGAGTCACTTGGAAGAGAGGCAAAGTCTCTTTATATAATTAACAAATGTCCTTCAAGCCATCATTCACAGGTCAAGGGGATAGGGTGATGATGCTAAAACGCATTTTTTTATTATTTAGAGTTTAGCCTTCAATGATTGAAAGTCAACAAACAGCATGCCCTGGTATAATGTGTAATCAATACAACATCATTGTTCAGTGACCTTGTGTCCCTGTTTTGCAAATAAAACAGTACAATAAACTGTAGGAGCTGATGTAAGAGGTAAATAACAACCATTCATCAATTTACAAATATGAATTCAGCCTACAAAAAGGCAATAATTCAGACAATAGTCTATGATTCTGGGCCTATGTAATTTACGTCTGGCAAAATTAAGAAGAAATGCTGTGTCGTCACAACCCCATATGTGGCTGTACAGTACTACTCTGTCAAACGGAGTGACTCGGGAGGGACTGAGTGCTATTTTCCTCCATTAGCGCAGATTTTCCTAGAATAGTTTGCGGACTCCATATACAGAGCCACTAATTGCTAAAAAAGCAGAATCCCCTTCAGGTGACCCCATTTTAGAAATTATACTCCATGAGTGTTTTCCAGAAGTAGTAGTGGATGTTGCGGAGTGAAAATTGTAAACTGCCATTGTAGTCATTACAACTTACTGGTCTCAGTGCATTCTACCCAGCTCATGTTTCTGGAGACATGCACCTGTAAGTTAGGTGGGCTTTCATCACTACACAAATGCCAAACATGTGGACACTAAATGTGATTTTGGCACACTGAGGCTCAGAAAGGAGGAATGCATTTGGAATTGCAGAATTTGCTGGATTTCTTTTGGGGGCGAGGAGCAATTTTGCTTTTCCAGAGCCTTTGCACTACCAGTAATGTAAAAGCCCCCTATATTTCCATTGGCAGATGATGGACCTGAGTGGGGACTTCCTTTTTTTGTGGATTGATTTGAAGCTTTAAATAATGTTTGGGATCACATTTTTCCTGTGCTCTACGCTGAGCACTTCCTTTGGGGCTTTCATCAAAATCTCTGAGTGATGTGATTCAGATGAAACCTACAAGGGATCAATTCACTATAATGAGGTAGCAGAGTTACTCTGGACTCCACCTGGCTCCTGTTCAGTCTTTTTCAGAAGTGCACAAAAATGTGACCAACGGCACTTTTATGCACACCTTAAAAATCGGTCACCGCCTGATCATAAGTCAGACAGCATCCATAGTGCCTCCATCTGCCTCATTATATGAAATCTTCCGCTGGAGGTTCTGTGTGAATCACGTATTACACCGGGGTTTCCGTTCAAATCTGTGAAGTCACTCAGCGCAGGATAAATGTGCACCGAGCCTTACTGTCATCTTTGGTAGGTAGAATAAAAAAATCAATAGCAGGTGAAGAATTGAGTTTGTATATTTTTTAAGCCGTTCCTCGTGCGGTACAAGTGATTAGACAACTTTATTCTTCTGGTCAGTGCGATTATGGCGATACCAGATTTATATCAGGTTGTTATGTTTGGCTGCTATCACACACTAAAAGATGCTTTTTTTGCAAAAGCAAGATTTTGAATCGCCATATTTTGAGAGCTATAACTTTTCCATATTTCTGCCGATAGTCATGTGAGGGCTTGTTTTTTTGCAGGACGAGTTGATCTTTTTATTGTAACTGTTTTCAGATACATGACATTTTTTTATCACTTTCTATTCCAATTTTTGGGAGGCAGAATGAACAAACAACAGCAATACAGAATTTTCATTTATGCCATTCTGCTTGTGGTAAAAATGATAAGGCAGCTTTATTTTTCAGGTTACATTACGATTACAGCTATACTTCATTTATATAGTTTGTGTTTTGGCGTTTTTACGCAATAAAACTATTTTATAGAAAAAATTATTTTTACATTGTTTTATTCTGAGAGCTATAACTTTATTTTTCTGCTGAATTAGCTGTATTGCTGCTTGTTTTTTTGCGGGGCAATATGACGTTTTCAGCTACAGTGGGGAAAAAGTATTTTGTCAGCCACCAATTGTGCAAGTTCTCCCACTTAAAAAGATGAGAGAGGCCTGTAATTGATATAATCGGTAGACCACAACTATGAGAGTCAAAATGAGAAAACAAATCCAGAAAATCACATTGTCTGATTTGGCAAGATTTACTTTGCAAATTATGGTGGAAAATACGGTAAATATTTGGTCACCTAAAAACATGCAAGATTTCTAGCTCTCACAGACCTGTAACTTCTTCTTTATGAGGCTCCTGTGTCCTCCACTCATTACCTGTAGTAATGGCACCTGTTTGAACTTGTTATCAGTATAAAAGACACTTACTGAAAAAATGACTAAGTATGGAACGGACAAGGCAACTGTTAGGTGGATTCATAACTGGCTTAGTGATCGGACCCAGTCTAGATCACGTGAAGTCATTATTGCCCTTTACTCCTCTTTGGTCAGTTTGGATCTGACAGTTTAAATGGACAAAGTGAACTTTTTTCCTTTGGCTAGGTGCCAAAGTGATGTGATTGCCCCCGGTAGCCATTAGAATTATCACACGTGGTGTCGTTCATTCTAAGTTGCCCCGGTGGTGGTGAGCGGTAGTGCACTTTAGTTTCTTTGGTTTAATGTGCACTTAATTACAAATCAGGTGTTAGGCTCTATAAAAGAGAGTCAGGTGTGTTCAATCACGTTTGGTGATAGTGTGTGTTCATTTGGCAAGTAAGCCTGGGGTGAGGAAGGAGCTGAACATGAGTCCTGCGCAGCCCAGCCAGAGGGGACGAGTGGCAGCTATGTGGTCTGCAAGAAGGGCTGGCACGGCGTGGTGGAGTCACAGTTTATGGTGTCGGCAGGACGTGCTTGCATGGCTTAGTGGAGTGGCGACTATGGAGAGAGTTGCACTCAGCATGCGGGACTTGGTTGCTGAGACCTGGACTCAAGCATGCTTGACTTTTTGGGCAGGAGCTGAACTCGTCTTTGGGACTCTGTTACTGGACTTCTGCAATTGGTGGTGGGCTCTGCTCCAAGGCTGCACTATGGTGAAGGATCCAGTTATGGTGATGGATCCGGGTGGAGGAGAAGATGCACGCAGGTGGTGGGCTCTGTTGCTAGGAGCGTACGCAACAGAGCAAAGCTAAGTGGTGTTTCCCCTGTTTTGTCATCTTTCCTCATGTGTGTTTTAGTGCAGTGGTGGGATTAGTTTCCGCACCGACCAATTCCCTAGTGAGGGTTTAGGTCAGGGCGAGCTGGGGTTTTTAGGTTCCTGTGCGCACCCGGTGCGGAACCGGGAACGTTAGGAGTGCAGGGACACTGGCTCAGGGGAGCTCAGGAGGTCTCCACTTCCCTATTCCCTATCGCAGGGCCCACCATTGTTAATGTTTCCCAGGTTTCCCTTATTGTTTAAATTCCCCTTACTGGAGGCGGGGTTTCCAGACTTGTATATACGTGTAATGTCTAAATTCGCCAGTTGGAGGCGGCGAATCCAGCTGCACGTGTTTATTATTTAAATTCGCCCCACTGGAGGCGGTGTATCCAGGGTCACGTGTCATATGGGTTCGCCTTGCGGTACTCGCTGCGTCCAGACACACGTGACCGTGACGCTATCATGCTGTGGTGAAGTTTTTTTGGCAGCAAGATCAGATAAAATGGTCCTAGTCGAGATGCAGATGGATGGTGCGAAATACAGGGATATTACTGAGCAAAACCTGTTTCAGTCTGTCAGTAATTTGAGAATTGGACAGAGATTCACCATTCAACAAGACAATGACCCAAAGCAAACTGCTAAAGCAACATTCTACTGGTTTAAGGGGAAACGTGTTAATGATTTCGAGTGGCCTTGTCAAAGTCCAGATCTTAATCCAATTGAGAATCTGTGATCAGACTTGAAGATTGCTGTTCACTAGAGGAAACCATCTAACTGAAAGAGTTGGAGCAGTTTTGCCTCGAGAAATGGGCAAAGATCCCAGTGGCAAGATGTGAAAAGCTCATAGAGACTTAAAGATTACAGTTGTGGCCAAAAGTATTGACACCCCTGCAATTCTGTCAGATAATACTCAGTTTCTTCCTGAAAATGATTGCAAACACAAATTCTTTGGTATTATTATCTTCATTTAATTTGTCTTAAATGAAAAAAACACAAAAAGAATTGTCCTAAAGCCAAACTGGATATAATTCCACACCAAACATAAAAAAGAGGGTGGACAAAAGTATTGGCACTGTTCGAAAAATCATGTGATGCTTCTCTAATTTGTCTAATTAACAGCACCTGTAACTTACCTGTGGCACCTAACAGGTGTTGGCAATAACTAAATCACACTTGCAGCCAGTTGACATGGATTAAAGTTGACTCAACCTCTGTCCTGTGTCCTTGTGTGTACCACATTGAGCATGGAGAAAAGAAAGAAGACCAAAGAACTGTCTGAGGACTTGAGAAACCAAATTGTGAGGAAGCATGAGCAATCTCAAGGCTACAAGTCCATTTCCAAAGACCTGAATGTTCCTGTGTCTACCGTGCACAGTGTCATCAAGAAGTTTAAAGCCCATGGCACTGTGGCTAACCTCCCTAGATGTGGACGGAAAAGAAAAATTGACAAGAGATTTCAACGCAAGATTGTGCGGATGTTGGATAAAGAACCTTGACTAACATCCAAACAAGTTCAAGCTGCCCTGCAGTCCGAGGGTACAACAGTGTCAACCCGTACTATCCGTCGGCGTCTGAATGAAAAGGGACGGTATGGTAGGAGACCCAGGAAGACCCCACTTCTTACCCCGAGACATAAAAAAGCCAGGCTGGAGTTTGCCAAAACTTACCTGAAAAAGCCTAAAACGTTTTGGAAGAATGTTCTCTGGTCAGATGAGACAAAAGTAGAGCTTTTTGGGCAAAGGCATCAACATAGAGTTTACAGGAGAAAAAAAGAGGCATTCAAAGAAAAGAACACGGCCCCTACAGTCAAACATGGCAGAGGTTCCCTGATGTTTTGGGGTTGCTTTGCTGCCTCTGGCACTGGACTGCTTGACTGTGTGCATGGCATTATGAAGTCAGAAGACTACCAACAAATTTTGCAGCATAATGTAGGGCCCAGTGTGAGAAAGCTGGGTCTCCCTCAGAGGTCATGGGTCTTCCAGCAGGACACACTTCAAAAAGCACTAGAAAATGGTTTGAGAGAAAGCACTGGAGACTTCTAAGGTGGCCAACAATGAGTCTAGACCTGAATCCCATAGAACACCTGTGGAGAGATCTAAAAATGGCAGTTTGGAGAAGGCTCACTAACAGCGTTCAGTGAGCACTGTGGGAATTCAGAAGTCTGCAGTCACATAGAAAGACTACAGACTCAGCACAAAACAGGACAATCCCTTTAATATTCCTAACATTAATAAAAACAAGAGAATTAGTCAGTATCACAAATAAGATTTACATCCAGGTACCTTATAGATGACGTCGTCTCTGGTGTCGTTCTCCTTCTTTTCTTCTTCTTGTCAAGACTCCATGATGAGTTTTCTCATCCACATCTCGTCTCTGTAGACGTCCATCTTCTCCTGTCTTCTGCAGCAAATCTCCACACGATGCCCTTATAGATAGAAGTGTCATTATAATGCTCCTAAATAAAAATATCTGCAATATACTGTCACCTCACACTATTCCCCTAACATTCCACCTGTTCACCATACTGTCTCCTCATATATTTGCCCTCTCACTCTCTATACTGTCTGCTCACACATACCCCTGACTCCCCATGCTGTCTGCACACATCTCATCACCCACACTCCCATACTGTGTCCACATACATTTTTCCCATTGCTACTCATACTGTGTCCACATACATTTACTCGTTCGCTCCCCATACAGTCTGCACCTATCCCTCCCATTCACCATACTGAGTCTGCACCCTTCCCCCATACTGTTTCCTCATACATGCCTTCATACATACATACTCTTCATTTTGTGTCCTCAAATCTCCCCACACACATTAAATCCCCCCATCCCCACTCCAAATCCCTCCACACACATTAAATAACCCCTGTCCCCACTCCAAATCCCCCCATACAAATTAAATAACCCCCCATCCCCACTCCAAATCCCCACACACATTAATCAACCCCCATCCCCACTCCAAATCCCCCCACACATTAAATAACCCCCATCCCCACTCCAAATCCCCCCCACACATAAAGTAATCCCCCTATCCCCACTCCAAATCCCCCCAACACAAAGTAATCCCCCCATCCCCACTCCAAATCCCCCCACACATAAAGTAATCCTCCCCATCCCCAATCCAAATCCCCCCACATAAAGCAATCCCCCATCCCTATTCCAAATCCCCCACACATAAAGTAATCCCCCATCCCCACTCCAAATCCCCCACACATTAAATAACCCCCAATCCCCACTCCAAATCCCCCCACACATCAAATAACCCCATCCCCACTCCAAATCCCCTCACACATAAAGTAATCCTCACCATCCCCACTCCAAATCCCCCCACATATAAAGTAATCCCCCATCCCCACTCCAAATCCCCCCACACATAAAGTAATCCCCCCATTCCCACACACATAAAGTAATCCCCCCACACATTATGTCCCCCCCCCTCCTATCTCCAGTGGTTTCTTCAGCTCCACAGTGGAGCACACTTACCACCAGTGTTCCCCCTTCTGGGAGCTGGCGAATGACAACAGCAGCGTGATCACATGACATGATCATGCTGCTGGCATCGCTCTGACCCAGCAGTCAGAGCTTCAATTGTACTGTCATCTGTATAGACTCCAGTACAATTGATCCCTGGGAGCCGGGCATGACAGCTTGTCTGCGCCGGCTGTCAGCTTTACAGCCGACACAGAGAATGGTGTCTCCCAGGCCGGGGGGCAACAGAATGCAGTCGACAGGGGAGACACTGTGGACCGCCGCATTAGGCGGCCCGACTGCGCCCCCCTGCTGGCTGCGCCCGGGGCGCATGCCCCGGCTGCCCCCGTAGATACGCCTCTCATGCCAGTAGTAGAAAGATATCACCCAAGTCTGTACAACTCATCTTCCACTCAAATACCCTTGACTAGCACCTAAAAGAAAGATACAGGTACTTCTCACAAAATTAGAATATCATCAAAACGTTAATTTATTTCAGTTCTTCAATACAAAAAAGTATTATGTAGAGTCATTACAAACAAAGTGATCTATTTCAGGTGTTTATTTCTGTTAATGATTATGGCTTACACCCAATGAAAACCCAAAAGTCATTATCTCAGTAAATTAGAATACTTTATAACACAAGCTTGAAAACTTATTTTAAAATCCGAAATGTTGGCCTACTGAAATGTATGTATGTTCAGTAAATGCACACAATACTTGGTCGGGGCTCCTTTTGCATCAATTACTGCCTCAATGCGGCGCGACATGGAGGAGATCAGCCTGTGGCACTGCAGAGGTGTTATGGAAGTCCAGGTTGACTTGATAGCAGCCTTCAGCTCGTCTGCTTTGTTGTGTCTGGTGTCTCTCATCTTCATCTAGACAATGCTCATATATTCTCTATGGTGTTAAGGTCAGGCAAGTTTGCTGACCAATCCAGCACAGTGCTATTGTTGTTTTTACACCAGGTATTGGTACTTTTGGCAGTGTGGACAGGGGCCAAGTCCTGCTGGAGAATGAAATTTCCATCTCCAGAAAGCTTGTCGGCAGAGAGAAGCATGAAGTGCTCTAAAATTTCCTGGTAGACGGCAGCGCTGACTTTGGTCTTGATAAAACACAGTGGACCTACACCAGCAGATGACATGGCTCCCCAAACCATCACTGATTGTGGACACTTCACACTAGACCTCAAGCAGCTTGGATTGTGTGCCTCTCCACTCTTCCAGACTCTGGGACATTGATTTCCAAATGAAATGTAATATTTAACTTCATCTGAAAACAACACCTTGGACCACCGCGCAACAGGCCAGTTCTTTTTCTCCTTGGCCCAGGTAAGACTGGAGAAGAGCAAATGTTGTTCCTATCTTCAAAAAGGGGAAGAAGGTGGACCCAGGCAACTATAGGCCGGTGAATCTGACTTCTATACCAGGAAAGATCTTTGAACAAATTATTAAACAACATGTATGTCAATACCTGGATAAGAATGAAGTGATTAAACAGAGTCAGCATGGGTTTGTAACTAATAAGTCATGTCAGACTAACTTAATTTCCTTCTATGACGGTATCACTGATTGGGTGGATCAAGGAAATGCAGTAGATATAGTATATCTTGACTTCAGCAAAGCATTTGACAAAGTCTCTCATACAATCCTTATTGAAAAAATGACTAAGTATGGAATGGACAAGGCAACTGTTAGGTGGATTCATAACTGGCTTAGTGATCGGACCCAAAGAGTGGTCGTAAATGGCTGCACATCCAGTTGGAAGAATGTCTCAAGTGGGGTACCACAGGGCTCTGTCCTGGGCCCTGTATTGTTCAACATCTTTATCAACGATTTAGATGAAGGAATTGAGGGTAAACTGATTAAATTTGCTGATGACACAAAGCTAGGAGGGATAGCTAATACTAGAGAAGAGAGAGAGAGGATTCAAAAAGATTTAAATAAACTGGAGAAGTGGGCAGCAACTAACAGAATGGTTTTTAACAGGGAAAAATGCAAAGTACTACATCTGGGCAATGAAAATGAAAAAAGCATATATAGAATGGGAGGAATAGGGTTAAGTGACAGCACATGTGAAAAAGACTTGGGTATACTAATAGATCACAGACTGAATATGAGTCAACAGTGTGATGCAGCAGCAAAAAAGGCAAATGCAATACTAGGATGTATTAACAGAAGCATACAGTCTAGATCACGTGAAGTCATTATTGCCCTCTACTCCTCTTTGGTCAGACCTCATCTGGAATACTGTGCCCAGTTTTGGGCACCACATTTTAAAAAAGACATCAACAAACTGGAGCAAGTTCAGAAAAGAGCGACCAGAATGGTGACCGGTCTGCAAACCCTGTCTTATGAGGAAAGGTTGCAGGATTTGGGAATGTTTAGTTTGCAAAAGAGAAGACTGAGAGGAGACTTAATAGCTGTCTACAAATATCTAAAGGGCTGTCACATTGTTGAAGGATCAACTTTATTCTCATTTGCACAAGGAAAGACTAGAAGCAATGGGATGAAACTGAATGGGAGGAGACACAGATTAGATATTAGAAAAAACTTTTTGACAGAGTGATCAATGAGTGGAACAGGCTGCCACGAGAAGTGGTGAGTTCTCCTCCAATGGAAGTCTTCAAACAGAGGCTGGACAGACATCTGACTGGGATGATTTAGCGAATCCTGCTTTGAGCAGGGGGTTGGACTAGATGGCCCAGGAGGTCCCTTCCAACTCTACGATTCTATGATTCTAAGACGCTCCTGGCGTTGTCTATTCGTCATGAGTGGCTTGACACAATGAATGCGACACTTGTAGCCCATGTCCTGGATACGTCTGTGTGTGGTGGCTCTTGAAGCAATGACTCCAGCAGCAGTCCACTCCTTGTGAATGTCCCCCAAATTTTTGAATGGCTTTTTCTTAGCAATCCTTTCAAGGCTGTGGTTATCTCGGTTGCTTGTGCACCTTTTTCTACCACACTTTTTCCTTCCACTCAACTTTCCATTAATATGCTTGGATACAGCACTCTGTGAACAGCCAGCTTCTTTAGCAATGACATTTTGTGGCTTACCCTCCATGTGTAGTGTGTCAATGACTGCCTTCTGGACATCTGTCAAGTCAGCAGTCTTCCCCATGATTGTGAAGCCTACTGAAACAGACTAAGGGACTTTTTTAAAGCTTAGGAAGCCTTTGCAGGTGTTAATTCTAATTTACTGAGATAATGACTTTTAGGTTTTCATTGGCAGTAAGCCATAATCATCAACATTGACAGAAATAAACACTAGAAATAGATCACTCTGTTTGTAATGACTCTATATGAGGTTCTTTTTATATTGAAAAACTGAAATAAATTAACTTTTTGATGAAATTCTAATTTTGTGAGAAGCACCTGTAAGGGCAGAGTCCTGACTGTTCAGAGACCTGCCTGTGTAAAGTTATATAAACAAATAAATAGCCCAAAATGTGGGAGCCATGTGCCTATTTGCACAAAAGACTAAACCAAACACTAAAAAAAAAAAAATAAAAAAAAAAATCCAAAACATATGTTGTTATAAGTGCAATGCATACAGTATCTGTGCATTCACACTGTGGCTATTGTTAAAAGATAAAAACAAAATGAGCAAATACCTGTTGTATGTTGTAGCTTTTAGGAAAGTTGTGTTTTTTACACCATTTTGATAAAATATTAAGTGTCTTTGGGGGTGTACTCTTTTATGCTGTGTACTGTATATGTGGATTTATACATTTCTTTAGAGACTAGTACGTATTTAGGCTGAGCGAAAAAATCTCTCTGGCAATTGGACAAAATAATTGGAGTTTGTGCCATAATAAATATGAATTCCTGATTGAGATTATAACACAGAGTGGAACAAGTCCAAGAAGTTGGAAAGAAGGCAAATTCACCGAGGGTTCCTGCACGAGGCTGTTTAGTCTTCGTACGCCCCACCTGTTAGGTTTCGGTACTCAGCCCTAAGGCTGGGGGACATCGGTTTACTGATGATGCTACTGTAGATGCAGCCATTAGTCAGGTGAAAGTCCACACATACAGGCTGAGACCAGGTGGCAAAATGCAGGCCTCATTGTTTTACTGTGCATTGGACCATGCCCACGGAACATTGTAGTGCCGCAGCATTACCTACTGCCCACCACATGAAAAGCAGCAACACTATAGATGGGAAGCAGTTTGTGACCAATACCGTATATTTCCTGCATAAAAATGGCTTGGGAGAAATTAGCCCCATGGAATCTTCAGTGACAGCGGGCCTGTATTTAACTCCTTAGGCCCCGGTCACACATTAAGTATTTGGTGAGTATTTTAGCTCAGTATTTCTTAGCTAAAACCAGGAGTGGGTGATAAATACAGAAGTGGTGACGTGTTTCTATTATACTTTTCCTCTGATTGTTCCACTGCTGGTTTTGGTTTACAAATACTGAGGTAAAAAATGACCAAATACGCATAGTGTGCTGTAATGCAGCGATGTTCACCACAGTGCGGTAAAGAGGCAGTGACCCAGGTTAGTCCAACTTAAAAGTCTTCATTTTGGCAACTCACAACAAAAAAGCACACGTTATCCTTCAGATCATCCATAACACTCCATTGCTGTGGGCGACTGCATCACCGTATCTCTCGCCAGTGCTTTAGTGGCTTTGTTTTCTCTCGATATTGATTTAATGACCAATAACAGTGTACCCACATGACAGCTTATTCTGAAGTTAATTGAAAATGTAGGTATTTTTCCCTAATAAACACTATTTTCCCCAGTAAGTACTCCTGATGAGCCTATTATGAGGGGAGCCGGGTGGAGTGAAGCACACTATGTACAGGATTTGTCTGATTTATGAGGATCTAGTAGAAATATCTCCGGAGTCCACGGCCCCGTTATCAGTACTGCTCTATACTGATTCTAGATTTACTTTTATGTTTAACAATCTAATACTTTTATCGTCATTGATTCCTTTGGCTGTAAATAACTCGTGACTGCTGGGACCCAGCACAGTCCTGAGATCTGGGCTTCAGCCCCCAGGAACTGAGCACTGCAGAGCCCCAGCATCAATGGAGGAAGGATGCACACAGCCTCAACCCCTGCTGCAGTCATCATCCTACATGGGACTGCCGGACATAGGTGCGCTGCCTGCGATCTCCAGCAGTTACAGGCACTAGTGAATGCAGCGGAAACCCTGCATTTCTTGCCCGTATCAACCAATCACATCGCAGCTTTCATTTTTCAAAAACAGAATAGGAAATGAAAGCTGTGCTGTGATTGGCTGTTATGGGATATATTGCTTTTAGATAGGGCGATAAATCTCCATTGCTGAAAACTGTGAAGGAAGCTGGGACGCTCCTAATGCCCACTGGACAGCACGGATAGCAATGGTCCCCGCGGACTCGTCACTGCTTCGAGCTCTGCAGGCGTCACACCCGTGTACACAGCACTGATCCATTATAACTCCGCTCTCCGCGTGATTTCGGCCTAACATTTGCTAATACTTGATTCATCTCGAGACCCGCCCCCTTGTCACCCTGTAACACGTGATCCTCTTGTTTTTCATCCTATTGGCTGGCACAGTTTCCCGCCCCTGCCTGACCACGCCCTCTAGTTCTTTGGCTTTCAGTGGATACGCCCAGCAGCTTTGTGAGCCCAGGGCCCCGCCTTCGACTGATGGCGTCATCACCCGGCAGCCAATGAGCGCATGCCACACTCCGGCTCTCGGTCCAGCGGCGTCTACTTCCGGCAGCTTTTCTCCCCGGCTTCCCCTGTAGTCCAGGTCCTGCAGTGCTGCTGAGAGATCCGCACCGCAGTCTGACACCGACATGGCGCGCAGCCTCCTCCTCAGCGTTCTGCTCCTCCTGGCCGCCAGCGCCGCCTGGGCCTCGGATGTCCTGGAGTTCACAGACGACGACTTTGACAGCATCTCCCAGTATCCGATCATCCTGGTGGAGTTCTTTGCTCCCTGGTGAGTGGGGTCCTGGGGCGGTGCCCGGGTGTGATGCGGTCACCCGTGGGTGCAGCGTCCCCTGCAGTGTGGGCTGCACACATGTAGGGCGGAGCACAGGCATCCAGCCCCCGGGGGCAGCAGTGGTCTCCAGCCCCCACAGCTCATACAGGCGCTGTCCTCTGGGCCCGCAGACTCCAGGGCCCCTGCACCTATTCTGCTCCCATCACCCTCCTCCATAGACGAGGGCGGCGTGTGTCACAGTCCGGGGAGTGTCCCCCAGGTGTGTGTATTCCCTGAGCTGCTCGTGTCGCTGGGCCCCGGCCTCCGCACTCACTGCCCCAGGATCGCCCCCTGCCCTTATCTCGGGCCCCTACATGCAGGGACTGTTGCACCCTGTGATATTATATGGCCGCCTTTTCCCCTTTCTCTGCCCCGCACTCCCGAGTCCTAGGTCCAGTATTTCAGTCCCGTCTGTTATATACAGGTGGAGCTGAGGGTCTGCAGTGTGTGACCACTTTCTGTGTGGAGTTTGTTTCACTTTTAGTCCCTGGGTGCTTTGTCAGGGTCGGGCTGCAGGGACTTGTAGTTCTGGCAGATTCTGCTCTCCTTCCTGTGCTGCGGTGATGTCACACTTTGAACTACTGTTCCCATCCTCCCTTGCTCTGCTGGCGTGAATGGGCGTGTTCTTGTTGTGGTGTCTGCTTCTGATTGGTGGCTGCGTTGGATTGGCTCTCTCCAGGATTTCCTCCTTCTCATCCTGTATGGTTGGATGCAGCGTCCTGCAGCATGATCGCACATACTGGCTGCCGTGAGGCCGCTGATTGATTACATGTATTGCCCCTGCCCAATGTTTCCTGTATGTAGTGAAGCTCTTAGGCTGTTTGCCCATGGCAAAAATGCGGCGGAAACGCTTAAAAATCGCAACCCCATGCAATCCTATGGGATTCCGCAGTTGCTATGCCAATGCTGCAGATTTTTCTGCTGTGGAATCGCATAGCGGTAAAATCCACAGCATGTCCATTAATTCCGTGGAATCACGGCGATGCCGCGATAGGATTGCATTGAAACGCTCACTTTATGCATGTGGCTATGCCCATCATGCGTAAAGTGATCACTTCATGTGCAGATGGTACCCAGGGTCTGAAGGAGAGGAGACTGTCCTCCATGTCCTGGGTACCATATTCCTGTAAAAAATAGAATTAAAAAAAATGATATACTTGCCCTCTGTTGGCCCCCGAAGTCCATCCCGGCCCTCATTGGCGCAGGTGGCAACTTCCGTTCCCAGGGATGCATTGCGCGAATGACCCCTGATGACGTAGCGGTCTCACGCCTGCGTCACCAGAGGTCATTCGCACAATGCATCCCTGGGAATGGAAGTTGCCACCTGCGCCAATGAGGGCCGGGAAGCACTCCGGGGGCCGACAGAGGGCAAGTATATCCCTATTTTTTATTTTTTTTTATTTTTATCATTCTATCTTTTACTATTGATGCTGCATAGGCAGCATCAATAGTAAATACCGTATATACTCGAGTATAAGCCGACCCCCCCTTAATTTTGCCACAAAAAACTGGGATAACTTATTGACTCGAGTATAAGACTAGGGTGGGAAATGCTCCATAGATATTCCCCCATATGCTGCCCCCATAAGAAGCTCCATAGATTGTTCCCCCATATGCTGCCCCCATAAGAAGCTCCATAGATTGTTCCCCCATATGCTGCCCCCATAAGAAGCTCCATAGATTGTTCCCCCATATGCTGACCCCAGAAGAAGCTCCATAGATTGTTCCCCCATATGCTGACCCCAGAAGAAGCTCCATAGATTGTTCCCCCATATGCTGACCCCAGAAGAAGCTCCATAGATTGTGCCCCCATGCTGCTGCTGCTTCATGTAAAAATAAAAAAGACATACTCACCTCTCCGTCGCTGGGTGTCAAGTGCCGGTGTCACTGCTGGCACCTGAGATACTCGCGTGTCCTGCGTCCATGGCTGCTCACCGCTATCTGCCACGTCATCAGTCAGTGACGTTCAGACTGCAGGGGGCGCGGCGCGCACTAATCACGTCACTGCGCCCTGTGCTGTCTGAAGTCACTGACCGATGACAGACAGCAGCAAGCAGCCATGGACGCAGGACAGGTGAGTATCGCTATACTTACCCGCAGGGCTGTGGAGTCGGTAAGCCACAGTTGCGACTCCGACTCCTGGATTTTATCAGGCTCTGGCTCCGACTCCTACATAAATGGCCAATTCATAACAACAAATTTACTGTTGTAAAATATTAAACCTCGTGCTTATTCAGTTTCTCACCATCATATAAGTAATCAGACCACTTAGAGCAAAAACTACATTTATTAGAATACAATTAGAATATAGCAAATAACTTTTATAAACTTTTATAAACTGTAAGTAAATATGCAATAAACACTTTTATGCAGTTAATAAGAAGAAATCTATAAATTTGTCCTCAGAAAAAGTATTGCCTCTGTCAGATCCTCCTTCATGGATGCCCTCAAATCTGATCTAATTATTTTGTGAGCAGAGAACAACCTCTCTACACTAACTTGTGTTGGTGGCAAAGCAGTAACCACTCGGGCAACATCTCTGACAATGTCAGGATACAGAGGAATCGCTTGTTGCACTGTTATTTTTGATGAACTGTCAAATTTCTCAATTTCTTTTAGTGCACATGAAAAATTCTGCCGAAATGTACTGGCTGTGTTCCTTGATGGGGATGACTCTTCTATGCAGGAACGCTTTGCACGGTCCCTGTGATCCAAATATTTTTCGAAATTAAATTCTTCATCAGTTGATGAGGGTGAAGATGTGGCAGGACGACCAAATTCTTCTTGTTCCTCCTGACTGTTCTGCAACCCTTTCATCCTTACTGCTATTTCAAACAGAGCTTCTTTTCCTTTACTTAGCTGTTGATCATCTAGAAGAATCCGATGCATTGGGTCTACATAAACAGCTGCCAAAAGAATGTTATTTTGTAATAGTAGCTCCTCTCTCCGTTTCATTGATGTAGCAATGCCACTTGCAATTAACCCTCCTCTTTGGGACAGGCGAAACATCAGGTTCTTCCACTCCTTTAAGAAAATACCTGGAGTTAAGTCCTCTGCTTGTAATATTTTAGTCACTGTAAATGGGTGCTCCAGCTCAGTCACCTGATTCCACTGACTTTCATTTAGCGTCAGTTGAGGGTTAGCCATGTCTACAAGAAAGGTTTCAGTTCAACCAAGCGCTGAATCATTAAGTAAGTACTGCCCCATCGTGTGGCTTGATCAATATTTGCCCCTTTTCCAGCACGTCTCTTCAAAATTGAGTCAACTTTAGGGGTTCTGGCAACAGTAGCCAATTTTCTCACCTTGCCAATCAGTGCAGCAGCATGTCCTTCTTGCAGACTGTCTCTTATAGCCAGCTGTAGCGTATGCACAACACAGCGCATGTGATGAATGAAAGAACATATTGACACAGTTTCAACAAGATCATCTAAACTATCATGTTGCTGTTCATCTGAAGCAACTTCAGTTTGCTCCTCAGTTACAATGCTGTGTTCCTCTATTTCAAACATTTCTGTGTCTGTGGGCCCAGAATGTTCTTCTAGCTGCTGGTCACCATCATTACTCTCATTCATTAGCTTAATAGTACTTATCATATTTGAAGCATTGTCAGTTACGACAGAAAGAACTTGCTCTTTTTTAAGTTCATAGTCTTGCAGAACCTTTTCCACCAAGACCTGGAGAAACTCACTGGTGTGATGAGCTTTGGTGTCTTTTACTGCCAATGTCTTGGTAACTATTTCATTTTTGTCACAAACAAATCGGACATTGATGGCAAAATAGTTCACTCTGTGACGTGTGCAGGCATCCATTTTAAGAAACAGAAAGCGTCCCTTGAGAGTTTTTTTAAGTTCTTCCTTTTGTTTAAAAGCTTCTTCGATTACTAATTTTCTAATACTCTCTCTCTCCAGAGAAACACCAAGCTTGCGGGCCATTTCCCCATTCAGACACACAAAAGCTGGTCGTGAAAATAATGAAATAGGCACACTATCCTTTACAACAAGCTCTATGATCTGTTTTTTAAATGTATCTACTGTCATTGTCACAGTAACTTTGTCACTGACAAAATATCTTGCAACTGATGGCTGCAAAGTTCTCTGCTCCTTTGTTTGGCTGGAAGAGCTGGGCACTGGTTCATTGGTTTGGATGCTGTCTTTCTCATCCACTGCTTTCAGTACTTCTGGATGAAAGCGCTGTAAATGTCTCTTTAGATTAGAAGCTCTGGTAGGAGCATTTTTATCTTTGCCTGAATATGCACTCATCTTGGCTTCACAGCATTTGTTTTCGTCTGGATCATTTGTCATACACTGACAGACATAATGTTTTCTATCTTGAGTGATGGTGA
This sequence comes from Dendrobates tinctorius, assembly GCF_039654945.1. NCBI lineage: Eukaryota > Metazoa > Chordata > Amphibia > Anura > Dendrobatidae > Dendrobates > Dendrobates tinctorius. The sequence continues at coordinate 38,402,549 of NW_027361690.1, forward strand.
AATGTTCAAATACAGCTGATTTAATGTGATGCTTCTTTGACATTGTCAGGTTTTTAATTCTGCATTCACAATCCAAATGACAATTGTTTTTCCTAAAAACAATTGTACAAAATTGCCAGGTCGTACAACTGATATAGTGGTCAGTAATACTGTTATTATTCCTCATGTACTCACAGTTAACTGATGCAAAGTTTGTTGAAAGGATAAAACTTCTTACAGTCTTCCTCTTCTGAGTAGCAGGCAGCTGTGAGATGCTTGGAAGACGCACACCTAGTATGATCTAGTCTAGAGGAGGAGCTTTACTACTAAGAATTTGCAACACATTTTCACTTTCAGTTTCATACATTGTAAGTAGGGGGGTTGGGGCAGCATGAGGTTAACCAAGTATAAGATTAGATAAGGGCAGTGGAGAACAGTGACACACAAGAAGTAAGAAATGTCTCTATCTCCAGCAGAACTGCTTATCACTGTTGTTCATAGTTTGATAGAACATATATATTTGAGTAACATTTATAAAATTCATATGAAAGTTCAATTATGAAATATTAATACATTTTTTTTAAAGCTGGAGTCGGTACATTTCTCCCGACTCCAACCAAAACTAACTCCGACTCCACGACTCCGACTCCACAGCCCTGCTTACCCGTCCTGATGCTGTGTCTTGAGCCCCCAGCTTCTCCGCACTCTCTCTTCCTGCCTTCAGCGGTCATGTGGTACCGCTCATTAAAACTCATGAATATGCGCATATTCATGAGTTTTAATGAGCGGCACCACGTGACCGCTGAAGGCAGGGGGCTCAAGACACAGCGTCAGGATGGATAAGTATGACCTGACACCTCCTCCCCCTCCGACCCCCTTTGTATATGACTCGAATATAAGACGAGAGGGGGACTTTCAGCCCAATTTTTTGGGCTGAAAATCTCGGCTTATATTCGAGTATATACGTTAGTTGGTCGCACTATGCTTGACAAGTGTGCCAACCTGTCAATCACTTTTCCCAGCGATTCCTCTAATCGCTTGGAAAGCGCAAGCATTCTGCAAGTTAAAAACGCTTGTGTTTTGCGGGAAATGCTGCGGACAATTTCACATGAGTTTTACCCTCAGCGGGGAGTTGCGGGAATGCTGCGGACAATTCCGCAGCATTTCTGCAACGTGGGCACATTGCCATAAATCCACCTTTATCGTCACCGCTTGTCAGTCATTTGCTACACTGGAATTTGAAGAATGATCCTGCTTTGTCTACTGCAGCACATGGAAGTAAAAATAAAAAATTTTCGGCCTCAGTTTTTGCCACTTTAGAATGATCAGGATAATAACTCCGGCATCCCTGCCACCTTGTTATAAAATATAGGAATATTGGCTGTCACCAGAGCTCTCTGATGAAGGTCACAGGTGGCATGTTAGGCGTATTCCAGTAATGTGGAAGACTTGTCCCCTGTTGACTTGTTAGAGCTACCTTGGAAAGAAGTTCTGCAGCATCTTGGGGGTAGCTCTTGTGTCCTGGTGTAAAATAACTTCCTGTAATCCTGTACGCATGCTGTGTGGAGAGCGGAGCAGAGTCTGGGGAACCACTAGCCTCTAACATCACTAAAAGAAGTCCCACAATCTGATCCCTTAGGCCTGTTTCACACTTCAGTTCTTTTTGTGTCAGTTAAAATTGGCCAAAATGGCGGAAAGTGGATTCGTTGCTAATTGATGTGAACGGATGCCACCGGACCGTTTTTTTTTTTTTTTTTTTTTTTTTTTTTTTTTAATGTATCCGATGAATGAAGAATTTTAAAGGAACCGCAGCCCAAGGAGGGAGAGAGAGAGAGAGATTTTCCAGCCGCCAGAACAGACTAGGGTTAAATTTCCAGCTGAGTGAAGACTTTCGGGCATGAAGTGTGAAACAGGCCTTACCCACGCGCCGCTGTGTCCTGTGTGGACACTTGTGCTTGGTAGCAGATGGGTTTTAGAAACAATTTGTTTCTTTCTAGGTGCGGTCACTGTAAGAAGCTCGCCCCAGAATACGAGGAGGCTGCCACAAAGCTCAAGGGATCTGTGGCGCTGGCTAAGGTACGATATTCTTTTCCCTCCAAGTCCATGGGTTGTACTATGGTAAAAAGTCCCTTATACCTCCTCGGTTATTAATTCAAATTTGCCTCAAATCTATTAAGCCACATGAAGGAGCTACTAAGGCGGAGTTCACACTGAGCCTTATTGCTGCGTTTTTTTATGCTAATTTTCAGCTGTTTAAGGCTATGTGCACACGTATGCAGAAAATTTCTGCTTGAAAACCGGACTCCTTCCCAGAAAACGCGCAATTTTTGCCGCAATTTTTTTCCGGAGCATCCCCAGACACACAGAAAATAGCCAGAAATGCGGAATTTACCGCGAAATTAATGAGCATGCTGTGTCTTTTACTGCAAAGCGTTTTTTTCGCTGTAAAAACCGCATCAATATGCACAAAAAGTGCAAAATGCATTAAAATGAATGGGAAGCTTCTTTTAGGGGTTTTTTGAGCGGATTTTTTGGTAAATCCGCGGGAGAAACGTGAAAAAAACCGCTGTGTGAACACAGCCTTACAGTACCAGCAAAGCCCATGAGATTTCAGGATTTTGTGCTTGCATGACTCTTTGGACATGGAGCACGTCATTTCTATCACCATTTTTTTTTTTTTTTTCTTCAGTGTTTTTCACCCATTGATTTGAATGGGTGGTGAAAAAAACACAGGTATCCTGTTTTGCTGCACTTTTTTTTTTTTTTTTTTTTTTTTTTTTTTTTGTGCCACTGCCTGATTCTGTGGAATAGGACATTTTTTTTTTTTTTTCTTTTCAACACTAAACTTATCAGCATTCACAAGAGACTTATCTAGCTAGCATGCCAAAACCTCCTTAAAGCAAGAAAAATGGCTTTTCTTTTGCCAAGAGATCAGGTTTTGCTGATTGAAAAAAGCGCTTAGTGTGAACATAACCTAATAGTAGTTTCTTGCTTAATCACTCCCCCTGCTCAGCTAACATCGTGCTCTGCACACATGCTGCGTAGCAGATCGACCCCTGGGTGCAGGGGGAGTGATAACAGCGTGTAGAGTGAGAGGTCACTAATAGCTCCCTGCACCACCCTGATGACTGTAAGTGAGTGGCTGCGAGGAGAATATAGCTTCATTTTCTCCCTGTAGCTGCTTCTGCAGTAAACTGGTCAAGAAGGGGTTAAATACGATTTGCTTACAGATTACCCCTATATCTGTAGTGGAAATAGTTTGTTTGAGGTTACCTGTTCCCTTTTAAAGAAGTCGTCCACTACTAGGACACCCCCTTCTCAATTTGAATATTTGCCCCCTTGGAAATAACACTTAGGCCGGGGTCACACTTGCTAGTGCAATGCGAGAAACTCTTGTGAGTCTCTCGCATCAAAACCCGGCACTCGGACCAGAGTGTGCAGCTGAATGTCTTTCTATGCAGCTGGACATTCCGGTCCGAACCGCCTGTGGCAGTGCCGGGTATTGATGCGAGAGACTCGCGCGACTTTCTCGCATTGCACACACAAGTGTGATCCTGGCCTTGTACTCCCTGTGCCAGCCCGTTCCAGCCACGTCTGCAATTGAGTTCCTGGGTCTCGCATGTGGTTAAGACACATGAGCCATACCCCCAATCTGCGCTGGCATTGCTGTCGCCCGTCTCCGGACATATACGTACTCAATAAGAAGTGAGAGCTGCAGGTGGCCACCAACTTCTCTTGATTACTGATGTCTAAAGGTGTTGACGGTGACACCAGCGATGACTAGGTGCAGGACTCGTGTCATAACTGCTTGTGAGCTTCGGGAACATGAGTACTGCAATGGGATGTAAGTATAAGCGCTTTTAAGGGGGGGGGGGGCAAACATTCACATAAAGGGTTGTCCTAGTAGCACACGACCCCTTAAACATAAAATGTATTTGTAGAGCTAATGGCCATTCTGCTCTGGCTGGTGTTCATTCATATAATGTCCCAAGTAAGACGTTTCATGATGGACTATTTAGTGGTGTAAGAATACCTGCTCGCTTCCGTTATGAAAAATGGTTGCGCAATATACTAAGTGATCGGAGCCAGTGATGCTTTCGTGGAAATGGAACCTGTCAGCTGGTGCTCCCTCTTCTGCACCGTTTCTGCATTCCAAGGCGCTTCTTATACTTTATAATTTTAGGTCAATCGCTAAAGTCAAGTTTTAATCTGCGCCATGCCAATCTGGTAAGGTTTTTTTTTTTGGTGGGGCTTTTATTTTCCCATATTAGGCTAAGTGCACACGTTGCAGAAAATTTCTGCTCAAAAACCTGAATCCCTTCCCAGAAACCGCACCTATTTTTCCGCGGCGGTTTTTGCGCGGTTTTGATGCGTTTTTTCCACAGCGGTTTCAAACCGCATGGAAGAAGCCAAAACCGCGGAAAAATCCGCAAAATTAATGAGCATGCTGCGGTTTTTACCGCGATGCAGTTTTTCGCGGTAAAAAAACGCATCAATGTGCAAAATGCATAGAAATGACTGGGAAGCTTATGTTTTGTGGTTTTCTAGTAAAAACCGCTAAAAAAATGCTGTGTGTGAACACAGCCTAAATCTACTGGGGCCTGATTAACCAGGTTTGCACGAGCAATCTCGCCATCGGCTCTTTATAAATCTTCAGCTTGTGTGCTCTGCTTTATTGCAGACCTCAGCGGGCAGAACTTTGTGCGCATGCGCAAGATCTGCAGTGTCAGTTTTTCTGGTAAATTACGTCACTTGTGTCTTCATAGAGCCTTTTCTAAGGTTTGTGGAGCAGCTTGTGACAATGTAGACTCATGGTGGTAACTTTGGGGGAGGGGAATAATGTAGCTGACGGGTTCCCTGTAAAGCTTTTAAACGTCATATGAACTGATGTGCACGTCACATCTTGAGGGTAGGCTGTGACTGCACAGCAGCTTTTTTCTGTAACACACATCATACAGCCAGAGATCACGTTATGCCGCTTCGAAATGACTCCATCTGTAAGTGAATGTTGCCCCTACTGCATCATACAGGTCACCAGAAATCTACACTCAGACATTATCTGTTTGTCTTATGATTAGAAGTTGCCACAATGCACGTTGTCTTAAATTGACTAAAATGTGTTCATCAGGTTGACTGTACTGCAAACTCCAACACCTGCAACAAATATGGAGTCAGCGGCTACCCTACGCTTAAAATCTTCAGAAACGGTGAAGATTCCGGATCTTATGATGGTCCTCGGTCTGCTGGTAAGATGAACTGTTATGGAGAAGATTGAATAAAAGTACAGGGATTTCTGTATGAGGGACTCTTCAACATAAACCAGACTCTTCCTGCACATTATCACTGAAGGGAGTTGTAATCAATGGCTTATGGTTTTTTGGGTTTTTTTTTTTATGCCTTATTTTTCTTGGAACTGTAGCTGGTATATTGGCCCCAATTACAGGAGAAATTCAACCTCCCAGCTGCAGAGCTGACTGGGTTTCTCAATCTTGTGGTTCCTCCTCCCTACACGCAGCGATCACCTGATCACTAGGTTTGGAGGCCAAAGTACTGTCAGTGCTTCTTATTACTGTATATACAGAGCTTGTTCAGCGCTGAGTGACCAGGAAGGCAGAGATGGTGGTAAACCCTCTTTGCCTTCTGTACTGTGTCATGCAGCTGCTCTGACATCTTAAAACTGTATATTCTGGAAAACCCCCAACATTTATCAACTAGAAGTCGTCCATAAGCAAGCTTGATGATCATTTCACATGCTGACAAACGAGCAATTCACACATTTAATTGGCTAGCCTGTTTAGACAGGCTGATAATCTGGAAACTAGCATTCCCAGTAACTTGCTAATGTATTTGTACCCTTATAGTAAAGCACTTGGATGTAATGTCTAATGCAAGTCTGTTGTGCGGTCTTTAAAATTGCACAAAATCATTAATAAAATAAGATCTCCCTTTATAGCGGATCGCAGATGGTGAGATATTCCCTACCAGGCTCGTATATGTAGGCTAGTCCTATGTTTAGAGATTACTAGCTTGTAAAGCCCCTGTTACACATAGCGATATCGCTGTGACGTCATCGATTTTGTGACGTTATAGCGATATTGCTAGCGATATCTCTATGTCTGATACTTGCCTCCGACCGGCTCCCCCGCTGCTCATCGCTGGTCGCGCGAGAACGTCCTGGACCGTTTCTCGTCGTTGGCTTCCTGTGGCTCCGACGAGCGACGTGTGGGCAGGAGGACGTCAGGATCGCCGCGTCTGACAGGTAAGTAGCGACCGCTGCTATGTCGGTGGCGAGATCTGTCTGTGTGGCAGCTCACTAGCGACCACTTAGCGATGCACCAGCAATCCATATCGTTGTCGGGATCACTGGTGCATCGCTAAGTGTAACGGTGCCCTAAGTCTTGAGCCAAGCAGCTGCTTTCTGACCACTGTACATGGGCTTTTTGCTTCCATTATGACATTACATATCTACTTTGGATGCATAATGTTCCTTAAGTTTTTAAGGAAGAAATGGTAATGGCAACAAATTGGACTCATAGATCAAGATAAAATTGTGTAAGTAGCGGTGAATGACTATTGTTAGTGTGTAACGTTGCCAAATCTCTTCCTCATCAAAAAGACTAATTTGCCCAGTGTTAAGCCCCCGTTACACACTGCAATATCGCTGTAAAGTCACCGATTTTGTGACGTTGCAGCGATATTGCTAGCGATATCGCTGCATGTGATACCTACCTCCGACCGGCTCCTCCGCTGGTCACGCGAGAAGGTCCTGGACCATTTCTCGTCGTTGGCTTCCTGTGGCTCCGACAAGCGACGCGTGGAGGCGGGTGGGAGGACGTCAGGATCGCCGCGTCTGACAGGTAAGTAGCGAACCCGACCCCTGCTATGTCGCTGGTGAGATCTGCCTATGTGGCAGCTCACCAGCGACCACTTAGCGATGCACCAGCGATCCATATCGTTGTCGGGATTGCTGGTGCATCGCTAAGTGTAACGGTACCCTAAGCCTTGAGCCAAGCAGCTGCTTTCTGACCACTGTACATGGGCTTTTTGCTTCCATTATGACATTACATATCTACTTTGGATGCATAATGTTCCTTAAGTTTTTAAGGAAGAAATGGTAATGGCAACAAATTGGACTCATAGATCAAAATAAAATTGTGTAAGTAGCGGTGAATGACTATTGTTAGTTTGTAACGTTGCCAAATCTCTTCCTCATCAAAAAGACTAATTTGCCCAGTGTTAAGCCCCCGTTACACACTGCAATATCGCTGTAAAGTCACCGATTTTGTGACTTTGCAGCGATATTGCTAGCGATATCGCTGCATGTGATACCTACCTTCGACCGGCTCCCCCGCTGGTTATCGCTGATCGCGCGAGAAGTTCCTGGATCATTCCTCGTCGGTCGCTTCCTGCTGTGACGACGAGCGACGCGTGGAGCCGGGCGGGAGGACGCAGGATCGCCGCGTCTGACAGGTAAGTAGCGATCCACGACCCCAGCGATGTCGCTAGTGAGATCTGCCTGTGTGGCAGCTCACTAGCGACCACCTGGCGATGCACCAGCGATCCTGACCGCGTCATATCGCTAGTCGGGATCGCTGGTGAGTCGCTAGGTGTAACGGTACCCTTACTGTACATGGCATATAGGTATTAAATATAACAGGCCATGAATCCTTTTTGTATAGCGATTTATGGGCATTTCCGTTTATACCTGGAGAGCCATCGTTGAATGACCGCTATGATCTTGTGCCAGTCTAGTATGAGGGGATCTGAGTGTTTCTTAGTCATTTGTACATTTTACCTCATTGTATTTCCTTAGAGGGCATTGTCAGCACAATGAAGAAACAGTCCGGCCCTGCATCTGTCGATCTCCAATCTGTGGAAGCTTTTGAGACGTTCATTAGTGACAATGATGCATCTGTAGTTGGTGAGGATCTAAAAGAAAATTTACCATGCTCCGCTTTACAATCGTTGGTCCCGGTTTATGAAGGCAGGCAATAAACTCTTCCTCCCATCCTAGGCTTCTTCCGGGATCTGTATGGCACCGCTCATTCTGAATTTCTGAAAGCTGCCAACACATTAAGGGAGAAATACCGATTTGCACACACGGATGAAGATGAGCTAGTGGATAAATATGATTCCAATGGAGAGTAAGTGCATATTGTCCTACAGGTGTGGTGGAGGGCTGTACATTGTCAAGGTAAAGGCTCATCTGGGAACTTGTGTCCTTTGTGCTCAGGGGTATTGTCTTATTCCGTCCACCTCGTCTCGCAAATAAGTTTGAAGACATCTCGGTCACATTCCCTGCGGATGAGAAGATCACCACCCACAAAATAAAGAAGTTTATCCAGGATCACATGTAAGTAGATCTCTGGTGGCATTTGAGATGCTGCTGCCAGTGTGAGTACTGGCCCGTAGATCTTGCTGAACAGAGTATGATGCTGAAGGCTTTGCAAGTTGGGGTGTTCACCGCCCCACTTGAATATGGGAGTGGTCCATAGACTATAATGCAATGACAAGCAATCATGTCTCTGGGTCTAATGTGCAGATTGTGCCCTAATAACTCCCAATGTTTTTCTTCCTCCTCCTTTGATCCTATTTTGCCACACATGACCAATAGAATAATTCAAGAATTTATAAAGAATATTCCTGAGATTAGAAGCTTTCTCCTCTTCAAAATATTTTCTGAAATATTATTGCATAATATCACATACACAATCTGCTTTTTTTTTTTTTTTTTTTTTCCTGCCTGCAGCTTTAAAGCCATTTCAAATCTGCAGCATGTCAATCCTTTCAGTGTTTTTCACCCCTTTTAATGAATGGGGGAACAGAGCACACATTTTATGCTGTCTTTCCTGCAAAGACCTCAGTATTTTCAGCATATTTTTCTATTGCAAATTCTGAACATATGCACATACTCTAAGGCTATGTGCACACGGTGCAGATCCTCCTGCGGATTTTTCCGCTCATATTTTACGAAATCCGCAGGTCAAGTGACCTGCATTTTTCCTGCGGATTTCTTCCTGTGTTTGTGCGGTCCTCCACTGCGGTTTTCCACCTGCAAATTTGTAGAATGGAGCAGGTGGAAAACTGCAGCAAAACCGCACAAAAGTGACATGCTGCTTTATTTTTTACCGCACAAAAACTGTGCAGAAAAATCCGCGGCATGTGCACAGCGGGTTTTTTTTTTTTTTTTTTTTTCAAAGGCTAAAATGGTACTGTACATCACCTGCAGTTCTGCGGCAAATCCGCTGCGGATCCGCAGTAGAAACTGCACTGTGTGCACAGAGCCTAAGCCTCTGCCTTTAGGTGCACCATGTCTTTTCATAAATAGTTGCTATGGCCTATCTCCACTCACTTTTGTGGAGATGGGTGACGCTGATCGCAATTTTTTTTTTTTTTTTTTCCCCGCGTTGCCTCCAGCCTGGCAATAAATGTTTGTTACTTTTCAAAGAAAGTGTCTTAGGCCGGGGTCACACTAACCGCCGCAAAATACGGTCAGTATTTTACATGCGTAATACGGATGACAGACCCTAAATAGTGCTCCGTATGTCATCTGTAATCAAGGTGTGGTCGCGTATTTTGCGCATGTCAGCATCCGTATGCAATCCGTATGGCATCCGTATGGCAAGATTTTCTCGCAGGCTTGCAAAATGGACATATAATGGAGCCCTATGACAGGGTTTCTAAAAGACACCTGGTGCGTATTTCTCGCAAGTCACACGTGTGGTCCGTGTGTAATGCGTATTTTTTGCGCACCCATAGACTTGCATTGGCGTATTACGGGCGTAGTACGCTGACAATCGCAGCATGCTGCGAGTGGCACGGAGCGTAGGATACTGAGGAGAAATATACGGCTGGTGCGAGGGACCCCATAGAGAATCATTGGTCCGTGTCTAATGCGTGCTTTTTACGCCTCTCACTCTCCCGTATTCCTCGCCAGTGTGACCCCGGCCTTATTCTAACTTTCTTGTGTAAAACTTGTGTAAAATGCTCTTAATTCAGGGCCATCATGGCAAACTCCACTTTCTTGCTGCTTTATAAATTTTTTTTTTTTTTTTTTTTTTTTTAACTATCTAGATGTGCGTGTGTGTATATATTCCCAAGTAGACTACATTTCAGAGTGTCATGCATAGAATGGAGAGAGAAAAATGTCTGATATATATATTTTTTTTTTTTTTAGATTTGGCATCTGCCCCCACATGAATGAAGACAACAGGGAACTAATCCAAGGAAAGGATCTGCTGGTGGCCTATTATGATGTGGACTATGAGAAGAATCCCAAAGGCTCCAACTACTGGAGAAATAGGTGACTGTTTTTGTTAGTCTTGGCTGTAATTTTTTTCTTTTTCTCCCTTATTCTGTCTCTTGAAACCTTCTGATGGTAACCTAATTGTAGAGTAGAACGTGCGGTATATACATAGTACTGTTTACAGATGACTGTTCTTATGACATTAAAACTTAATTCCAGAGTAATGATGGTGGCAAAGAAGTTCCGGGATGCCGGCCACCAACTCAATTTTGCTGTTGCCAACCGCAAATCCTTTGCCCACGAAGTGACTGAATTTGGTTTGGATGCCAGCGCCGGAGACGTTCCTGTTGTTGGAATTAAAACGGCCAAAGGAGATAAATATGCCATGCAGGAGGAGTTCTCGTAAGTATACAGTCTACTATACCATAGCTTTATGCTTAACTCAAGTCTGACCAAGCCTAGAAATCCTTTTTGTCAGCATACTGTGTAGACCGTCTTAGTGATGAGTTGGCATGCTCCGATAAGGTGTTATTCGAGCTTGCTTGTGTCCGAATCAAATATTTTCGGCGTGCTTGAAAAATATGCTAAGAGTCCCTGCGCCTGCATGTCTCAACATGTCTGCAACACATGCAGGGATTGCCTGTTAGGCAGTCTCTGCAGATGTCAGAAGGTGGTGAGATATGCAGCCGCGGCGCCACACCCGCATTTTTCGAGCATGTAGAAAACACTGTTGGGACACGAGCGTGGACGCTCATCATTACAGGCTATGAATTGTCTGTGTAGTTCCCACCCCACAAGGAATTCTACATATTGAGTAAGTCTTGTCTTGTGATTCACCTCTACTAGCCGTGATGGAAAGGCACTGGAGCGGTTTCTGCAAAGCTACTTTGATGGTCAGCTGAAGAAATACATGAAGTCTGAACCTGTTCCTCAAAGCAATGATGGCCCAGTCAAGGTAAAAGCAGCAGCAGCACCTCAAATGAGTCTTGTGCATGGAGCTTGAGTCTAAATAGAGGAATCTACAGTAGTTACTGGGCCGATTCATCGAGCAGAGCATGACTTTTCCGGCGTAAAACTGCTTGAAATGTTGTGAACCTTTCGCACAACTTAAGTTGTGCACAAACTTTGTCTTTTGAAGTTTTTATTCCATTCCTGGCCATTGTGTGGGTTTTTTTTGTAAATATATTTTAAAATAGGGAAGAAAGAGGCATGCCGACCATTATAATTTACCTCACAAAAGTGGAGCAGGTTGCCACAAAAATGTATGCCCGTCCCTGGCATCGCAATGCCTTTTAATGAATTTGCATCTTGTTTCAGCCCCCCTGTCCAAAACTCCAGATTTTATGAAATGTGGTCATTGGCTTTGGAGATTTCTGAAGGATAACTACATCAGAATAGTTTGACATAGCCTTAGGTGTGGTTACAGTTTATGTGCACACGTAGTTTTTTTTGGTGTGCGGATTGTGGAGAGAAAACCGCAGGTAAATCCGCAGGACAAAAGTCCTGAGGTTTTGCCCTGCGGTTTTACACCTCATAATGGATGAGGTGTAAAACTGCAGCGTTTCTGCACCAAACAATTGACATGCTGTGGCTTGTAATCCGCAGCAAAACCGCGCGGAAAAATCTGCAGCATGTGCACTGTGTTTTTAATTTCCATAGGAAATAAAGGTACTGTACAACGCAGCAGAATCTGCACCGTGTGCACATACCCTGTGTGTGTGTGTGTACACTCTGGTGTTTTTAAAATGCATACAAAATGGTAATCCATTATCAAGGTCAGGTTCAGGTGGCCGCATTTACTTGCCCATAAAAGACCCTTAATGCCCAGATAGAGGGGGTCTCCCAACTCCAGCTCGCAGTTTTGTGTGTACCTAATGAGGCTGAAAGATTGGGACAAGAGACCGAAGTCCGTTTGAGTGCCATGGCCAGTGATGTGACCGAATGCTTGGTTATTTTTTTTTATTTTTTTTTTTATTCGCCAGTACCTGCTGTACTCCATCCTCTCACCCAATTCCTGACCTTGACTTCAAGAATGTCAAAACTGCCCTTGGGATGCAATTGTAATGAGCAAAATCATTCTAAAAATTTTTTCTTTTTCCTGCGGACTTCCATAGGTCATTGTAGCTGAAAACTTTGACGAGCTAGTAAATGATGACAGCAAAGATGTTCTAATTGAGTTCTATGCTCCATGGTGTGGACACTGCAAAAACCTGGAACCCAAGTACAAGGAGCTAGGAGAGAAGGTATGCCTGAATGTTCACCCATCGGATATATTGACACATACTATTTAGGTTAGTTTACATAAATTATAGTTATCCACACAGTTGAAACATTATTCCAACTTATTGGATTTATTTACTTTGGACAAAGGAGCTGAATGGACCGGCCCAGTGCTCTGTGAAAAGAGCAGACTTGTTACAAAAAACAAAAATATCCTAAAATAAAAAAGTAAAAAATAAATAGCATGAAAGTAGTAATAAGGGTATTTAGTAAACATAATTTTGATCAAAAGAATGTACAAGCCATCCCGCCACGTCACGGTAACCCTTGTGGGACAGTCCTAACTCTTGTATTTAAAACCTTTCCACTTGTCAAGTGACGTAAATGGCCTATGCTTTTCTGGTGGTTCAGTCCTTGTTCACATTTACGTCACTTGACAAGTGGAAAGGTTTTAAATACAAGAGTTAGGGACTGTCCCACAAGGGCTGCCTTGACGTGGTGGGACAGCTTGTACATTCTTTTGATCAAAATTATGTTTACTATATATCCTTACTACTTTCATGCAATTTTTACTATTTTTTACTTTTAGGATATTTGTTTTGGCTTTTCTGTGTAAAGGTAATGTGTTTATATGCATTTACATTTTGCATACACATTAATTTACTTTCTCAGCTCAGACCTAGTTTCTCATTTTGTTACCATAAAAAGCAGATACGATCGCTCGTGTAGAAATTTTTTTTTTTTATTTTTTTTTTTTAAACTCCTGCAAAGTTCCTGCTAATACTAGTAGGCAGAATGGTACCATTTGGAGAGGCTGGTGCCCTAAAATGGACATGGGCATTTGTATCAAGTAGAAAACACTTATACCACAAACTTAAAAGAAAAATCACCAACCCCAGAGAAACAGGTTTTCTTTCCTGACTATTGTCTTACAATAGCTTAAGGCTTGTCCCTTCCAAGTGTAACCATTTCTTTATTCCTGTATGTTGCATAGCTTATCGATGATCCAAACATTGTTATCGCGAAGATGGATGCCACTGCTAACGACGTGCCTTCTCAGTATGAAGTCAGAGGGTAAGTAAAAAGACGGTTTCAGACCATGTTTTTTTTTTTGTCTTTTGCTCTGATTTTGCTTTAGAACCTAGCTGCATAAAGGACATCTACCAGATAGGTGGTAATAAATAACCAAATGCCTGTTAAAGTATTCAGCAACATCCCAGTAGCACAGGGTTTCCCAACTCCAGTCCTCAAGGCACAGCAACAGATCATGTTTTCAGGATTTCCTTTGTATTGCACAGGTGAAGCAATTATCACCTGAGCAATACTAAGGAAATCCTGAAAACATGATCTGTTGGTGTGCCTTGAGGACTGGAGTTGGGAAACCCTGCAGTAGCAGATGAGCCGCGTGTGTTTGGTCCTGACTTAAAGAAAGTGTTGTGTTTTTCCAGGTTTCCCACTATTTACTTTGCACCAGCTGGAAGTAAGCAAAATCCAAAGAGATATGAGGTGAGATGATCTTCTAAAATTGCAAAAGTAGCTATCTGGGAATCCCTGGTCATTTGCTATCGCTCAGTGGCATATAATAGTCCTGTAAGGCTATGGCAATAGTTTGTCAAGAGAAATCCAGGTTAGAAAACGCTTATTTTTTTTATTTTTTTGCGACCGTTTCGAAAACTGTTGCGATAGTCAGACTCTCCATATGAATAACAAAGTAGATTTTCAATTAAATTGAATAGAAACAGTATCTAAAGTCTGTTACACAAATTGTATGTGTGCACACGGCCTAAAACGGCCCATGCCCATCAGATCATATTAGCTGCACACCTAATGCACTCTGCTTGCTTTCGCCATCATAAATTGCTCTACTTGGATTATCGTAACATTATAGTAGTGAAATATGGATAAGCAGACATCACTTGTCTGCCAAGGAATTCACCTGTTACAATGCCAGCTCCTAATGTGTGTTGCTCTGATTGTAGGGTGGCAGAGAGGTGAGCGACTTCATCAGCTACTTGAAGAAGGAGGCTACAAATCCACCAAAAGTGAAAGATGATGAAAAGCCCAAAAAGAAGAAGAAAGAAGAATTATAAGTACGAATGTGTCAAAGCAGCCTTTCTGCAGGTTGGGGATGTCATCCTGACATTATTGGGAATTAATGGGAACACATTGTGGACACTGAAGTAACTTTCCTGAAGGGAACTTGTTGGTTGAAATAGAGATGATTTCTTAGATGCACTGCTGGAAAGATCCAAGGACCTGTGAATTTGTGGCTCGTCTACAGGGGCACCACTTTTCCATCTAGGTTGGGAGGGATGTGGTTGGGTGGGGGCTCTGAAATTTGGTATTTGTTTCATTAATTTTTTTTTTAATTTCTTTTGTACATTTGAAACTGATTCGACAATAAACACCCCCCACCTTAATTGTTGTCTTGACTAATCTATCCTGCTGTCTGAGAGACGCTCGCTGTCTATGGTAGTTTGAAATGTTTCTCCATTAAATGCGTCTTTGTGTTTGAATGCACAGCTGTGCTCTCAGTGAAAACACAACATATCCTTCTTTGCAGTTACTGTACTGGGGCAGGTCAAGGTTCCCTTGTTCACTTTGACAATAAATTAAAGGGGTTGTCCCAAACCAAGTACTTATTAGTTAAAAGATCTGGCATAAAAGTTCCACAATTTGGATGTAAAAAAAAAAAAAGTTCCTGTGCTAAGAATCTTATAAATGTGTACCGTGTAATGGCCGTGTCTGACCGTACAGGGACATGGTCTGATCATACCACAGCTCCTGGCCAAGGGAAGATGCAAAAGAGTATACAGACAGAATAGCAGGGGATTTCTGGTGCTTTCTGTTAAGTAAAGCATTTTCCTGCCCGTTTGCTTTCTTTTTGTGGTTCAGTCAGTGGGTGGTCCGACCGACCGACTTGTTCACATTTCTGCATGTCACGTGTTTTTAATCTATTTATTTTCCTTGCTTTTGCATGGTTTGAGAGACCCCACCCCTCTTGTGTGACATGCACATAAAGAGCCGTCTTAGGGTGTGCGCAGACACTGCGGAATCTGCTGCAGATTAATCCGCACAGATTTTGCAAAAACCGCAGATAAACCGCAGGTCAAAAGACCTGCGGATTATCTGCAGTTTTGCCTGCGGTTTGGTCCTGCGGATTCACCATCTCCACAATGGTGGAGATAGGAACCCGCTGTGGATTCCGCAGAAAGAATTGACATGTGAATTCTTTCTGCGGTTTCAAAACCGCAGCAAATCCGTGTGGATTTTTCCGCTACGTCTACACCGGTTTTTTTTTTTTGACCATTCATTTGAATGGTACTGTACACCGCAGCTAAAACTGCTGCGGGTCCGCAGCGGCCAAAACCGCTGCGGAAACGCAGCGGAATCCGCAGCGTGTGCACTTACCCTAACACCATGTGCCCATACTACGAAGTGCCTCCTAATCCTGTTCATTTAGACACTGTTCATATGTTCAGGTTTTAAATACATTAGATAGGGACTGCTCCATTAAGGGTTACCTTGACGAGGTGGATTGGTTTGGTATGTTTTTTTGCAAAAAAGTGTATATCGCCTAAATACCCTGTACTTGTCATCTTTTTACCAGCACTTTCTGATTATTGTCATATTTTTTTACTGCAGGGTATTTTTGCACATTTGTTGTTCTGTGCTTTCTTTTTGTGTTTCAGTCAGTGGGTGGTGTGAACACTGTCCGACCGACTTGTTCACATTTGTGCATGTCACATGTGTTTTTAATCCATTTTTTTTTTTCCTTGCTTTTGCATGGTTTGAGACATTCATTACACAGTACATAACAGGGGCACATTTATTATAAGATTATCTAAAATAAGGCTTTTTTTTGTCTTGTAAAACCTCCAATTGTGGAACTTAATTATATTCCAAGATCTGTCGACTAACCCCTACATGACATAAGCCATACATGTACAATGCAAGTCTGGAGTGACTGAGCTTGATGACCTGCCTATAGCAATCGCAGGATGCAGCGGAGCTCCACCTGCGATTATCAACCTGTTAAATGCCACTGTCAAGCTGAACAGCATTTAACAGGTGTTGGCATGGGGGCATGTCATTCCATGCGCCTGTTGAAGACCTCAGTGCTTGTCATTATATAGCTATCCTGAAACCCTTCCTGTGGCAGGCCTTCAGGGAAGACTGAATCAGTATCCCATGACAGCACCTTGAGAGACGGGATCTGCCCTTCAAGGACCGGAAATCTACAGACATAGGGACGGCACCTCTCCCACGCTTCAGTTGGCTTCCTGTCCTTGACGGGTGAACCTCTTCAGACCTACCTGTGAAGGCAGAAGACTTGTTTGGTTCCCAGGCCCAGCCAGTTGGTTCAGGCAGCGGGGGTCCCCTGTCTCGGCTGGTGCGGGGTTCCTGGAAGCGCCTCAGTGGGTCCAGGGTGAGCCACACGGTAGTGAGCGGAGCAGTGTCTGGGGAGAATTACCAGCTCTGGATAGATGGTGCCTGAAGGCAGGTGAATATGTCCCTGGAGCTTGCCGGTGGTGTCTCCTGTGGTGTACACGCTGGGGCGTCTGGTGGGCGCTGATGACGTGGTGGCAGGTCCTGGAGACTCGTCGAGTGGGGCTTGGGTGTTACGTTGGCAAAGTGCATGGTGTGGGCCTGCAGGGGGGTGGGGTGCTCTGGGGAGGAGATCTCTGAAATAGTACCAATGACCAGGTGACCTGCTGACCTGGATATCTGGAGGTACTGGATGGGGTTGTGCTTAGCATTTAAAAAGGGCACCTGCACAGAACTCCTTGCATCTGGGCCTGATCCTGTTCTGAAAGGATGGCATCATGCAAGCAGCAGGAACAGGTAAATCAGCAACAGCAGGAGCTCGGTCAGATGCCTCGAGCATCCCAGCAATGACCCCATGACAGTGCAAGAAGTGGTCGTGTAAGTGAGTCTGGATTCTGCGGCGAGCTCCAGCAGAGTGAACGATTCAGCAGCCTTCAGGGAAGATCCTTCAACTGAGATGTGTCCCCCTCGTAATCCGGTACCTATTCAATTGATTTGCACTGGTTAGTGATCTTTGTGAAAGTTCACTCGGTGATGTAGTCTTCCCATTTTTCTCCTGGTCCTGCCAGGGAAAGACGTGTGCAGGGAAATCAAGACATGAGTGTGCATTTTGCAGGTCCCACATGCTGGAATCCTATCTAAAGAGGTTGTGTCAGTCATGTATTCAGCAGACAGTAGCAGAGGAGACACCCAGTCTAAAGGTACTGTCACACTTAGCGATGTACCAGCGATATGACGCGGTCAGGATCGCTGGTACATCGCTAAGTGGTCGCTAGTGAGCTGCCACACAGGCAGATTTCACCAGCGACATAGCATGGGTCGGGGGTCGCTACTTACCTGTCAGACGAGGCAATCCTGACGCCCGCCCGCGTCGCTCGTCGTCACAGCAGGAAGCTGACGAAGAGAAACGGCCCAGGACGTTCTCGTGCGATCAGCGATAACCAGCGGGGGAGCGGTCAGAGGTAAGCATCATACATGGCGATATCGCTTAGTGTGACAGGCCCTTTACTCTGCAGAACAAGAGGTCCTGGAGCTGTTGCGTAAGGCTGTCCTGTTGGAGGTTCCCTTGCCTGAAAGGGGTAAAGGGTTTTATTTCCCCCTCTTTCTGATTCGGAAGCCAGACAGCTCCTTTAGAACTATTAAAAACTTAAGCTCTAAATCAGTTCTTGAAAATGGAATCAATTCAACAATAAAGCTAATCTTTAAAAACTTTCATGGCAGTGTTAGGGCCCCGTCACACATAGCGACTCGCCAGCGATCCCTACAACGATATCAACGTGTCAAGATCGCTGGTGAGCTGTCAAACAGGCAGCTTCACCAGCGACGCCTGGTGTCACTGTGTACTTTAGTTACCAGCGCGCTGATGCAGGGAGCTAGTAACTAGGGTACATATCGGGTTTCTAAGGGACGTGCGTCACTTAGAAATCCGATGTGTACCTTAGTTACCATGGTAACTAAGGTACTCAAGAGTGTTTCTAAGCACAGCGCCGTGCTTAGAAACCCTGTGTTTACCTTGGTTACCAGCTGATCGCTGGTCTCCCGCCTGTCACACGCAGCAATGCGTGCTGGCCAGCGGGAGACCAGCGACCAAAAAAATGTCCAGGGCTTTCCTACAGCAATCCCGGCGGGGGGGGCTGATCACTGTCACACACAGCGATCTCACTGGTGAGATCGCTGTCACGTCACAAAACTTGTGACTCAGCAGCGATCTCGCTAGCGAGATCGCTATGTGTGACGGGGCCCTAAGATCTTAAGTTCTTTGTTTACTATAGGGGAGCTCCACAGGGTACAACCCCTAATAGTCCAAGTTGGTTTTCCAAGGAGTATTTCATTACTCTGGTATCTGAGATTTTTTTTTTATCTAATTCCCGTGAAGTGCCTGCAGGGTTAAACTTCTGGAATGTGGTTTTGAGCACTTTGAGGGGTGCAGTTTTTACAATGGTGTCACTTTTTGGCATTTCCTCTTAAAGTCACTTCAAATGTGAGGTGGTCCCTAAAAAAAAAAAAAAATGGTTTGTTTTTTTTTTTTTGTTTTTTTAGAAAAATGAGAAATCACTGTTCAACTTTTAACAATTAACTTCCTAACAAAAAATGTTTCAGAAATTGTGCTGATGTAAAGTAGACATGTGGGAGCGATTTAACCGTTTTCTGTGACATATCTCCTTGATTTAAGGGCGTAAGAATTAAAAGTTTGAAAATTGCAAAATTTTCACCAAACTTCTGTTTTTGTTTTTTTTTCACAAATAAATGCAAGCTACCACTATCATGAAGTACAATATGTCACAAGAAAACAATGTCAGAATCACCGGGATCCATGGAAGCGTTTGAGTTATTACCTCAAAGTGACTCTGGTCAGAATTGTAAAAATTTGCCTGGTCATTAACGTGCAAACCACCTTGGGAGGATAAAGAGATTAATGGGTCTCTGAAAATGGCAATCGAACAACCACTTTAATATATTTAAATAAATCGTCAATCTGGGACTGCCCACTCCATTTTATTAATTTAAAAGATGAACCCTAGACTGTTTTTAAGTACTCTTTAACTCATACAGTGAAAATCTTAAAGGTGGGAAACATTTTGTGTTTGCAAAAGGTGTTTTTTTTTTTTTTTTTTTTTTTTTTTTTTAAATGTATATACCGTGCCTTGCGAAAGTATTCGGCACCCTGAAACTTGTCAACCTTTTCCCATATATCATGCTTCAAACATAAAGATACCAAATATAAATTTTTTTGGTGAATCAATATGGGACACAATTGTGAAGTTGAATGAAATTTTGTGGAAAGTCAAAAATTGAAAAGTGGGGCGTGCAATATTATTCGGCCCCTCTTATTTTCAGTGCAGCAAACTCACTCCAGAAGTTCACTGTGGATATCTGAATGATCCAATGTTGTCTTAAATGACTAATGATGATAAATATAATCCACCTGTGTGTAATCAAGTCTCCGTATAAATGCACCTGCTCTGTGATAGGCTCAGGGTTCTGTTTGATGCACAGAGAGCATCATGAAGACCAAGGAACACAACAGGCAGGTCAGTGATACTGTTGTGGAGAAGTT
Organism: Dendrobates tinctorius; assembly: GCF_039654945.1. Classification (NCBI taxonomy): domain Eukaryota; kingdom Metazoa; phylum Chordata; class Amphibia; order Anura; family Dendrobatidae; genus Dendrobates; species Dendrobates tinctorius. The sequence continues at coordinate 38,422,600 of NW_027361690.1, forward strand.
TAAAGCCGGATTTGGATACGAAATGATTTCCAAAACTTTAAACATCCCAAGGAGCACTGTGCAAGCGATCATATTGAAATGGAAGGAGTATCATACCACTGCAAATCTACCAAGACCCGGCCGTCCCTCTAAACTTTCATCTCAAACAAGGAGAAGACTGATCAGAGATGCAGCCAAGAGGCCCATGATCTCTCTGGATGAACTGCAGAGATCTACAGCTGAGGTGGGACAGTCTGTTCATAGGACAACAATCAGTCGTACACTGCACAAATCTGGCCTTTCTGGAAGAGTGGCAAGAAGAAATCCATTTCTTAAAGATATCCATAAAGTGTTGTTTAAAGTTTGCAATAAGCCACCTGGAAGACACATCAAAGATGTGGAAGAAGGTGCTCTGGTCTGATGAAACCAAAATCGAACTTTTTGGCAACAATGCCAAACGATATGTTTGGCGTAAAGGCAACACAGCTCATCACCCTGAACACACCATCCCCCCTGTCAAACATGGTGGTGGCAGCATCATGGTTTTGGCCTGCTTTTCTTCAGGGACAAGGAAGATGGTTAAAATTGATGGGAAGATGGATGGAGCCAAATACAGGACCAGTCTTGAAGAAAACCTGTTGGCGTCGGCAAAAGACCTGAGACTGGGACGGAGATTTGACTTCCAACAAGACACTGATCCCAAACATAAAGCAAAATCTACAATGGAATGGTTCACAAATAAACGTATCCAGGTGTTAGAATGGCCAAGTCAAAGTCCAGACCTGAATCCAATCGAGAATCTGTGGAAAGAGCTGAAAACTGCTGTTCACAAACGATCTCCATTAAACCTCACTGAGCTCGAGCTGTTTGCCAAGGAAGAATGGGCAAGAATTTCAGTCTCTCAATGTACAAAACTGATAGAGACATACCCCAAGCGACTTGCAGCTATAATCGCAGCAAAAGTTGGCGCAACAAAGTATTAAGTTAAAGGGGCCGAATAATATTGCACGCCCCACTTTTCAGTTTTTGAATTTCCACAAAAAATTTAAATAACCAATAAATTTCGTTAAACTTCACAATTGTGTCCCACTTGTTGATTCTTCACCAAAAATTTACATTTTGTACCTTTATGTTTGAAGCATGATATGTGGGAAAAGATTGAAAAGTTCCAGGGAGCCGAATACTTTCGCAAGGTACTGTGTGTGTATATATATATATATATATATATATATATATATATATATATATATATATATATATATATATATATATAATATACACACACACACTGGTTCTATACTGCTGTTTAATTGTTTCTGAAATATGGCTCGGCTCCTTTATCCTGTCCTTTGTGCCTACATAGAGGTCTATCTGCCTCTGTTTCGCTGGTGTGCCATGTTTTTAGGCATGCACAAAAGCAGTCTATGCACTTTAAAAAAAAATCCCACAAAAAGCAAATCCCCCAGGTCATCTGTCAATGAAAACCAATCGGGTGGATGAAGGATCCACAGTCCTAGTAGGACAAAGGCTCTGTAAGAATCACCTTGCATTACCCTATGAGCAGTAACCATTCACATGTATCTCAATGGTGTAGTGAGAAGAACCTACTTGCATTGTTCCCAACGTTTTGTGGAGACCTCCACCCCATCATTTATTTGGGCAGTTATCTGGCATATTTGCAATTTTCACTCTACAATACCAACTCTGCTTATTTCTTGAGAACACGTTGAGGCAAAATAGTCACTACACCCATAGATGAGTTGCCAGAGAGGTTGTAATTTCCAAAATGAGGTCACTTTTGTTTGGAGCTTCTGCATTGTGTCACCTGTTTTGGACCCTGCAAATGGTGATCAAGGAAAATAGTGCTCCTTTCATAATGTAACAGCAGTTTCTGACCACAGATGGGGCATTGTTGCATTTAGGAGAAACTAAGAAATTGTGGGGTCCATTTTTTTTTTTTCAATTTAACCCCTGTGAAAATAATCTCTAAACCCCGCCCACACCACTGGCAGCTTTCTGCCTATGCACAGTGTACACAGAAAGCTGCCAATCAGTGATGGGGTTATACAGAGCTCTTGAATATGGAGGACTACTACATGGCTGCAGATTTTATAAACTACAGTAAGCAGCCCAGTAAACAACGCATTGCTGGAATCAGGATCTCTGTCTATACATCATGCTGCTCTCGGATTAGGTGTCCAAAAATCTGGGGACCGATTCCTATTAATGTAAAATGTCACAACCGCAACAAAGTGAAGACAAATTATATGATCAAGAAAGACTTTAATCATAGACCCCAGGTCAGTATAAAGAACAATGATTTCACAAAACATAGTAACTCATAATGCGATTAATTGTACGAAATCTAGGCCTATTCGGGGAGTCCAAGGCCGATGGGCAAGATTGTCTGGTTTGGCAGAAAACCCCTGTCACGAGTTAATGTGTGACTACCATGAACCCCACTGATGAATTAAACTGGCGTTATCCATTTTTAAAGGATAAACTGCATTAGAGAATTTTAGGCGGGGGTACGTGGCGACACAGGACGCTCGGCACAAAGATCTCTGTGCTGCCGCTACAACATGATGCAGGTGAATGTGGTCACATTGCGTCCCCCGGCGTACCACAAGTCACAGAAAACCTGTAGTTCTGTGGCCCCTTAGAGGTACCAGCTGGTGCCACACAGGCGACGCTGGAGATGAATTCCTCCATGTTTCTGGAATAGACCTCTTCTTCACGGCTCAGTCGTCTTCCCCGGTAGATCATTACACCGCACAGCAGTACATGATTTCTACATTTTTACAGATACCAAGTTTTTCTGATTCACACTTTATCTTTCCAGGATAACAAAAAAAAAGCTACAATCTGTGATTTGTACATGACGTCACCTGTCGTCTATAAGGCAGTCGTTGGGTCACTGGTGGAGCGCCGAGGCGTCTTTTACTACAGTATGCACCATAAAGTAGTCTGATGGCACTTTTTTTTTTTCGATTCCATAAGTCGCTTGGTTTGATGAGAAGCCTCCCTCTTGGTCAGACCCCACTGTGCTGATGGACGGCCCGCCGTCTTGTGGCCCCAATAAATGTCTTTTGGAGTCAGGTCTGCCTATGTCGGCGTATTCTTCTCATATTCCAGAATCTGATGCTTAATGTGAGAGAGTTTGTGGTGCAAGTATTCACAGCGGCTCTTCTCTTGCCTGTAGCCGGGATAAGTCTAGGAGAGGAGACACAAACATCAGCCTTATAGACATAAAAAAATGAAACAAATCCTATAAATATCATTTCGCACCAATCACATTTTAATCCATAGGATGGGAATTATTTAAGGGACGTCAACACCATTACTGTACAGATCATATCATATCCACAATATCTGCAACTAATACACCAAAAGATCCAGAAATGTTATATGAACTGCTGGTCACATTCTGTCCCTCTCCCCCGTAGCCTGATCTTCTCCATGCAGGACAAATCTGACCACCTGGTGGCGCCATACAATGGAAGAGCATGTATGTTATAGATCTACAATAGATGGTGGTTGTTTTTTAATGGCATGTTTTTTGCAAAAAATTTTGGATCTTATGATCGATACAGTAAACCTGATACATAATGGTGAGAAAACCATAGCGGCATTGATTGCACAAACTGTTTTTTCTGCTTCTCATGTTATGGTTTTTTATGTAGTTTCGAAGCCAAAAGTGGAAATTAAAAGAAAAAAGTCTGAGGCCCCAATTCATCATTGCTGCTTCTCCAGTTTTCTAGAGTAATTAGCTCTTTTTCTAGTGGCTTTAGCATTTGTGCCTTAATTTCTATAAGATTTGGGCCATTTTTTAAGTTTTCTTTCTTTTTTAACCCCTTCACAAAGTGCCCATTTTTTTTTCCAAATTTTTCCATCAGTATGACCATATGAGGGCTCGTTTACCCTGCATCAGTGCGCTGGTAACTAACATACACATCGGGTATCTAAGGGACGCCCGTCCCTTGGATACCCGATGCATACATTAGTTACCAGCAGATCGCTGGTCTCCCGCCTGTCACACGCAGCGATGCGTGCTGGCCAGCGGGAGACCAGCGACCAAAGAAAAGTCTAGAGGTTTCCCAGAGCGATCAGCGATACCGGCAGGGGGGCCGGTCGCTGATCGCTGTCACACACAGTGATCTCGCTGGTGAGATCGCTGTTGCGTCACAAAACTTGTGACTCAGCAGCGATCTCGCTACCGAGATCGCTATGTGTGATGGGGCCTTAAGCTGACGTTTTAACTGATACCATCTTGGAGTAGATATGGTTTTATAATTCCTTAGTGCATTTTATTACAATGTTGCAGAGGTAAAAAAAAAACGTAATTCTGGCGTTTTGATTTTTTTTTCTCCTTTTGTAGCTCGGACTTTTATAAAAGGCAGCGATACCAAATATGTGTATGTTTTAATTTTTTCTTTATTACTTTATTTTTAAATGTGGCAAAAGGGGGTGATTTGAACTTTTTATATATTTTTTTTATTTTTCGTCTGTTAGTCCCCTTAGGGGACTTGAAGCTGCGATCGTCTGATGGCTTGTGTTGCGTATAGCTAAAATGATGGATAAACCATGGATTTGCAACTTTTTTGTGCTAAATGAAGATTTGTGTGCACCATTTTGAATAACTTGGTGCAAAAAGTATCAGCAAATGTCACAAGCCAAAAAAAAGAAAATTGACTCCATTAAATTGCAAGTGGTGAATTGGAGGCTTAGGCTATGTGCACACGCTGTGGATTCTGCTGCGGATCCGCAGCAGAATTAGCTGCGGTGTACAGTACCATTATATCCTATTGAAAATGGAAACCGCTGTGCACATGCTGGAATTTTCCGCGTGGTTTTTGCTGCGGTTTCCAATCCGCAGAAAGAATTGACATGTCATTCTTTTCTGCGGATTCCGCTGCGGTTTACCATCTCCTCCATTGTAGAGATGATAAACAGCAGGGCAAAACCGCAGACTAATCCGCATATAAGCCGCGCGGAAAAATCTGCAGACCAATCCGCAGCGTGTGCACATAGCCTTATTCTTTTCGTTACAGATATCTTCCGTTTCTGATTCTTAGGCCGGGGTCACACTGGCGATTAAATTGGACGAATGCAATGCGATAAAAAATCGCATTGCATTCGTCCCAATGTTATTCTATGGGGCAGCTCCCATCATCCGATTTTTGATCAGATCCGATCCTCTGACCGAGACAATCGCAGCATGCTGCGATTGTCACCGATTTTCGGATTGGATTTGACAATACAAGTCTATGGAGGCGAGAAAAAATGGGACTAAAAACGGACCCGATGTGTGACTTGCGATAAAATCGCACCCGATGTCCTTTAGCAAAAGCCGGCAATTCTTCCAATACAGTAAAATCACAGAGACCGGTTAAATAAAGAATGAATAGATCTAGACACATATATATATATATATATATATATATATATATATATATATATTTCATACATGTCATAGAGACACATTAATATATATATTACAAATTCATGCAGTTCTTCATAGCAGAATAGCCGCAGAAACATTTGCCGGCTTTTTTATAATTATTCTCCTGCCCGACATGAAATGACACATGGTTTACATATAGTTAACCATTTCATTTCATGTTTTTTTGTTATGTCTATCACAATTAATTAGATGAGGTTTGTGGGTAAAATTTTGGACTTGTAGGGGTTAATTTAAGGGGTTAATTTGTTGTATGAAATTACGGGGACTCCCTGCAGCCTCAGTGACGTCAGCAGGAGTCCCTGTAATTTAATACAACAAATTAACCCCTTAAATTAACCCCTACAAGTCCAAAATTTTACCCACAAACCTCATCTAATTAATTGTGATAGACATAACAAAAAAAACATGAAATGAAATGGTTAACTATATGTAAACCATGTGTCATTTCATGTCGGGCAGGAGAATAAATATCCAAAAGCCGGCAAATGTTTCTGCGGCTATTCTGCTATGATGAACTGTATGAATTTGTAATATATATATTAATGTGTCTCTGTGACATGTATAACATATATATATATATATATGTCTAGATCTATTCATTCTCTGTGTGGGGAAACCTGTCATTGGGCTCCATTATATGTCCATTTAGCTACCCTGCGAGAAAATCTCGCCAGACGGATGTCAAACGGATCCTTACATGCGATTAAAATCGCATCAATGAAGAAAAATCGCATCAAAAACGGATCAATGGTTAAGATACCTTTGTGCGATTTCGTACCGTTAAAATCGGACCTTTTTTTAATCGTTGTTTGTGACTCCAGCCTTATGTGAAAAACTGCATAAAAAAATCCCAGAACATGCCATCCCAACCTAACGCACTGCACTGGGGCAATGTCCTAGCGCTCTATGAATGGTATACGTAACGTACCTTCTTGAACTTCTTATATTCTGACAGAATCTTATTTTCAACCATCTGAAAGTAAAAACAAATGACATTTTTCGAGCGTTTTTCTATGAACAGATATACACACAGATAAAGGAAGCTGCGTATGTAATAATACATCCCTCCTATACATTTAACCAATGTAAAAACGGAACATCTTGGCATTTTGCGTTTTTTTGCATTTTGTTTTTCACTCCCCTTATTCCCAGAGCCATAACTTTTTTATTTTTCCATCAATATGGCCATATGAGGGCTTGTTTTTTGCGGGACGAGTTGTACTTTTGAACGGCACCATTGATTTTACCATATCGCCTACTGGAAAATGATTAAAAAAAATTCCAAGTGCGTTGAAATTGCAAAAAAAAGTGCAGTCCCACAATAGTTTTTTTTTTTTTTCCCATGTTCACGAAATGCTAAAGCTGACCTGCCATTATGATTCTCCAGGTCATTACGAGTTCACAGACACCAAACATGTCTAGGTTCTTTTTTATTTAAGTGGTTAAGTGAGGGCTTATTTTTTATGCGCCGAGCTGACATTTTTAAGGATACCGCTTTGTTGAAGATGCGATGTTTTGATCGCCCGTTATTGTATTTTAGTGCAATGTTGCGGTGAGGAAGAAAAAGGAATTCTGGGGTTTTGATTTTTTTTCTCGTTACACCGTTTATCGATCAGATTAATAATTTTTATATTTTGATAAATTGGGCAATTCTGAACTTGGCGATGCCAAATATGTGCATCTTTTATTGTTTTATTTTGAATGGAGCAAATGGGGGGTGATTTAAAGCTCTATATTTTTTTAAATTTTTAAAATATTTTGAAAAACATTTTTTTTTCTTTCCACTCGCTTCAATAGTCTCCATGAGAGACTAGAAGCTGTGATATCTGATCACTCATGCTGCACATATCTTGGCTTCAGCCCTGTTATGTGTTGCAAAAATCATCATCCGCTATAAAAGCCAGAACAGGGCGGCGCTCATAGCAGATCTGCAATGACAAGGCCGGGGTTCTCCTGCAGATCCCAGGTTGTCATGCCCAATCATGTGACAGAGGCACAGATGGGCGGCGTTTGTGACACACTTCCTTTGGGCGTATTTTAAATGCCGCTGTCAGAGATTCCCAGCAAAACCTAGGGCACAGGACAGCTGATCAAATCATCCGTCATGTGCCTGAAAAGAAGAGGGCTCAGCACTGAAGCCCACATCAAAGACCTATGACGTACCTATATGTCATAGGTTGTAAAGGGGTTAATTGAAATGCAAGTACAAAATATTCAGTCCCTTTCATCAAGTAATATAAGGGACATTTGTGTTTCTTACATAAATTGCTGTAAAATGAATCTGTTACTAGGCTTTGCTACCTAATCTGAGAGCAGCATGATATGTAGACAGAGATCCTGATTCCTGCAATGTGTCACTTACTGAGCTGCTTAGTGTAGTTTTGATAAAATCACTGATTTATCAGCAGGAGATCATCACTAGTGAACCTGCTGAAAGGTAGTCAAGCATATTTATGAGCAGTGGATAACCCCGCCCCCATCACTGATTGGCAGCTTCCTGTGTACACTGTACATGGGCATAAAGCAGCCAATCAGTGGTGTGGGTGGAGTTACACATAGCTCAGCATACAGAGAACTGGGAGATCTGCAGAAAATAAAACATTGATTTAATTAAAATGAACGTAGGCAGCCCAGTAAGCGACACATCACTGGAATCAGTATCTCTACCCGTACATTATATTGCACTCAGATGGGGTAACAAAAAATGGGTGACAGATTACCTTTAACAATCTGGCAATACTGTACACATTAGAGAAAAGCTGGCCATACCCACTTCGTTTGGTGGGACTGACGGATCATCTGATGGGCATTGTAGCCTCACAATTCTCCCCTGACACATGATGACTGGCGAAAGATTTAATGGTTATGCTTGTCTGCTATCTTCAGCTTCCTGCTTACCATAGGCGGTGCATCCAGCACTGGCGGAGCACAGTGGCACTGAAGCAGGCCAGATTTAGCAATTTGGCAAGCTTTAGACCAGCGCTTCTTAACTCTATTGCAAAGAACTTGCAGATGTGTGCATCTTGCTTAGGAAACCGGCCCAGCTGGCTGTCAGTCATTGCCGGCATGTGCTTACAGTCATCACTCACAATATACTGAGCAGTAACTGTGATCACACCTGCATAACTGAAAGCCGGCGACCCCCGATAGAAAAAAAGTTCACTTTTTCCCAGGTGCTGCACTTTCAGACCCCTGCCAATCAGCAATAATATGGACAGGAGATATATGTTCTTTGTGGGTTGATTAGTTTTCTGTGTCCATGACAAGTAAATGAAAAACCATTTTTTGGGGTGTTATGTTACATTTTAATAACTCCATCATATAGGGTGATACTGGCGGTCTCTATAGATAATCAATCCATATGGCGCTAATCTGACCACATTAAGGGTTATATTCGATTCTTACCTTGTGCTCTACTGTTCCTTGCTGATACTTCTTCATTTTGGAGCCAAGCCGCATAAACCTCTCCAGCACTTTCCCAATCTTGGCATGCAGCTCGAGATATTCAGTGTAATCAGAGGCAAAGTCGTCTTCATACAATTTCCGCTGGTCTTCAGATGTTATTGTGGTGTATTTACTAAAGGGTACAAAAGAGAGGAAATTTAGCCTATAGTTACTAATCAACGTTTTTATATTAATGCGTTGATTTTATTTTGTTCTTCTGTTTTATGAACAATTTCTCATGATTTTCTATACATAAGCCACATGAAGGGAAATACTAGTATGTGTTACCCTACCTATCCACTAGGTGGCAACAGTGTCATGAAATCCCCAAACTAGGCGCTGCTGTATACGCTGGGGGAGGTCTTGTCAATCAACACTTTGGCGGTGAGTAGGAAGCAATATCCAATTATATGGTATTACACATATTCTGAAATACCAATTTCTGAAACTTCAAGCCTGCAGCTGTATTTGTTTTATTAACGGAGCTGATTTGGCACACAACATGGAAGCGGGCTGGCTGAGCATACTCTGAAATCAAACTAACACATGTCAAGACTAATAAAAGAATGTAAAAATACACATTTAAGGGGAGAATACAAATACAACATTCACTGGACAAATGTTTATTGTTGAAGAAACTCAACTCATACAAGTTTGGACTATACTATTCCATTATACGTGAGCTGCTGGCAGAAATAGGTTATTTATGGCAGGAAATCTTTTGCTTAATATACAGCACTGGACAAATGCCTTATGCAGGTGAACAAAAATGCTGCAAAGTAAGGATGCTGTAAAAATTGAAGTGTTAATAGTATATATTCATTGAATCTGTAACTAGGTTTTTGCTAACCCATCTGACAGCAGCATGATATGGGAGAGACCCTGATTCCAGCGATGTATCACTTACTGGGCTGCTCGGTGTAATTTTGATAAAATCACTGATCTATCTGCTGCAGATCTACCAGTTCTGTGAATGCTGAGCTCTGTATAACCCCACTCACACCACTAATTGGCAGCTTCCTGTGTGTGTACACTGTGCATAGGCAGAAAGCTGATAATCAGTGGTTAGAATGGGGTTATACAGAGATCATGCATTTGAAGGATGACATTGCAGCAGGTTCAATAGGTCACTGTTGCCTACATACACTCATTATTGTGCCACTCTCCGGTCCTTTAGCTAACAAACTGACTTCTGTTACAACCAAATATTTCACACTTTTGCTGATCAATACAGATCACCGGCTGCCATTTTTCTGCACCTCAGTTCCTATGCTTTTGTGCATAGATGAGTCAGTTGGCCTCATTTCCATGTCAAAGGTATGACTTTTTGATGCATTTCTAAATGAAGACGCCTTCGTTCCAGACTTCTCTGTACAGTACATGGGTGGAATCGTGTCCCAGTGGCTGCTGCCTGTTCTGAGCTGATGGCACTGCTGCACATCTTCCAATTTTGATAGGAAGTAAGCATGGTTTGTTTTTCATCTGCTGCACTAAGTTTTTTTTGTCGATCACTGCATCTATAGCCCTCAACATTGCACACTTATTGATGTCCTCAGTGCTGAGAAATACAGGCATATTTTCCATTATGCAGTGTCATCAGGGAGGCATGGTTCCAACTAATTCTGCAGCAGGACAATGACCCCAAAAATACAGCCAATATAATGGAAAAACTATTTTCGGCATAAAGAACAAGAAGTCCTGAAAGTGATAATCTGGCCCCCATAGATCCCAGATCTCAACATCATTGAGTCTGTCTGGGATTACATACAGAAGAATTTGCAAAAGATGGTTGGAATAACCTTCCTGCCCATTTCTTTAAAAAACTGTTTATAAGTGTACCTAGAAAAATATATGCTTAAATGCTGTTTTGAAGACACAAACCTTGATTCCAATGTTGTATCTAACTTACTGGGCTGTTTAGTTTAATTTTTATAAAATCAGTGTTTTATCAGCAGGAGATTATCACTAGAACTACTTGGCCTGCTGTCAGGTAGTCCAACCTCGACACCTACCACTGATTGTATTAGGTATATAAGCAGTAAGCAACAAATCAGTGGTGGGGGCATAGTTGTACAACCTGGCCTTAAGCCAAGCAATCCTCTAGTGATAATCTCCTGCTGATAAAACACTGATTTTAGAAAAATTACACTAAGCAGCCCAGTAAGGGATACATAGTTGGAATTAGGGACTATACCCCTCCATTGAGCTGCTCTCAGATTAGGTAGCAAAAACCTGGTGACACATTTCATTTAAAGCTGACCAGAAGCATCAAGATCACCCTGCCTTGATCCCACAGGCGTTCCCATGTATTATGCTATCTGAGCGCATGTCACAAAGGTGTATGCATGAAAATTATATTTACAATATTTACAATAATACAAACTATTTTGTCCATCAAATATACTTTGCATTGTGGTACCAGGGCCGGCCCGAACGTATAGGCGAACTAGGCGGCCGCCTAGGGCGCCGACCCAAAGGGGGCGCCAGAGAAAAAGTAGAAAAAATAATAAAAAATCTTTTCAAAAGGCAAAAAGTTTTAGGGATGGAAAGAAAAGTGTACATATTTAAGGGCAAATATGACGCAAGAGAGGTTGGTTGGGTTGGCAACAATTTCGATAGAATCTGAAGTTGCAAAACAAATTAATCTCGGTGACTTAGTGTCATCCTTTTAAAAAAAAAAAAGGCAAGGAAACAAAAATTTTAATTACCTATGGTCGTTTTTGTTTTGTGTTATTGATTACTTTGTATATATTTGTCCTATACAACTTCTCAGAAGATTAAAGAGTTAGGAGAGAGTTAATTAATCACTGCTGTTGTGGTTTATTTTGCTCCTAAATTTATATCCCAAGTTTTCATCTACTGCCAAGAATAGTAGGGGCGCAACAAAATAGTTTCGCCGAGGGCACCGTAATCTCTCGGGCCGGCCCTGTGTGGAACATGTAGGTGGGCAGTGTTGGACTTCACAACATTGGCCCCACCAGAAGACTTGACTCTGAGGGCCCAACTTTCATCTATACAAAAACAATTTGTTATCATTAAAGCGTAATTTCGGGCCATGGCTAATCTTCATCAGGCAATGTATTTTACAGTATTGCCATAAGATACACAATGGTAGGATTCGCCTCTGCTTGACTGTTTAATTGTCACACGTGATCGATCATATGAGGTTTTCAAACATTTGTTCACAAGCCGACAAGCTAATCTTTCTGCTTCTCTGATTGTTAAAGCATTGAGAGGGATAGGATGAGAAGTTAGTCGGCACATGTCCGCAAGTATGCAAGGTGCATATGAGCGATCGCATGATGACTGATCAAACTGGCAGGTAGAGAGGAAGCCTAATTATTATTATTATTTATTATTATAGCGCCATTTATTCCATTGCGCTTTACATGTGAGGAGGGGTACACATAATAACAAACAACTACTAGTTATGACAGGTACAGGAGGACCCTGCCCCCGAGGACTCACAATCTAATAGTGGGTATATTACACATGGTTAGGATCCACCTTGATACAGTACCGAATATTAGCCCTGGAAAACCCCTTTAACGATATAATAGTATAACTCCATAAATGTTTACATCCCGCCACCGTCATAGGCTATTACAGCTGATCGGCAGGAATTCTGGGTGTTAGTGCCCCGTCACACATAGCGACTCACCAGCGATCCTGACAACGATATCAACGTGTCAGGATCGCTGGTGAGTCGCTACATGATCGCTGGTGAGCTGTCAAACAGACAGCTTCACCAGCGATCAGCACAGCAACGCCGAGCGCGCGGCGTCGCTGTGTTCGTTAGTTACCAGCGCGCTGATGCAGGGAGCTGGTAACTAAGGTACACATCGGGTATCCAAGGGACGTGCTTCACTTAGAAACCCGATGTGTACCTTGGTTACCAGCTCCCTGCATCAGCGCGCTGGTAACTACGGTACACAGAGGGTTTCTAAGCACAGCGCCGTGCTTAGAAACCCTGCGTTTACCTTAGTCACCAGCTGATCGCTGGTCTCCCGCCTGTCACACGCAGTGATGCGTGCTGGTCAGCGGGAGACCAGCGAGCAAAAAAATGTCCAGGGCTTTCCAATAGCGATAAGCGATACCGGCAGGGGGGCCGGTCGCTGATCGCTGTCACACACAGCGATCTCACTGGTGAGATCGCTGTTACATCACAAAACTTGATCGCTTACACCCTAACAGATCTGATATCAATGATCTATCCAAGCTTTAAGTCATCATTTGCCAAGAGAAGCCTGTTTATGTTTTCACCTACTACGATAACCCTTTCATGGCTCCCTTTGAGTGTGATGCCCCTCAAAATGGCCCACCCTCATACAGTATGATACTCCCACATTGAATTCCCTTACACAAGTACGGTATGAGGACCCCAGGAAAGTTCGATGCCCTACTAACACATTTCCCCACAGCACTTCTAAACACACAATGATGACCTCCACAGCTCCCCTATACTCATTATGGTGTTCCATACAGCTCCCTATACACAGTATGATGGCCCCTACAGCACCCTGTATACTATATGATGTCTCCCATATCCACTCTATACACAGTATGATGTTTCTCACAGTTACCTACACACAGTATGTGGCCCCCATATGGCTTCCCCATATACAATATGGAGCCCCAACAGCTCCTTATATACAATTATGGGGCCCCACCATTCCCTTATTTATAGTAAGGAGCCCACCACAAGTAATGACCGATAAAATGATAATAATAAAATGACTCCTAGCCTCTTTCTGCTCTTGTGATTTTATCGCGCCTGTGGTGTAGATGCAAAGGCTGAATGGTGGTAGAGATAGTCATTAATAATCTCCTCCACCATTTTATTCTATGGTATCACCATCCATAGGATACACAGTATGATGGTCCCTCCAGAAATCTAGACGCCGGCTGGTGGTATGGGGTCCAATGTCATTCAGCACTGGATTTCCCCTGACTCACAGGCACCATAGCAGCCACAAGGTCTGCCACTGTGGACGCCCATGAAGGAGAAGTCTGGGCCCAGGAGAAGATTCTCCGGTTCTCCAGTGGGCCAGTCCCACGCTGCAGTTGGGTCATGAAAAACAGACCCATTTCCCTTGTGTTGTTTAGGGCCTGAAATGCATTATCCAGCACATTCATTGAATTTGTCTTACAATAAAATTGTCCATGTTTCTCATAGCAAGCCAATAGAGCTCAGCTTTCATTTTACCCAACTGAATGTTTTATTTCCATTTTTCTGCTCCTCTGACGGCTCAGAATAGAAGTGAAAACGCTAGTGTGAATCGATCGTATTCTTCCCTGCCAGGGATATAGTACGCTGTGGACGGCAGTAGTGTTGTGTGTGAGTGTCCAACCTGCCTTTCGATCCAACAGAACAGTGTGATAGCAGAGGCCTATGTACACACAGGATCTTACAGAAAAACACTAAATTACATGGCTAAGAAGCCTAAGGAAATTGATGAGAAAATTATGCCAGCAGCCACAGGACAACATATTCATGTGTACTAATATTGCTTCATATGAAGCCATACTGAGTATTAGATTTGAGGGGGATGGACAGCAAGTGGTGGATTACTGGATATGATCTTAAGTGGCCATTTCAGCAAGGCTTCAAGCCTCCCCTGTAGGCTGGTGTCACACTTGCGAGAAACTCGCACGAGTCTCGCGTCTCAATACCCGTCACTGCCACCGGCTCTCGGACCGGAACGCTCAGCTGCATAGAAATACATGCAGCCGCACATTCCGGTCCCGACTGCCGGCAGCAGTGCCGGGTATTGAGACTCGTGCGAGTTTCTCGCAAGTGTGACTCCGGCCGTAATGTGTAAGTATGTAATTCTTCTATTATTCTGTGCAAAACACATCAGTCAAATTGCTGTTTTCATGGCCCACCTCTACATCTTTTTTCCACTGACCCAAATCTCTTTATAAATCAGTCCCTCTGACTGCACAGGTATACCCTTACTATGGAGAGTACATAAAATACCGCCCATCAAAATAGCAGTGGAAATAGATATGGCATGGCATTCACGCCGAGGCCACTCGCACAAGGACCTGCATTACATACCATACATCAAAACTTAACCTTGGATATACCCCAGCTGTGTTTTTTTTTTTTTTTTAGAAACTTAGTGTGGAAGTAGCTCTCTGTCATAATAATGTAGGGTTTATCCAGTGTCAGACCGGGGTGCATAAAGCCCAGCAGTGACACTGATGCTTGGAACCCACTGTTTAGTTATCTGCAATATTACCTGATCCTTGTTCACAAATTTGCCTATTCTTCTATGTAATAATAAACTTTGTAGCTTGGTAAATGAATAATGGGATGCTGCTCTTGCCTGAACATGTTACATTAAGTGCACTATGCCAAACACTGCATATACAGAAGGTGAAAGTGCCCAGTGGGGGCCCATTCCAGCACAATGAGGGCCTGCCGGGAAATTCTCCTGTTCCCCTGTGGGCCAGTCCAGTTACATCTATGACACCAGCACAGAGCTCTTCGATCTTTTCTGTCTAAGGTCTCTCTGGCAGTCAATATGACAGCCAATACATCTTTTTACTGACCTGAGATATAAGAGACTAGCCTCCCCATAGAGGTGACAATCCAGCAGCTGTCGGCTGTACTGTACACTATAGCTGACAACTTGCTGCATCAGCCACGGTCAGTGTTGACACCGTCCATATCAGTTTGACCCATTAGATGCTGCTGTCAATAGGATCTACATCATATAAATGGTTAAAAGGGTGTGGGGGCTTCCTCTTTATCCCCATTGGTGCCTTCAGATCATGATTGTGTGGTCCTGATGTTTGCCATGACAATTCACGACCAATTAGCGGCCTAAAGGCCCCGTCACACTAACCGAGATCGCTAGCGATATCGCTTAAGCGTCACCGATTTTGTGACGCAGCAGCGATATTGCTAGCGATATCGCTATGTGTGATACTTACCTCCGACAGGCTCACCCGCTGTCTATTGCTGATTGCGTGAGAACGTCCTGGGCCGTTTCTCGTCGGCCGCTTCCTGCTGGGCTTCCTGCTGGCGCTGACAAGCGACGCGTGGACGCGGGCGGGAGGACTTCTTCATCACCGCGTCTGACAGGTAAGTGACGACCGCCGACCGCTGCTGCATCGCTGGTGAGATCTGCCTGTTTGGCAGCTCACTAGCGACCATTTAGCGATGCACCAGCGATCCTGACCGCGTCGTATCGTTGTCGGGATCGCTGGTGCATCGCTAAATGTGACGCTACCCTTAGAGTCTGCTGGCTGCAGTAACCTGTTCAGAAGTTACCAACATTTAGGTGGTAAAAATATACTTTTTCATTCCTGTCATGTCACTTTGCATTAATTCCTGAAAATTACCTGAAGGACTAATAAACTACCTGACAACAGTTTTCAATATGTTGAGGGGTTCTGTTTTTAAAATGGTATCACTTTGGGGGGTTTCCCAATATATAGGACACCCAAAGTCACTTCAAAGATGGATAGGTCCCTAAAAAAATTAATTTTGTAAATTTCCTTGAAAAATGAAAAATTACTGCTACATTTTTAAACCTCCTAAAATGCTAACAAAGTTAAAAAAAAAACCAAAAAAAAAAACATTTTACAAATGGTGCTGATGTAAAGCAGACATGTTGGAAATTTTATTGATTAATGTTTTTGTGTGGTATGACTGTCTGGATTAAATGGATAAGCATTCAAAGTTTGAAAATTGCAAATTTTTTCCAATTTTCTAAAATTTCTGATATTTTTTGTCTATTAAAAACAAGACATATGAACCTAAAATTGCCATTATCATAAATTATAATATGCCACGAAAAAAAATCTCAAAATCACTGGGATTTGTTGAGGCGTTCCAGAGTTATTACTACATAAAGTGACAATGGTCATATTTCAAAAATTTGGCCCGGTCACTAAGGGGTTAAAATAGCTTAGCCCTGGAATTATTGATTCCTTCTAAAAAAAAAAAAAAAAAAAAAAAAAGACTTAAATGTGGTAGTGAATTATCAGTTTGTAGCTCTATAGCTGCCTATCATTTATTCATGCTGTATTATGAGCTGTGTTAATACTATGTGTAAATGATTGAAAAAGTAATCGAACAGAGGCTGAAGCTTACATCTGTGCCATTGCTAGCACTTATAGATCCTTAGGCTATGTGCACACGTAGATTTTGGTCCTGCGGATTTGGAAAATCTGTAGGTAAATTCTCAGGTCAAAAGACCTGCGGTTTACCTGCGGATTAGCCTGCGGTTTCACACCTCTACAATGGAGAAGGTGTGAAACCGCAGCGGAATCCGAACAAAGAATTGACATGCTGCGGATTTGAACCCGCAGCAAATCCGCGCAGAAAAATCCTCTGCATGTGTACAGCGTTTTACAGTTTATCATTGAAAACAATGGTACTGTACAACGCACCTAAATCTGCTGCGGACCCGCAGAGCCTGAAACGCTGCGGATCCGCAGCAGAATCCGCACCATGTGCACATAGCCTTATTTGTTAGTGAGCGCCCCATCTGTATGGCTGCCCGGCATGGAAGGAGTTAAACTTCTGTTTCTGTGTCTTGCGCCAAGAGACTTATCTCCTTATACATACTGTACTTAACCTTGAAAATTACTTCTGTCACCAGCCAAGGGGGTCTCTTAGCAGGGTTAATGAACGCAATCAGCAAGGGATATCATATCATGCACACATTATGGAGTGTGTTACCACCTCACAAACCTACTCGAATATTTCTTTATGAATACAGTAGTTGAAATTGGAAATTAGTTGGAGATTAGAGGATTGCATTTTTTATGGATTGTATAATAAAATTGTATTACAAGTGTCCATCTGTCTTTATTACATTCTTTATGGGACAGATATATCAAAGGTATCTAAAAGAAAAACCCAATCACAGTATAGCTTTCATGTCACCTGAACTGTTTGGAAAATGAACTTTGAGTTCAGATTGGTTGCTACGGACTACAAACGTTTTCTTTTAGACAGTTTTGATAAATTAGGCCCAAATCATGCTGCAGTCTTGTGCATGGGTTCTGTTCATGTACTGTGTGGATACATTATTGCAAGTCTGATCTGTATGCTATTTATGAGCCGAGAAGTGCACCTAAATTGTACTGCGGGGAAAAATGAACCATCATTTTAATTGTTACTGTGGACATTACTAGCTAGTGGATGTTTCAAGTTACTATGAAACTCACATAATCAATTCAACAGAGGGGCTGTGGTTTCTGAACATGGATCAACCCATTTATAATAGAACAAATTCAATGATTTTTAAGCTGTTGTCACAGGTAATAATACTCCATCAAAAGACTGGGGACAGCATCAAGACACAAGGTAGTTATACTACATCAGCAAGGTATTTTCCAGGCAAACATTTCAAAGGTGACTGGGATTTCAAGATGTGCTGTTCAAGGTTTCATAAAAAAAGCACCAAGTAATGGGCAACAATGAGGACTGTAGACGCAATGATTGTCAAGGAAATTTAGTGCGGCAGATGAAAAGCAGTTCATTCTTGCATCCCTTTAAAATCGGAAGATTTCCAGTAGTGCCATCAGTTCAGAACTGATAGCAACCTGTGGTACCCAGATACACCCATCAACTGTTTGGAGAAGTCTGGCCAGAAGTGGTCTTCATGGAAGAATTGTGGCACAAAAAAGCCATACCTTTGACACTGAAACAAAGCCAAGTGGCTCAACTATACACAAAAACATAGCAACAGGGATGCAAAATAATGGCAGAATGTGCTGTGGATTGATGAGTCAAAACGTGAAATATTTGGCTGTAAAAGTCAGAAGTTTGCAAAGACTTCTATAGACAGCTGTATGCTGATCTCTGAGATGGCAGGGTGTCTTGTCTTGAGCAGAATATATTATAAACTTTATTATATTTTCTTGTACTATTGCTGTATGCAACATTTGTTATAACAGTGACCATTTTAAAAACTATTGCATGAATAACCTACCTGAAGTAATCAGGGACTTCTTCAGAGGGTGACACTGAAAACTCTTCTTTTTCTAAAAGTAAAAAACAAAAGAGTTGCAATATACAGAATTCAGTAATGCACTGTACATAACATATTATATTGCCATATCCTGTATTCCCTGACACATGTCATCACCAGTAATTTTCTTAGGACCTAAGAGTTCAGGTGTGATTGCAGTTACTGTCCAAACGTAGGCAATCCAGAGAAAATCCAAAGGACAGCAGGTAATCCAGCACTTTGCTAAAAAATTGCTGAAATATTGCTATGCGTAGCACAAGCGATCAAATGATCGCAGGTTCAAGTCCACTAAGGGGTTTATTAAATACAGTAAAACTTGAACACAAAAGTTCAAATCTTGGCCCTTTTGCCTAATTAAGAATAAAACAATTAAAAACCAAAAAAACACCACATATTTGGTTTCGCTGCATTCGTAAACGTCTGATCTATGAAAATATAAAACATTGCAATAAAATGCAATGAGTTGATCAAACATCAAAATAGTATCAGTAAAACATCAGCTCAGGGCGCAAAAAATAAGCCCTTACAACAGCCCCAAATCCCAAAAAATGAAAATGTTACAGGTCTCTGAAAATGGTGATACAAGCAATTTTTGTTTCTTACAAATTTCCAAATTTGTTTTGACCACTTAAAAAACAACACCAAAGCTATGCATGTTTGCTATTAGAGTACTTGTAATGACCTGGAAGATCATCTTGCCAGGTCAGATTTACAAAATAGGGAACATGATAAATAAAAAAAATAAAAAAAATTGTGAATTTGCACTTTTTTTCAATTTCAAAGCACTTGGATTTTTTTGCTGTTTTCCAGTACACTGCGTGGTAGCTATCATAGGACTATATTGACAGAAAAATAAAAAAGTTATGGCTCTTGGAGGAAGTGAAGGAAAAAAATGGAAAATCTCCATGTCACAAAAGGATTAACTTAAAGGATTAACTTAAAGGGGTACACCAGGAAAATACAAATTTTTTTGTACTGTCTCTGCCCTCATCGGGAGGGGGGAGCAGTAAGGAGCAGCTGCTGTCTCAAGGAATTACAAGGGCTTTACAGACAATTAAAGTGCACTGGGCATCTCATCTTTATAGTGTATGAGGACAGGGACAGTACACAACATTTTTCATCTCCCCAGAGGACCCTTTTAAGGCCCATTTAGACAAGCTGATAACAGGGATTGTTTGCTGGCGTAAATATGCTGGTAATCACCAAATAAAAGAGCAAACACTCATTCATTGGGTTGTTGATTAATTCATTCCGGCATTAAAATCATGCTTATTTACAGCCCATCATCATGCAGATTAATGAACGATCTGTGTAGTTAGACGTCTGATTGGACTGCCTAAACTGGCCATTAAACAACCACTGATGGGCTTGTAAACAGCCGATTTCTATGGTCGTTTATCAGCCGCGATTGACAGGTGTAAATGCAGCTTTAAACTCTGATCATAGCTTTCCGATAGTGCTTTCCGCAAGGCTAAGTAAAGGATAATGATAATAATAACATGCTTGAAAATGTGTTATCTAACCATGCTTGGGTGCCAACAGTGACTTCGGTGGGCTTGAAAAATATGTTCAAGTGCCCACGCCTGCATGTCTCGCAGCTGTTTGTTAGGTAATCCCTGCATGTGTTGCATCTGTCGAGCAGCTGTGAGGCATGAAGGTGCGGGGACTCGAACATATTATTCGAGCATGCCAAAGTCACTCAGTTAGCTGCAGAGCACGCTTATCCGAGCAAGCTTATCGGAGCAAATAGTGGGGGTTTAAGAACTATAATGCAGAAATAAATGTAGTCCAGGAGTGAGGAATGGAGAGCATCCAGAGCCTTGCACGGATCAAGCCAGCTGCAGCAGAAACAATTAGAAAGGAGTGGGATCCAACGATATGAAGGCTCAAATACTAACGGTTCTACCATTAGTATTTGAGTTGCACAATGCCAATGTATTTGGAGCTTCTTTTAATGGCTTAATAAACGCTATGTTTTATATCTGAGACTGAAAACCTTCATATTGCTGGATCACATTCCACTCTAATTGTTTCTAAAAACTCAGACCCCCACCGCCTGACAGCACTCCTTTATTACATACAAAGTAATCCTCAAATGATGATGAGAAGTATCACAAGAACACATCACAACAGCAACATCACCTGGACTGGACTTTTCAGCAATTACAACTCAACATGGAATACGTTTTTTCCATTTTTGTATAAACTGCATGGCCTTTAAGTCTCCTTTAAAAAGGTTTTCCACTACTTGGACAACCCCTTCTCCATCCCTATATTGTTATGTAACGCGATCCCTGTGACCAATCAGCACTGGCTTCATTCTTTGCTCCTTTGGAAAAATCACACTTCCTCCTGATGTATGTTATTCATCTGAACGAGGGGATAGTTAAGCCAGTGCTGATAACAATGTCACGTGATCTCCGCAAGAGCCAGTTCCAACATCGCTGGCATCGGAGCTGAATATAGGTGTTATTATTTTACAAGGTACAAACATGGGGAATGAGAAGGGGCTGTCAAAATAGTGGACAACCTCTTTAAATCTAGCCTGGTTTGGTCTTGGTAAGGTTATAATACTAGAGGTTAGGACCATCCTGAACTTGGGTACACCTTGACATTGGTGGGATTGCTTTATGCTTTTTTTTTTTAATCAAAAATGATGTTTATTAAGTACCCGACGTTATTTATATTCACTATTGCTTTTACTTATTTACTTACAGCATGGTATGTTTTCATTTTGTTTTTGTCTGTTTTTGGCCAGTGTGAACATGTTCCTATTTTTCATGCATACCAATTAATACTCCAGCTCATTTTTTTGTTTATTTCCCTTTAAATCTAGACTGGCAATCATTTTGAGTTTTCCTCCATAGAATCAAATTGCTTCTCTAAAGAGTTAACAGTGTCATCCTTCATGCTTGATTGCTCTTGGATTATCTCTTTTTAGACACTGTGAAGCCACATGCACATTGTCAGCTCACATTTGCTTTGGGACAATGTGCAGTACAGGTGTACGGCCCCGGTCCAGGACTTTACACACAGGCACAATGGCGGAGCTCACCACAAGATACAATAGCCGGCTGAAACAGGCGCTCCTCAGGATCCAGCACAGGCTCCATTTTACAATGTAACCACACAGGCTGAACTGAATGCAAGCAACGCTGTTTGCCTAAGGCAAGCATGGAAGATGAATAGTGTTATATCCATTACTCTTACATTTTTCCTTATACATTGTTCATTAATTGTGACTCTGAGGACTTGGATCTGTCTATATCTCTATACAGGAGGCAGGTGTCTAGGCTACATGCACCTGCCCATGTCTTTATGTATACATGTGCTTGTCCTCAACTATAGAGTTACAATCTTCATTGCATATTATTATGCTCTCATATATACAGCAGAGCACCAACATATTCCACAACACTTAACAGACCTTGACCCTTTGACTTTGATACATCAAAGCTTTTACATCCGAAAACTGGCATAGAAAGCTGTGAAAAGCTGCAATTCTTTTTGAGCAATGTGTGTCTGCGCAACATTTTTTGCAACTTTTGGTAGTTGTATGACATTTTTGCCCAGTTCCAGCATAGTGGGCAGAACAATGAACCCTGCTAGTCAATAATGCCACTAATTGTACTCCACACCACCCCTCCATGGTAACTGCTAGTCTTGATGAATTGGGGCCGGTGTGTTTACTTTTCCCATTGGGGTCCTCAATCTAAATTCCCTTGCATTATGAAACCCCTCACATACATAAGAGTAAGGGGGGAATATAGAAACATGATGCAGATTTTGTGCTTGGTGGGATTTGAACCCAGAACCCTAGCGCAGCAAAGTAACCATACTGTCATATTGGTGAAGTATCATGTGACTTTTATATCCAAACCTGCCTCCCTTATTTTGAATGCATGGTGTAAAATCAATGTGGTTAAAGCATGAAGGATGAAGAAGATATTTAGAAAGATTCAACTGAATTACCAATAAGAAGACTATGTATTGCTATACATGCAATCGTCAGCTGTTACGATCCAGAGACAACTCTACAATGCCTACTTGAGTTGTTGAAGAAGCTCTGTGGTCGGTGGAGGCCTTAGGTTGATTGGTGCTGCCATCATGGCTATAAGTAGGCCAACTGAAGCTAAGTGCACCCTGCAGTCATGCACTTACCTAAAACTATATATATATTTTAACACTACTGTGGCGCCCTGTGAGGGGTGAATCTAGCCTATCTGCTGCCTGAGGTGAACAGCAAAATTACGCCCCCCCGCACACAAAGTAAATTTTCATATCTATCCTGTAAAACCGAGTACAATAGTGTACATTTTGATTTAGACAAATAGAAAAAAAAAGGTGTCCAAACACAAGGATGGCAGAGTCATCACACGCACATACAAGAACAACACGTAAGTATCTAGAACAAGGGTCAATAATGGCAATGGTAGGCCTGGCACAGGGCCGGACTGGGACAAAAATGCAGCCCTGCCACACAAATCCCACCAGCCCACAAACTATAGCACTCATCACCCCGATCAGTGAATTTTTGCTGTACTTTGCTGTCCCCTCATCACTCTCTTTAAGGAGTTATTTGAAGAGCCACATGTGAATGGCATCACAGTGCGTATGATTGACCACAGCTCCATTTACATGGTGCTCTTCAAAGCTACGTTTCCCAGGGTCATGGGGGTCCCAGCGGTCTAATCCACAACAAACAGAAAGTCATCCCCTATCCCCACATAATGCTCCATACAGTATTATGGGCCCCATATATTACTGCATACAGTATATTGGGCCCAAATATTATTTCATACAGTATAATGGGCCCCATATATTACTTCATACAGTATAATGGGCCCCATATATGACTTCATACACTATAATGGGCCCAATATATTACTTAATACAGTATAATGGGCCCCATATATGACTTCATACAGTATAATGGGCCCCATATATTACTTCATACAGTATAATGGGCCCCATATATGACTTCATACACTATAATGGGCCCCATATATGACTTCATACAGTATAATGGGCCCCATATATGACTTCATACACTATAATGGGCCCCATATATGACTTCATACAGTATAATGGGCCCCATATATTACTTCATCCAGTATAATGGGCCCCATATATTACTTCATACAGCATAATAGGCACCATATATTACTTCATACAGTATAATGGGCCCCATATATTACTTCATACGGTATAATGGGCCCCATATATTACTGCATACAGCATAATGGGCCCCATATATGACTTCATACAGCATAATGGGCCCCATATATTAATACAGTATAATGGGCCCCATATATGACTTCATACAGTATAATGGGCCTCATATATTACTTCATACAGAATAATAATTACCATATATTACTTCATACAGTATAATGGGACCCAAATATTATTTCATACAGCATAATGGGCCCCATATATTACTTCGTACAGCATAATGGGCACCATATATTACTTCGTACAGCATAATGGGCACCATATATTACTGCATACAGTATAATGGGCATCATATATCACTTCATACAGTATTTGGCCCCATATATTACTGCATACAGTATAATGGGCACCATATATTACTTCATACAGCATAATGGGTACCATATATTACTTCATACAGTGTAATGGGCCCCATATAATTCTTCTACCCAAACCCCGCTGTTCTGGTCTCCTCAGTGTATTCTGATCCTCCGCAGTGCTTGGCACAGGGACATCATTAACTTTACCTATATAATTGTCCACAAAAAATTTAGATTGTGAGCCCCATCAGGGACAGTGATGAAAATATGTGCAAAAACTGTAAAGCGCTGCGGAATATGTTAGCGCTATATAAAAATAAAGATTATTATTATTATAGTAATAGTGATTTGTTTGTACTCTGTTGTCTGGCGCTCTGCCCACTTTATGGGGGTGCTCAGGGCATATGATTATACACCAGTAAAAAGTATGAGAGGCTCAATGTGACCAGTGCCACCTAGTTTCCTACCCCTCTTATTCGACTGGTACTGTGGGCACCCTGACTTGTACTGAGGAAAAGAAAGAAAGAACAGAGAGAAAAAGAAAACAGAGAGAGAAAGAAAGAACAGAGAGAGAAAGAAAGAGGGGAAAGAAAGAAGAGAGAGAGAAAGAAAGAGGGGAAAGAAAGAAATAACAGAGAAAGAAAGAAGAAGGAAAGAAACAGAGAGAGAAAGAAAGATTCTATAAAGATACTACAGCAGCCCAGCTCCCACTGTAGTGCCCACCTGAGCCTCCCGATGCAGGACATATCATGATCCGCTCACATGGCCGGCATCCCGAGTCCACAGCGATCCTGCTGTCCGCACTGTTGGGGGAGGATACGGTGATGGATCTGAAGCATTCCCTGAAGTGCCTCCATGGTTCCGTCACAATCTCCTCCCGAGTTTACCTCATTTCCAGTCAGCTTCTAGCACATCACTTCCGGTGGACCGTCACGTGCGAATTTTAAAGTGCTCCTCAGGGCTCCGCTGTGTACTCCTGTGTCCGCGGGAAAAGTAAGCTCCCAGCCGGGGCAGTGGGGCAGAATCTCTCTCAAAATCGCGACTGTCCCGCCGGGAGGTATGAATGCTCCCTACCATACACCTTTTACACGTATGGCTCCACATACATCATACACACACAGTTCTGCTTTTTATGCCTCATACACACACACGGCTCCGTTCTGTACATCTCGCACACACGGCTCCACTCAGTACACATATGGCTCCACTCCGTAAACCTCGTACACATGCGGCTCTGCTCCGTACACCTTGTACACACGTGGCCACGCTCTGTAAACCTTGTACACAAATGGCTCCACTCCGTAAACCTTGTACACATGTGGCTTTGCTCCATACACCTCGTACACACGCGGTTCCGCTCATACACCTCACACAAACGCGACTCTGCTCCATACACCTCGTACACGTGCGGCTCCGCTCTGTACACCTCGCAGATGCGCTGCTCTGTACACCTCGCACACGCGCTGCTCCACTCCGTACACCTCACACACGCGCTGCTCGGCTCCGTACACATGGTTCCACTCAGTGTACACACACGGCTCGGCTCCTTACACCTCGCACACACGTGGCTCCGCTCTGTACACCTCGCACACACACACAGCTCCGCACACCCCACACACTCGCGGCTCTGCTCCGTACACCTCGTACACACACACGGCTCCGCTCCGTGTACACACACAGCTCCACTCCGTACACATCTCTGCTCCATACACCTCGTACACACACACAGCTCCACTCCGTACACATCTCTACAACGAACACCTCGTACACGTGCAGCTCTGCTCCGTGCACCTCCCACACGCGTGGCTCCGCTCTGTACACCTTGTACACACGCGGCTCCGCTCTGTACACCTCGTACACACACGGCTCCACTCCTTACACCTCGTACACACGTGGCTCCGCTCTGTACACCACACACACTCGAGGCTCTGCTCCGTACACCTCACACACGCGGCTCCGCTCCATACACCTCATACACATGCGGCTTTGCTCTGTGCACCTCGGTCCTCGTTCCCACACGCGTGGCTCCGCTCTGTACACCTCGTACACACGCGGCTCCGCTCTGTACACCTCGTACACACGTGGCTCCGCTCTGTACACCACACACACTCGAGGCTCTGCTCCGTACACCTCACACCTCGTACACACGCTGCTCTGCTCCTTACACCTCGTACACACGCGGCTCTGCTCCTTACACCTCGTACACATGCGGCTCTGCTCCGTACACCTCGCACACTCACGGCTCTGCTCCGTACACCTCGTACACACACACGGCTCCACTCCGTGTACACACACAGCTCCACTCCGTACACATCTCTGCTCCTTACACCTCGTACACACGCAGCTCTGCTCCTTACACCTCGTACATACGCGGCTCTGCTCCTTAAACCTCGTACACACAGCTCTGCTCCTTACACCACGTACACACACAGCTCCGCTCCGTACACCTCACACACTCGCGGCTCTGCTCCGTACACTTCGCACACACACACGGCTCCACTCCGTGTACACACACAACTCCACTCCGTACACATCTCTGCTCCGTACACCTCGCTCACATACAGCTCTGCTCCGTACACCTCACACACTCGTGGCTCTGCTCTGTACACCTTGTACACACACAGCTCCACTCCGTACACATCTCTGCTCCTTACACCTCGTACACATGCGGCTCTGCTCCGTATACCTCGCACATGCGCGGCTCCGCTCCGTACACCTCGCACACACGTGGCTCTGCTCCGTACACACACACGGCTCCACTCCGCACACATCTCTGCTCCGTACACCTCGCACACACAGCTCCGTACACCTCACACGGCTCCGCTCCGTACACATCTCTGCTCCATACACCTCATACACACGCGGCTCCGCTCCGTGCACCTCGCACACACGCGGCTCCGCTCCGTGCACCTCGCACACACGCGGCTCCGCTCCGTGCACCTCGCACACACGCGGCTCCGCTCCGTGCACCTCGCACACACGCGGCTCCGCTCCGTGCACCTCGCACACACGTGGCTCCGCTCCGTGCACCTCGCACACACGCGGCTCCGCTCCGTACACCTCGCACACACGCGGCTCCGCTCCGTACACCTCGCACACACGCGGCTCTGCTCCGTACACCTCGTACACACGCGGCTCCGCTCCGTACACATCTCTGCTCCTTACACCTCGTACACACGCGGCTCCGCTCCTTACACCTCGTACACACGCGGCTCCACTCCGTACACCTCACACACTAGCGGCTCTGCTCCATACACCTCGCACACACACGGCTCCGCGCCGTACACCTCATACACACACACAGCTCCACTTCATACACATCTCTGCTCCGTACACCTCGCACACTCACAGCTCCGCTCCGTACACCTCACATACTCGCGGCTCTGCTCCGTACGCTTCGTAAACACACACGGCTCCACTCCGTGTACACACACAGCTCCACTCTGTACACATCTCTGCTCCGTACACCTTGTACACACACACAGCTCCACTCCGTACACATCTCTGCTCCGTACACCTCGCACACACACAGCTCCGCTCCGTACACCTCACACACTCGCGGCTCTGCTCCGTACACCTCGTACACACACACGGCTCCACTACGTGTACACACACAGATCCACTCCGTGCACATCTCTGCTCCTTACACCTCATACACACTCGGCTCTGCTCCTTACACCTCGTACATATGCGGCTATGCTCCTTACACCTCGTACACACAGCTCTGCTCCTTACACCTCGTACACACACACAGCTCCACTCCGTACACATCTCTGCTCCGTACACCTCGCACACACACAGCTCCGCTCTGTACACCTCACACACTCGCGGCTCTGCTCCGTACACCTCGTACACACACACAGCTCCACTCCGTACACATCTCTGCTCCTTACACCTTGTACACACGCGGCTCTGCTCCTTACACCTCGTACATACACGGCTCTGCTCCTTACGCCTCGTACACACAGCTCTGCTCCGTACACCTCGTACACACACACGGCTCCACTCCGTGTACACACACAGCTCCACTCCATAAACATCGCTCCGTACACCTCGCACACACACAGCTCCGCTCCGTACACCTCACACACTTGCAGCTCTGCTCCGTACACCTCGTACACACACACAGCTCCACTCCGTGCACATCTCTGCTCCTTACACCTCGCACACACGCGGCTCCGCTCCGTACACCTCGCACACACGCGGCTCCGCTCCATACACCTCGCACATGCGGCTCCGCTCCGTACACCTCGTACACACACACGGCTCCACTCCGTACACATCTCTGCTCCTTACACCTCGTACACACGCGGCTCCGCTCCTTACACCTCGTACACACGCGGCTCCGCTCCTTACACCTCGTACACACGTGGCTCCACTCCGTACACCTCACACACTAGCGGCTCTGCTCCATACACCTCACACACACACACGGCTCCGCGCCGTACACCTCATACACACACACAGCTCCAATCCATACACATCTTTGCTCCGTACACCTCGCACACTCACAGCTCCGCTCCGTACACCTCACATACTCGCGGCTCTGCTCCGTACGCTTCGTACACACACACGGCTCCACTCCGTGTACACACACAGCTCCACTCTGTACACATCTCTGCTCCGTACACCTTGTACACACACACAACTCCACTCCGTACACAACTCTGCTCCGTACACCTCGCACACACACAGCTCCGCTCCGTACACCTCAGGCTGGTTTCACATTTGCGTTTTTTAGCGCTGGAAAAAAACGCATATGTGCGCATGCGTTTTTTCCCCTATATTTAACATGGGTGCGCATACCTGCGCGCTTGTAAGCGCATGTATGAGATTTTCATGCGCTGCGTTTTTTTGGGGTGTGCGTTTGTATTTTCCAGACGCAGCATGTTGCATTTTTTGGCCCTGCAAAAAAGCGCATGCGCACGTTTTGCGCTAAAAATGGCCATTATAGCCTATGGATGCGCATATGTGCGCACTGGCATGCTCATGTATGCGTTTTTTTGCATATGCGTTTTTTTTTTTTAACCATGGAATTTAGGGGTTTGGGTTAGAGTTAGGGTTAGTTAAGGGGGTTTAGGGTTAGGGTTAGGGTCAGGGTCAGGGTTAGGGTTGGGGTTTGGGTCAGGGTTAGGGTTAAGTATGGTTTGGTTAAGGGTTAGGGTCAGGGTTAGGGTCAGGATTAGGGTTAAGTATGGTTTGGTTAAGGGTTAGGGTCAGGGTCAGGGTTAGGGTTAGGGTTAGGGTCAGGGTTAGGGTTAAGTATGGTTTGGTTAAGGGTTAGGGTCAGGGTTAGGGTCAGGATTAGGGTTAAGTATGGTTTGGTTAAGGGTTAGGGTCAGGGTTAGGGTTAGGGTCAGGGTTAGGGTTAAGTATGGTTTTGTTAAGGGTTAGGGTCAGGGTTAGGGTCAGGATTAGGGTTAAGTATGGTTTGGTTAAGGGTTAGGGTCAGGGTTAGGGTTAGGGTTAGGGTTAGTAAAGTCATGGTTTGGGTTAGTGTGAGGGGCCACCTAATGTTGGAAAAAAACGCAAACGCGGTAAAAACGCACTAAAAACGCATACAAACGCATAAAAACGCTGCGTTTTTTTCATGCATGCTCATAAAAATGCTTGAAAAAAACGCAGCAGTTGTATGCTTTTGTATGCGTTTTTTCAATGCGTTTTTTTGCGGGAAAAACGCGCTGCAAAAAAAAGCAAGTGTGAAACTAGCCTCACACACTCGCGGCTCTGCTCCATACACCTCGTACACACACACGGCTCCACTCCGTGTACACACACAGCTCCACTCCGTGCACATCTCTGCTCCTTACACCTCGTACACACGCGGCTCTGGTCCTTACACCTCGTACACACACACAGCTCCACTCTGTGGACACACACAGCTCCACTCCGTGCACATCTCTGCTCCTTACACCTTGTACACACAGCTCTGCTCCTTACACCTCGTACACACACACAGCTCCACTCTGTGTACACACACAGCTCCACTCCGTACACATCTCTGCTCCGTACACCTCGCACACACACAGCTCCGCTCCGTACACCTCACACACTCGCGGCTCTGCTCCTTACACCTTGTACACACGCGGCTCTGCTCCTTACACCTCGCACACACGCGACTCCGCTCCGTACACCTCGTACACACGCGGCTCCGCTCCGTACACCTCGTACACACACGGCTCTGCTCCTTACACCTCGTACACACGCAGCTCTGCTCCTTACACCTCGTACATACGCGGCTCTGCTCCTTACGCCTCGTACACACAGCTCTGCTCCGTACACCTCGTACACACACATGGCTCCACTCC
Source organism: Dendrobates tinctorius (assembly GCF_039654945.1). Classification (NCBI taxonomy): domain Eukaryota; kingdom Metazoa; phylum Chordata; class Amphibia; order Anura; family Dendrobatidae; genus Dendrobates; species Dendrobates tinctorius. The sequence continues at coordinate 38,453,324 of NW_027361690.1, forward strand.
GTACACATCTCTGCTCCGTACACCTCGCACACACACACAGCTCCGCTCCGTACACCCCACTCACTCGCGGCTCTGCTCCGTACACCTCGTACACACACACAGCTCCACTTCGTACACATCTCTGCTCCTTACACCTCATACACACGCGGCTCCGCTCCGTACACCTCATACACACGCGGCTCCGCTCCATACACCTCGCACACACGCGGCTCCGCTCAGTGCACCTCGCACAAACTCGGCTCCGCTCCGTGCACCTCGCTCACACGCGGCTCCACTCCGTGCACCTCGCACACACGCGGCTCTGCTCCGTGCAACTCGCACACACGCGGCTCCGCTCCGTACACCTCGCACACACGCGGCTCCGCTCCGTACACCTCGCACACACGCGGCTCCGCTCCGTACACCTCGCACACACGCGTCTCCGCTCCCTACACCTCGTACACACACACGGCTCCACTCCGTGTACACACACAGCTCCACTCCGTGCACATCTCTGCTCCTTACACCTCGTACACACGCGGCTCTGCTCCTTACACCTCGTACATACGCGGCTCTGCTCCTTACACATCGTACACACACCTCTGCTCCTTACACCTCGTACACACACACAGCTCCACTCCGTGTACACACACAGCTCCTCTCCGTACACATCTCTGCTCCGTACACCTCGCACACACACAGCTCCGCTCCGTACACCTCACACACTCACGGCTCTCCTCCGTACACCTTGTACACACACACAGCTCCACTCCGTACACATCTCTGCTCCTTACACCTTGTACACACGCGGCTCTGCTCCTTACACCTCGTACATACGCGGCTCTGCTCCTTACGCCTCGTACACACAGCTCTGCTCCGTACACCTCGTACACACACACGGCTCCACTCCGTGTACACACACAGCTCCACTCCGTAAACATCTCTGCTCCGCACACCTCGCACACACACAGCTCCGCTCCGTACACCTCACACACTCGCGGCTCTGCTCCGTACACCTCGTACACACACACAGCTCCACTCCGTGCACATCTCTGCTCCTTACACCTCATACACACGCGGCTCTGCTCCTTACACCTCGTACATACGCGGCTCTGCTCCGTACACCTCGCACACACGCGGCTCCGCTCCCTACACCTCGTACACACACACGGCTCCACTCCGTGTACACACACAGCTCCACTCCGTACACATCTCTGCTCCGTACACCTCGCACACACACAGCTCCGCTCCGTACACCTCACACACTCGCGGCTCTGCTCCTTACACCTTGTACACACGCGGCTCTGCTCCTTACACCTCGCACACACGCGACTCCGCTCCGTACACCTCGTACACACGCGGCTCCGCTCCGTACACCTCGTACACACACGGCTCTGCTCCTTACACCTCGTACACACGCAGCTCTGCTGCTTACACCTCGTACATACGCGGCTCTGCTCCTTACGCCTCGTACACACAGCTCTGCTCCGTACACCTCGTACACACACATGGCTCCACTCCGTACACATCTCTGCTCCGTACACCTCGCACACACACAGCTCCGCTCCGTACACCCCACTCACTCGCGGCTCTGCTCCGTACACCTCGTACACACACACAGCTCCACTTCGTACACATCTCTGCTCCTTACACCTCATACACACGCGGCTCCGCTCCGTACACCTCATACACACGCGGCTCCGCTCCATACACCTCGCACACACGCGGCTCCGCTCCGTGCACCTCGCACAAACTCGGCTCCGCTCCGTGCACCTCGCTCACACGCGGCTCCACTCCGTGCACCTCGCACACACGCGGCTCCGCTCCGTGCAACTCGCACACACGCGGCTCCGCTCCGTACACCTCGCACACACGCGGCTCCGCTCCGTACACCTCGCACACACGCGGCTCCGCTCCGTACACCTCGCACACACGCGTCTCCGCTCCCTACACCTCGTACACACACACGGCTCCACTCCGTGTACACACACAGCTCCACTCTGTGCACATCTCTGCTCTTACACCTCGTACACACGCGGCTCTGCTCCTTACACCTCGTACATACGCGGCTCTGCTCCTTACACATCGTACACACACCTCTGCTCCTTACACCTCGTACACACACACAGCTCCACTCCGTGTACACACACAGCTCCTCTCCGTACACATCTCTGCTCCGTACACCTCGCACACACACAGCTCCGCTCCGTACACCTCACACACTCACGGCTCTCCTCCGTACACCTTGTACACACACACAGCTCCACTCCGTACACATCTCTGCTCCTTACACCTTGTACACACGCGGCTCTGCTCCTTACACCTCGTACATACGCGGCTCTGCTCCTTACGCCTCGTACACACAGCTCTGCTCCGTACACCTCGTACACACACACGGCTCCACTCCGTGTACACACACAGCTCCACTCCGTAAACATCTCTGCTCCGTACACCTCGCACACACACAGCTCCGCTCCGTACACCTCACACACTCGCGGCTCTGCTCCGTACACCTCGTACACACACACAGCTCCACTCCGTGCACATCTCTGCTCCTTACACCTCATACACACGCGGCTCTGCTCCTTACACCTCGTACATACGCGGCTCTGCTCCATACACCTCGCACACACGCGGCTCCGCTCCCTACACCTCGTACACACACACGGCTCCACTCCGTGTACACACACAGCTCCACTCCGTGCACATCTCTGCTCCTTACACCTCGTACACATGCGTCTCTGCTCCTTACACCTCGTACATACGCGGCTCTGCTCCTTACACATCGTACACACACACAGCTCCACTCCGTGTACACACACAGCTCCTCTCCGTACACATCTCTGCTCCGTACACCTCGCACACACAGCTCCGCTCCGTACACCTCACACACTCACGGCTCTCCTCCGTACACCTTGTACACACACACAGCTCCACTCCGTACACATCTCTGCTCCTTACACCTTGTACACACGGGGCTCTGCTCCTTACACCTCGTACATACGCGGCTCTACTCCTTACGCCTCGTGCACACAGCTCTGCTCCGTACACCTCGTACACACACACGGCTCCACTCCGTGTACACACACAGCTCCACTCCGTAAACATCTCTGCTCCGTACACCTCGCACACACACAGCTCCGCTCCGTACACCTCACACACTCGCGGCTCTGCTCCGTACACCTCGTACACACACACAGCTCCACTCCATACACATCTCTGCTCCTTACACCTCATACACACGCGGCTCCGCTCCGTACACCTCATACACACGCGGCTCCGCTCCGTACACCTCACACACACGCGGCTCCGCTCCGTGCACCTCGCACACACGCGGCTCCGCTCCGTGCACCTCGCACACACGCGGCTCCTCTCCGTACACCTCGCACACACGCGGCTCCGCTCCGTGCACCTCGCGCACACACGGCTCCTCTCCGTACACCTCGCACACACGCGGCTCCGCTCCTTACACCTTCCACACACGCGGCTCCACTCCTTACACCTCGTACACACGCGGCTCCGCTCCTTACACCTCACACACTCGCGGCTCTGCTCCATACACCTCGCACACACACGGCTCCGCGCCGTACACCTCCTACACACACACAGCTCCACTCCATACACATCTCTGCTCCGTACACCTCGCACACACACAGCTCCGCTCCGTACACCTCACACACTCACGGCTCTGCTCCCTACACCTCGTACACACACACGGCTCCACTCTGTGTACACACACAGCTCCACTCTGTACACATCTCTGCTCCGTACACCTCGTACACACACACAGCTCCACTCCGTACACATCTCTGCTCCGTACACCTCACACACTCGCGGCTCTGCAACGTACACCCTGTAAACCCCCCTGACCCCACAAATAAACTTTCCTCATCCAGGACGATGACAGACAGCAGACTCCTGCATAAAACAAGGGCTGATGCGCACAGGACATGTGATGAGGTCTTAGGAGGGGAGGAGTCAGGGTCACATGATATCTGGATTGAAGACCCTACAGATGAGGAGAGGAGCGACTACAGGACCTGTGATGAGGTCACAGGAGGGGAGGAGTCAGGGGTCACATGATCAGGGGACCCCTGACTCCTTCCCTCCTGTGATCTCATCAATTACAGCCTCTTGCACGACCGCAGCACCAGTGTGCAGAGGCTAAATTGTAGGTGCTGCAGGTAGAGGAGCGCATAATGCCGCCCCCTGCTACCTGCCGCTTCAGCACCTGGCTCAACTTGGCTCATTATAGCTGCGGCCCTGCGCCCTGTGTATTTGCTGCCCCAAAATGGTTAAATATGTACTGTTTTGTATGTGTTTGGTAAGCAATTGGAGTTATGCTTTCTCTGCTAGAGACCACTGCATACACACAATTTTACCTCACTCCCTTACTTCCGTGAAGCTTAGGGCTTTGGAGACATACCCTAACTGGGAGGGGGAGGAGTCGATTTGTTGTTCTATGAAGAAGATGGTGGAGAGAAAATGGAGAATGCTCCTGGAAACCATAACATGTGCTCCCTTCAGGAGCAATGCTAAGAAGAATCAGGGAATCAGCCCCTAGGCCATCCATGCTTTTAGAGCTGGGTGGTAAGCTGAGAGATTATGTGGGTTTATACAACCAACAGCAGAGTGGTTTCCCCCAGGAAGAATACAGCAACCGAAGATCAGTGAAGAATTGTGCATGAAGAAACTTGTGCTTCACACAGGATCCAAGCTGCAAGCTGCCAGAAGAGGAAAACACAGTGAGTAAGGGCTATATTGGAAGTTTCAAACTCCAGGAAGCCTTGGTCCCTGAAGGGATAAGAACAGCAGGAAGTTTACACCGAGTCTCAGCAGAGAGAAGGATAAAATCCCATCGTGCAGCGCAGACTGTAGACCTGGTGAGAGTTGAAATTTCTCCTCTGAGCTGCATCTGAACTACAGTAAATGATAAAGTAACTTTCCTTGTCTCCTGCCTTATTACTCCGTGCCATCTAGTTCAATCACAATCTCTGGGGGTCAGCCCTGGTTGGAGGGGGTTAAACATCTGCACTGCCATCACCATCTACCCCCCCAGGGATCATCTGCAGTGCCGGCTATCCTACAGTCGAACACTCCAACTGGTGTCATGTACTCTTTTTCAAATTTCTTTTAATTTTACTTTATTTTTCAACCCCCATTTCACTGTCCCTGGAGCACAGGCACCGTGCACGGCTGCCACCCCCGTGACCTCCAGAATCTAACGCTGCCCGGCGACCTGAGTACCCCGCTCTGGGCGAGACACTACCATGGACGGTCTCTTGCCCGACAGCACTGAAACGTGTTCTATCTGGCCAGTATGTATTTGTTTGAGCCGAGTGTCATCTTGCCATGATGCAATATTTTTGCATGAGAAAATCGCAGGTGCGGAGAAGATGGAGAAATTTCTCTACAAAATGGAATGTGCAACAAGCCTCAGGTCTTGTGCACACGACATTAAATATCTTGACGGACAGCATTTGTCCCCGCATTATTCTCTATGGCCGTGCAGATGTTAGATTTTTTGCTTGGACTGAAGGAAAAAATCACAGCATGCACGAGATGCAAACGATCGATCGTACTTAGCCATTCATGTCTTTGGATCAATGGTAAAAAAAAATCACTTGGCACTTGGATGACATCTCAGTGCCGTCAGATTTTGACGGACTGACAGAATGGAAAAGATGGAGAATTTTTTTTTTATTTTCCAAATCCAAGAAAATCAGATCAACCTGTGATCAAACTCTGATCAAAGTGTGATTAACATAATCAGCTCAATTCTCTCGAAAGAGAGAAAATACTGTTGTGTTATCCTCACATTCCACTGCTAAAAAGTTGCCTATGTAACACTGGGATGAGGTTTGCAAATTCCTGACTTTCATGTCCCTTGCTCGTACAGGACATTTATATATATAGTATGTATATATATATATATATATATATATATATATATATATATTTATATATATATACTAGATGGTGGACCGATTCTATCGCATCGGGTATTCTAGAATCTCTGCTAAAATAAAAAATAGTTATATACTCACCTTCCGACGGCCCCTGGACTCTCTCTCCTCTCCATGCTCCCGGCATCTTCCGGTCGCAGTAATGCTTTGTGCGAAACACCGCTGATGACGTCGCGCTCACGTGAGAGTGATGTCATCTCCGGCCCTTCTCGCTAAGCATTACTGGGACCGGAAGATGCCGGGAGCGTGGTGAGAGGTGGGACAGAGTCGGGGGCCGTCGGAAGGTAAGTATATAACTATTTTTTATTTTAACAGAGACTCTAGAATACCCGATGCGATAGAATCGGGCCACCATCTAGTGTATGATATTCCTGTTACTCCCGAAGCTGCTGTCACTGTTCTGCTGTTACCTAATGTATTGTACTTCAGTTACAGCCAGAGCTGCAGTCACTGTTCTGCTGTTACCTAATGTACTGTACTCCAGTTACACCCAGAGATGCTGTCAGTGTTCTGCTGTTATCTAATGTATTGTACTCCAGTTACTCCCAGAGCTGCAGTTACTGTTCTGCTTTTACCTAATGTATTGTAGTCCAGTTTCACACAGAGCTGCAGTCACCGTTCTGCTCTTACCTAATGTATTATACTCCTGTTACAGCCAGAGCTGCAGTCACTGTTCAGATCTTACGAAATGTATTGTACTCAAGTTACACCCAGAGCTGCAGTCACTGTTCTGCTCTTACCTAATGTATTGTACGCAAGTTACACCCAGAGCTGCAGTCACTGTTCTGCTGTTACCTAATGAACTCCTGTTACACCCAGAGCTGTAGTCACTGTTCTGCTGCTACCTAATGTAGTGTACTCCAGTTACACCCAGATCTGCAGTCACTGTTCTGCTGTTACCTAATGTATTGTACTCCAGTTACACCCAGAGCTGCAGTCACTGTTCTGCTGTTACCTAATGTAGTGTACTCCAGTTACACCCAGATCTGCAGTCACTGCTCTGCTGTGACCTTGTCACGTGGACCCGTCCTGTGTGACGCGATCAGCAGGCCGGTAACTAGAACAACAAGACGCGGCACGTGATACTGTCCTGTGTGACACTGCTCGCAGGCCGGTAACTAAAACAAGACAAGGGGTAGGGAAACAGTTACAACGTTGGTCCTGCGATAGGGAAAGGGGACGTGGAGACCTCCTGCACTCCCCTGAGTCAGTGTCCCTACCACTCCTAACGTTCCCTATGCTGGTTCCGCACCAGGCGCCGATCAGGAACCTGTCGCCCTAGCACACCCTACACCTATCCCTTGCTAGGGAGCTGGGTGGCGCAGGCACTGGCCCCACCGCTGTACTAATACACACTAAGGAAAAACACAAACAGGGAAACACAACTTAGCTTTACTCTGTTGCACTTGCTCCTGGCAACAGAGTCCACCACCAGAATGCAGCTCTCCTCCTGAATCGCTGCCACCATGCTCTGTCAGAGCTACAAGGAAATCCCCTATGATTCCTTCCACACCAGGGCTAAGACAGTGCTGCAAGGACGCTCTCCAGCTCCTTCCTCCACCAAGGATGGTTGAAATGAACACTATCACCAACACTGATTGCAACACCTGTGACTCTTTTATAGCAGAGCCGTGACTCTTTTATAGCAGAGCCAGCAATCACACCTGTATTATAATCATGTGCACTTAACTAAAGAAACTAGAGTGCAATGACGCTCACCACCACCGGGGGGCAAATTTAGAACAAACGACACCTGTTGTGAGTTCATTTTCCCCTTCACCATTGAGGTCTGATGAACTCCCTCTTCTGGTGAAGGAAGGTAGTGAGGATGATTACCAAGCACCTGAGCAGGATGATGATGACTGGGTGACTGGAATTGCTGACTGGATATAAGGCAGCCGACGCCCTTCTGCCTTGCTGGTGATTTTCTGAGGGATTCTAGGAGACCAGTCTGATTCCTGCTCTTCAAAAGCTAAGTTTTCTGCTCTGCTTTTTGCATTTGTGTTTTGGTTTTGTTTTGCCTTGTTTTTCTGGATTTCTGCCATTCCCTTCTGGGGTGAGCTGAATTCCTTTTTGCTCTGTCTTCAGAAAATACCTGAGTACTGATTTTGTCTTTTTGAAGCCTAGCGTCTTCAGGGCTTTTTTCCCGATCAGTCTGTTGGCTCTTGTTTTGATAGGGTTTTTGCGGATTGCAGACAGCAGCTTTTCTATCCTGTCCTATTTAGTTAGCTTGGGCCCCATCATTTGCTCAGCCTATCTTTCTATCTGTGTTAGTGTTTTTTCATCTTGCTTCACCGTCATTATATGTTGGGGGCTGCCTATTGCTTTGGGGTCTGCTCTGGGGCAGTTTAGATTTCCCTTTCTGTCTTTAGGCTATTTAGTTCTCCGGCTGTGATTGAGGGGTCTAGGGCACCGTAGGAACCCCCCATGGCTACTGCTAGTTGTTGTTGATAGGTTCAGGGGTCTGCAATCCGATAGCTGCCAACTTCTCTGGTTTTCTGGACTTAGCTAGTATTTCTGTTTTTCCCTCCTACGGTGACTCAATCATAACAGAATCACCAGCCATACCGCAGATCCTAGGGTACTCAATAGCAGGAAAGAATTGTATAAAAAAAAAAATAAAAAAAATAAAAAGTGTGTATATTTTTTCCTCTATATCTCTGAGGCCGCAGGGGGATTTTTTTTTTCTCTCAATGGAGATAAAGCAATTGTCTGATTGTGTGGAGCAGCTCGCTGCGGAAGTGCGGGGAATTTCCTCCTACCTTGCTCATTCACATGCTGCTGAACCAAAGATCCCTACTCCTGATGTGTTTTTTGGGGATCGGTCTAAATTTCTGAATTTCAAAAATAATTGTAAATTATTTTTTGCCTTGAAGCCTAACTCGTCAGGGAGCTCCGCGCAGCAGGTTAAAATTGTCATCTCTTTGCTGCGTGGCGATCCCCAGGATTGGGCGTTTTCTTTGAAACCAGATGATCCTATTCTGACTAATGTGAACGCATTTTTTCAAGCCTTGGGGTTGTTGTATGACGAACCTAATGCTATTGATCAGGCTGAAAAGACTCTGTTGGCATTGAGCCAGGGTCGAGATTCTGCAGAATTGTACTGTCAAAAATTCCGAAAGTGGGCAGTCCTTACTACCTGGAATGATAATGCCTTGGCAGCTCTCTTTTGGAAGGGTTTGTCAGAAGCCGTAAAAGATACTATGGTGGGATTACCTGTTCCCTCTGGTCTTGACGATTCTATGTCATTAGCCATTCAGGTTCATCGGCGTTTACGTGAACACAGGACTGCACGAGAGGTGTTGCCACCTGTTGAACAAGTGTCTGAACCTATGCAATGTGATAGAGTTTTGTCCAGGGAGCAACGTCAGGAGTTCAGAAGGCGTAATAAGCTGTGTTTTTTTTGTGGAGATGCCTCGCATATTATTTCTGTCAGTCCTAAACTAGAGAAACGTTTTGCACACACGTTTTCTGTGGGTGGTGTTCAACCTAAGTTTCTTCTGGCAATTACTCTGATCTGCTCCCTGTCCACATTTTCCGCCAAGGCTTTTGTGGATTTGGGAGCAGCCCTGAACCTAATGGACTTGGATTTTGCTAAACGTTGTGGATTTCCTATGACACCTCTGTGGACGTCTATCCCTTTGAGGGGGATTGATGCTACTCCTTTGGCGAAAAATAAACCTCAGTTTTGGACCCAGGTGGTAATGCGGGTCGCCAAAGACCATCAAGAAAATTGCAGCTTTTTGGTGTTGCATAATTTGCATGATACCATTGTTCTGGGGTTTACCTGGTTGCAAATTCATAATCCAGTTTTGGATTGGAAATCTGTGTCTGTGGTGAGTTGGGGTTGTCGGTGTGCCCTTAGTGAGGCTCCGGTTTTTTCCACCTCTCCTCAGTCGCATGATGTTCCTGACTGTTTGGTGGACTTTTATGATGTATTTAGTGAGAATGAGTCTGCGTCTTTGCCTCCTCATAGGAGTTATGACTGTGCAATTGAACTGAGCCCGGGGTGTAAATTTCCCAAAGGTCGGCTCTTCAAATTATCTGTACCCGAGCACGAGGCTATGCGATCCTATATTAAGGAGGCGTTGGAGAAGGGTCATATTAGACCATCCTCTTCACCCTTGGGTGCTGGGTTTTTTTCGTGGCCAAAAAGGATGGTTCATTAAGGCCTTGTATTGATTATCGTGCCCTCAACAAAATTACTATTAAATATCAGTATCCGTTACCCCTGATTTCGGATCTATTCTCCAGAGTTAAAGGTGCTTGCTGGTTTACCAAGCTTGACCTCAGGGGGCGTATAATCTTATCCGCATTAAGCATGGGGATGAATGGAAGACGGCGTTTAATACTCCGGAGGGACATTTTGAGTACCTGGTGATGCCTTTTGGGCTCACTAATGCCCCTTCTGTCTTCAAGTGCTTCATGAACGACATTTTCCGAGACTTTGTGGATAAATTTTTGATTATCTATCTGGATGATATTTTGATCTTCTCCAAGGATTGGGATTCTCATGTGGAACATGTTCGGACTGTGTTCAGGATCTTGAGGGAGAATTCCCTGTATGTCAAAGGATCGAAATGCCTTTTTGGGGTACAGAGGATTTCATTTTTGGGATTTATTTTGTCTCCGTCAACTATTGAAATGGACCCGGCCAAGGTACAGGCCATTTATGATTGGGTTCAGCCCACTTCTTTGAAGGCCCTCCAGAAGTTTTTGGGTTTTGCTAATTTTTATCGGAAATTTATAGCAAAATTTTCTAATATTGCCAAGCCATTGACTGATCTGACTAAGAAGGGTGCTGATGTGTTGAATTGTTCTCCTGAGGCTGTTTCTTCCTTTCAGGAGCTGAAGCGAAGATTCACTTCTGCCCCGGTTTTGCGGCAACCTGATGTCTCACTCCCGTTCAAGGTAGAGGTGGACGCTTCTGAGATTGGTGCAGGAGCAGTTTTGTCCCAAAAGGATCCTGTAACATCTAAAATGAATCCCTGTGCTTTCTTTTCCCGAAAGTTCTCCCCATCTGAACGTAACTATGATGTGGGGAATCGGGAACTGTTAGCTATGAAATGGGCATTTGAGGAGTGGAGACAGTTGGGGATAGCTGCCAACTTCTCTGGTTTTCTGGACTTAGCTAGTATTTCTGTTTTTGCCTCCTACGGTGACTCAATCATAACAGACACCACAGTGCAATACTCCTAATGGCCACCGGGGGGCAAAAAACAAACTTAAGCACAGCTTAAGAAAAGAAAAGGTTACCTGTGCTTTTTATCAGTCCTGATCCAGCATGGATCATGACAGTACCCTCCCCTTAATGAGGGGCCTCTGGACCCTCAAAACCGCTCCCCATCAGGGAACCACCTACAGCGGGGAAGCCCAGACTCAGAGTTCACCCCAACAACTACCTGCATGTCAGGTTGATGAGAAACGAGCCCGCTGGTATTGGCAACGTATGTTCTGGAGGCAACACACATCTCCGAAGCACTGACCTGGGGAACGGGTTGTGTATGTGTATGTTTGGTATGAGCTGGTAACACTCCACAACACACTTCCACTGGATGTTTTTTAGTGGCCACCCATACACGCTCGTTCACACACAGGTCTGGACCTGAACGTTTATTGCCACTCGTTTGTTTGTCACCACTTGGAGAACTCTTTCTGGGATTGACAACAGAGGCGTCCCCCTGTGTCACCACACTCACACCCCCGCACCTCACCAAGGGGTACACCACCCTCCAACCCCTTCCACCACGAGGTCTGCGCCTCCCAGGGTTGGTCAATGGTGAGGGTTGAGACTTGCCCCTACTCTCCGGCAGCACATCTGCTGCCCTCACCGGAGAGGAAGGGGTCTGTTGCAGAGAGACGGCAGAGACAGTAGTTCCTAGGCAGCAGCCCTCGCACTAGTGCCCTCAGCTGACCACTTCCCTCGCCCGCCAATCTATTACCGGGTTGTGTCTCTTCAGCCAAGGGAGGCCTAAAACAATAGGTACTGGCATTCCCTCTAAGATGTAGCATGACAAGGACTCCTCTTGATGTCCTATATGCAGATGGATATTCTCTACGACCTTGGTCAAGCTCCCCTGGCTCAGTGGAACACAGTTTATGGCCTGGACGCTTATAGGCTGGGCTAGCGTCCTACACCTCAGACCATGAGTCTGGACAAAGCGCGCATCCACCAGACTAACTCCTGCTCCGCTGTCCACAAACACCGGTATCACCTCCGGTACCCCGCCAGCCAAGACCTCTGCTGACATGGTACTTTGGGAGGGCAAAATGGAGAAAATGTATATTCCCTGGTCGCCTCCCTCCAAGCGACCAGGGGAATGCGGCTTCTCAGATGGCACAGATAATTTGGCGTGCAATGGGCAAGCCTTCAGGACATGACCAGCCTGCCCACAGTACAAATATGCCGACACCACTCCCCGAACCGTAGGCAGCTCCGAAAACAAAGTAGCTCCTCCTCCTTGCATAGGTTCGGCAGGAGACTTGGCATGAACTGGGCAGGCTCTCATAAAATGGCCAGGCTTCTCACAGGAAAAGCATACCCCCCTACCACGACGAGCCGCAGACACCCCCTTTTTTGTATCAACAACACCGGGTTGTCTGGGTTCCTCCGTCTGCACTGGTGGGTCCTCCTCCCTAGCGAGGACATCAGTGGGCACTTTTTGTATATGTCTTTCCCTAAGGCGTCTATCCACCCAGATGACAAGGGACATGGCGGCCTCCAGCGACCTGGGGGCGGCGTACTGCACCAGAGTATCCTGCAACTTTGGAGACAAACCCTGCACAAATTGAATCCTAAGTGCAGGGTCACTCCACTGATTATTAGTGGCCCATCTCGTAAACTCTGAGCAGTACTCCTCAGTGACCCACGCTCCCTGTTTACACCTACGGATTCGAGATTCCGCCAGGGCGACGCCATCAGGATCGCCATACACAAGTGCCAAAGCCGCAAAGAACTCGTCCACGGACACTAAAGATGGAGAATCGTCCGGTAGGGAGAAGGCCCAGGATTGGGGATCCCCTTTAAGAAGGGACATAATGATTCCCACCTGATGCTCTTCACTCCCTGATGAACGAGGGCGCAGCCTGAAATACAATTTACAGGCTTGTTGAAACACCAAGAATTGATCTCTCCCTCCAGAAAATCTGTCAGGGAGGGATATCTTGGGTTCTGGCTGAGCCTGTCTCTGAACCAAGCCCCCAAAGCCCACCAACTGCTGCAGTTGCTGCACAAACTCACCACGCAGCCCCCTAATCTCATCAGTAAGGGTCTGCAGCATTTGGGCAAAGGTCTGAACTGGGTCCATGGCTCAGCAGAAAAAAAAGTTGTGGTTGGTGATAATGTCACGTGGACCCGTCCTGTGTGACGCGACCAGGAGGCCGGTAACTAGAACAACCAGGGCCGGCCCGAGAGATTACGGCGCCCTAGGCGAAACTATTTTGTTGCGCCCCTACTATTCTTGGCAGTAGATGAAAACTTGGGATATAAATTTAGGAGCAAAATAAACCACAACAACAATGATTAATTAACTCTCTCCTAACTCTTTAATCTTCTGAGAAGTTGTATAGGACAAATATATACAAAGTAATCAATAACACAAAACAAAAACGACCATAGGTAATTAAAATTTTTGTTTCCTTGCCTTTTTTTTTTGAAAAGGATGACACTAAGTCACCGAGATTAATTTGTTTTGCAACTTCAGATTCTATCGAAATTGTTGCCAACCCAACCAACCTCTCTTGCGTCATATTTGCCCTTAAATATGTACACTTTTCTTTCCATCCCTAAAACTTTTTGCCTTTTGAAAAGATTTTTTATGATTTTTTCTATTTTTTCTCTGGCGCCCCCTTTGGGTCGGCGCCCTAGGCGGCCGCCTAGTTCGCCTATACGTTCAGGCCGGCCCTGAGAACAACAAGACGCGACACGTGATACTGTCCTGTGTGACACGGCTCACAGGCCGGTAACTAAAACAATAAGACAAGGGGTAGGGAAACAGTTACAATGGTGGGCCCTGCGATAGGGAAAGGGGACATGGAGACCTCCTGCACTACCCTGAGTCAGTGTCCCTACCACTCCTAACGTTCCCTATGCCGGTTCCGCACCGGGCGCCGATCAGGAACCTGTTGCCCTAGCACACCCTATACCTATCCCTTGCTAGGGAGCTGGGTGGTGCAGGCACTGGCCCCACCACTGTACTAATACACACTAAGGAAAAACACAAACAGGGAAACACAACTTAGCTTTACTCTGTTGCACTTGCTCCTGGCAACAGAGTCCACCACCAGAATGCAGCTCTCCTCCTGAATCGCTGCCACCAAGCTCTGTCAGAGCTACAAGGAAATCCCCTATGATTCCTTCCACACCAGGGCTAAAACAGTGCTACAAGGAACGCTCTCCAGCTCCTTCCTCCACCAAGGATGGTTGAAATGAACACTATCACCAACACTGATTGCAACACCTGTGACTCTTTTATAGCAGAGCCAGTAATTACACCTGTATTATAATCATGTGCACTTAACTAAAGAAACTAGAGTGCACCGCCGCGACCAATCAGCAAGGCAGGATTTCCATTACAGACAGACAGAATTAGACAATTATAAAGTAGATATAGCAGTGCTTTGAATTTTGCAATTTAGCTACAAGACTTTACAGTAACTCCTCCTGTTGTCCTCATGTTTGAGATTCATGGCTACCCAGTGATGAGTCACGCGTAACTCAATCAATCCGAATGACTCACCTGAAAGCAGACGCAGATTAGCCCATCCGTATCATGCAGGAAAAATCCAATGTTTGCATTGTTAACTTCCCCATTCAATAATTACAGTATATTGTGCGTTGCACAGACATAGATAATACAATGATAGGTATCTAATATTAATATCGCATTGAAATTTGGGCAATCAGAAAAATGGTAGATTGACATTTTTGCTCCCAAAATGCATTGACATTGGGTATTTACTAATGGCTTGCTATCATTTTTGGGGTTTATGAATAATGTCACACTAGCATTTGATTATTCAGAATTATGGCACACTGCCATTTTGGCATTCAAAATAATGTCAACTTGGTATTTTGGCATTCAAAATAATGGCACATTGGCATTGGAGCATTCAAAATGATGGCAGGCGTTCAGTTTTCATAATGATATCACGCATTTACATTTGGGATCTAAGAGTAATGCTGTGCTGTCATTTTAGGATCTGTGATTAATGGCAGGATATACTGTAATTTCAATGGCATGGCATGCTGGCATTTAGGTGTTCTGTATAATACCACTCTTGGATTAGGACTCTAAGAATAAATGTACACATCGACATTTGGGGTCACACGGTACTGGCATTTTGATATTTAAAGTTTGATAATGATATTATACCATTTGGGGTCACAGATTAATACCGCAGTGAGTAAATTCATGGCCACACTTACCTTCAGGAGATGTAAGGCACCTTTCCAGTATGAGAGCTTCTTCTTCCCAGTCATCTTCCTCCTCTTCTTCTTCACTGGATTCATGATTTCTTTTCTCATTTTTGAGCCAGTCTGACCTATTTCCAAGGTGAGTTGGGGGACTTGTCTCCGGTCTAACTTTTTCCTTTCCCGACTCATCACAAGGCTTTGTCCTTTTGTGTGTTTCTCGGTCATGAGTTTTGTGCAATGTCTGATGTGCTCTCTGCTTTTTGTGACTTTGTTCTGACACAACGTTGTGGTTTTCAGGGATTGATCCTAAGATTTTGGTGTTTTCAGAACATGGAAGATGTCTGGATTTTGATGAGTCTGAAGTGGATAGAGAAGCAGTATGTCGTCCATGTAAATCACTGTCCAGTTGTGAAGATCTTATTCTTTTATAATTTTTGTTCTCGGTGAGACCTCCTTCTACCTGACGTTTCTGAAAGTCACCAGATAAAGCAACATGTGAAACGTACAGAACAGTGGGTGTAAGGCAAATCCTCATACCCTTAATGTTTTATTTTGAGAGCAGCCCCATGATTTAAATAGCATATCTATAAAAAAAAGTCATACTGGTCTGGTCAGCGGGGTGCTACTCCTGGTACTTCCACTGATCCTGACATTGGGTAACTGTGTGAACACCAGGTTCCACTCCAATCAACAACATAAACTGGACGTGCTGTAATCTGGGAAAAGGTCATTGTGAGGGAAGCAGGAGGCGAGGAGCTGTAACATTAGTTATGATGGACCTATCCCACCTACTGCATGGGGAAGGTTACTTTTCATTGTAATCCTGTATGTGATGATAATGAGACTGTTGAAAAGGCATCTGTACAGAACAGGACGTGTGAACCTAGTGTTAAACTTGGCCTAAGATTCCTTTTTTTTCTGTAGTTAGTGACATGGAAAAGAAAAAAAAATACATTTAACATAAAAGCCTGGTTTAAATAGATCATTTTCTGACTATACAGTGCCTTTAAAGAGCACTGGTCACAAGGTCAAAGTTTTTCCCTGTTTTTTTTCGAACTCCGACATACAGTTTTAGAGATATGGGCCTTTTTATTTATGGCTAATTATTTAGATCATTAAAAAGGGGTGTTGTTACCTGAGTAATAAAGCAGAGCAGAGCTGTTTTGTTTGGATCATTTGGGGTCCCAACAATTAGGCTGAGTTCACACGTGGCGTTTTTTTCACGTTTCCGCGGCGGTTTTAACCGCGCGATTTTGCTGTGAAAAATAAGCATCCCATGCATTCCTATTGGATTCCGCAATGCTGTGCTAATGCTGC